>NW_023595957.1:0-26034 GCF_011947565.3 Pollicipes pollicipes
CTCTCCCTCTCCTCTCCCTCTCCCTCCTCCTTCTCCTCTCCCTCTCCTCTCCCTCCCCTCCTCTCCTCTCTCTCTCTCCTCTCTCTCTCTCTCTCTCGCCTTTGTTCCGTTAGCGTGCTAAGGTGCAATGAACACCCATTGAGCAGCGGACAACGCTATTCAGTACCTTTAATATCAGCTTTCGTTAATCCTCTCCACGGTAAGTGGTGACGGACCCGCCAACAGTGACGCGATATGTGGGCATCACGTCGCCGCACGTCTCTTGGGCGTAGGTCTATGAGCGTCGGTTTCGTGAGCGTAGGTCCAGAGAGCGTAGGAGCGTGCGGAGGTCCACAAGCGTAGGTCTCCTGAGTCGTAGGTCCAGCACGTGTAAGCCTCGTGAGCGTAGGTCCAGCGAGAGTAGGCCCTCGTGAGCTTATGTCCGGCAACGTAGGTCTTTTGATCGTAGGTCAGCAAGCATAGGCCTTTTAACGTAGGTCCAGCTAGCGTAGCCTCGTGAGCGTAGGTCCAGTACGTAGTCCTCCTGGGGTTAGGTCGTCTGGTTTACCCCCCAAATTCTTGTATCACGCAGCAAAGAAACGTGATTTGTGTTCAAACTTTCGCTCATGCATCAATGGTCGAAGGCAAACTAAAGACCGCTGATGCCATGAATCGTGCAGACGCGCGCCTGTTTTTTTCAGCAATTCTAAAAGATCTGCGACCGTTAGCATGACGTCGTGAAATTCTTGGTTTCGCCTCAAAATGGCCTGCACGAAATAGTCCGCCCCTCGCAAGCGTTACACTCAGAAACAAGAGGGTGTCGAGCATTACGAGGATTGAAGAGGCTGAAACGCACTGAATAATTTGCAAGATGGCTGTCTCAGCTCAAACCACCCCGTACATATGTGAAACACTCCTTTAATTGAACGTCGCCACTGTTTACAACCGCTGAAATAAGCTACGAAGCATTAAAATTCAATGATGGGATGCTTTTGACGTAGGGGAAAAGGATGCGGGAGTTCAGTTTGCTACGTTTGTCTGCTTTGCGATTTTGCGAAATCCACAGGCGGCAATCTGTTTCTCTTGCCACTGGTGGGTCTGCTATGCACAACCGTAGCATTCAATATCAGCTGATGCTTGTGCTAAACATTTGAGCGGAGATACTTTATATAAAGTTGAAAACTGATGCAGAGAAGTGGCATTCAGTTTGCGCTAAGTTTTCCTGGCCACAGCCCCTCCATGGAAATGGAAACGGCAGTGGCCTAGGAACTGGGGAAGGAGTACGCAACAGCTGAATGTGCGTATGTTCGCGGAATTCAGCGCTCACCTAATGGCACAGTTCCGCATCGCTATTGTGTAATTTCCTCTTCCCGCCTGTCAACTTTCAGGTGTTCCGTAAGGTGACTGGCGAGCTAATAACAGTGATCGATGAAACTTCGTATCACAAGTTGCTGACTATTTCGCTGAATGAGTTACCTGTGCGTTTCTTCCAAATGATAGTGATAGGGAAACATCCATATGTATGTTGGTTGATAGTTTCAACAGAGAAGTGTCGGGGAAAAGCGAGGTTGCACAGGCCAGTTGTATCAGCAAGTCTTATTCACATGCATAATATCTGCCAGCTGTGCCAAACTTGAGAAGTTCACGCTAAAAAAATTGCATTCCATGTGGCATCACTTTAAACTTGAGTTGTTTTTCATCTTGGCCTTACTAGGTGTGAGCTTGTTTGGAGCGTATCAGATTCGGATCGATTAACTTTGAAGAAATTCACAGTCTCTAAACATGGAAAATTTGCCATCCTGGCTTCTCTAAGTCGGCTTCTTTGGGGAGAATTGTATTCTGATTCGATTAGACTTGTAGGAAACCCATGGTTTTGTAATGAGACTGGCTTTTACATGATCGGCAAGGAGTTGGATTGAAACGAACAAATTTATCCTTGTGTCCTGTCAGTCCCAGAGACTACCAAAAAACGGCCTCTAACACGCTGTCATCTGCTTTGCTGTGACTTCGCTGTGATCAGTTTCTCACCATGTATATCTGGCCAATCACAGCATCACCTCGCGGCAGATTGTGCAGCTGACCACACGCCGCGAACACCGTCGAACGCGTCGACGCCAGCCGGAGGCTGCATATTTGGAACGCTCACGGGAAATAGATGCAGATGAAATACAGCTGCGGCTTCGAAACCACTTACTCACGGCCGTGTGTTATTGATGCTGGCGCGACGCTGTCTGCTTCTGCGGATTCAATTTCCGGCAGCTGAGAAATCTCACGCTGCCGGCTCACCGCGATGCTGCCGGACTGCATGCCCCGCGGGCCCGGCGCGGAAATGTCAACTATTGCCAAAGCATTCCGCCTACCTGGTAGAACTTTGTCTCCTGTTTCCGCGCAGGAGCTGCAGGCGACACCCAATCAAAACCGACCAACAATACGGAAAAAGAGTGAGGACGTCATACGCCCAAAACCCAGCAAAGCTAATCGACTGGACACTGACGTCACCGGCAACACGTGCCGAGATACCGTCCAGGTTACACCAGCCGCTACCAGCGCTAGTCGACAGCGCTGGGAGCATGGTTGGCATCAGCTAGTAAAATATCAAGGTACTGCCGATCAAGTGCTGGCTTCACATTCCATTTTACATGTTTTAAATCACCTTTTACATGTGCGACTGCAGGGGAGGCGGGTTTGCTCGGCTTCCTTCATGCAACATGGCATGTTGATTGAGCAGCGTTGCGCTGTTAAAGAACAGATCTCAACAAATGACGTCAATGAGGTATTCCATAAAGATGGAAAGCTACAGTCTGCAGGATTTCAAAACTCTGGAAAGAGTTCATGAAAATTAATTGAACAATTCTAGCGTTTTCGCGGAAGTTTCTTTTGCTGCAGCATGCAACAATATGTCATTGCTTCTATGACATTGGAAAATGTCAGTGATGTAACTGAAGGAACAGTTTTCGTGCACAAAATATTATTGCCTTCCTTGCCTTCACGTCGCTTTCACGCAGCATAATACAAACCGCGCGACGATGGTTGTCGGCTAGGACGTGAGTAGTGGTTAGAAAGAAATGTGGATAATTTAAAGCCATCATGTGGTTTTTTGTTTGTGGTGTGGTTGCATGATGCGTCTACTTCAGGACGACAAACACTGCATAGGAAGCCGGCTCTGGTTCTTCAATAAGAAATTTGACATTGTGGAAATTTCGACTCTGTTGAATGGTGGCTGAGCTTGTGCACTTCGCAATGAACTGACATTTTCCATGACTCGAAACATCTAGCATTCTTTACCCTGACAGGACAAAACTATCAGTTGATGCATACAATTTGAGAAGAACTGCCCTGTGGTTTATTACAATGAGGTGAGAGGGTGAAATCTTCAGAACATTTCGGTGACAGAAGGTGACAGACAGACAGAACATTTCGGTGACATTTCCACCCTCTTCTTCAGTTGAAAACTGTTCTCATCGTGTTTCAGATCTGATTTGGTGCCTGATGAATTACATTGCGCGGGGTACTTTAATTTCTTCGTTCTGAATACATCACTAGTGTTAGAAAAACAATGTCATGCATTAAATGACAATTGCATGCCATTTTATGCCCAATTTAAACTACATATTTAAAATTAAGGTGAAATGAAAACATGCCTATGCCAAAAATTGAATGCTTGCAGGGTAATGGAGGATCAGCAATATTACATAGCAGGCTTTCGCGGCTGGATGACTGGTTAGGCGGGGTGGGGCCGGGCTGCGGGCTGTTTTTTTTTTTGTTTGGGAAATATGTGTCTCTACATTCATACCCTCTCCTCAGATGTTCATGAATGACTTCCAGAGCGTACCAGACGAGCACATACAAATGTTCAGCACTGTCATGTCATCGATTTTACACATTCCGGTGCGAAGCCATTTTGGTGTTGATTCAGATCACGGAGTTATGACGTCATCATAGAAGGCCAGCGCGGTCACTCACACCACCATTGACAATAGTTTGAAGTGTAGGTGAATGCACCATCGAAATGCTGATTAGAGTCCATGCTTCTTCACTGCTTACTGTCACTGCCCTCCCATTCCCCTTCCACCAAGCCCTTAGCCCTCCAAGGATGCACATAGATCCATAATGCATATGCATCAGAAGACCGCTGTTCCATTGCACGCATGGAAATTCTGCCCTTCTCTAGTCCGCCGACCTAGTATTATGTCTTTTTAACTCTTCTAAAACATTGTCTTGTCCGATAGCAAGACTTATTCGCATGGCTTTTAGTGTCGTTTGACTCCATTCGTGCCAATGCTGTTGCGTAAACGACGATGCTTTAACAGTTGCGCTATTCCCTAGCTCATTCCATGCCAAATGGGAGTCATTTGGTTACTTGTGACGTATTGTTCGGCCATCGCCCGCACAACCGGCATTGACGTTACAATGGGCTGCTCTCCGCCACCACCCAGCGAACAAAGCGTGTTTCGCTCTCCTGGAGAGTAGTTCGCAGCTCAGGTACCAGACTGTGCGCTGATGCCGTTTCGCCTAACGCAACACATCAGGATTCCAGTAACCACACCGCATATGGCTATTATCAGCAAAGTCGGTAATCAGCTCGTGCCTGCAGCTCCAAACTGCCCGTGGTGGGATATCTAAAGCAATTTATATGCATTGGCATCCGCAACGCGAACTTATGATATCCGAAGTAATCAAAGTAGCGGCCAGCAATGGAAGACCTGCGCCGCTAAGAGAATGTTGCGTCGTTGCATGCTGCTTTGAGCACGCATAGATACCATATGGTGACACACTGTAAGAACTGCGTTGTAAATGTCTCAATGTCGTCTGTGAGTCTTTTAATGCCTTGCTTTCTGTGCTTAAACGGCTTCCGTCTGATATGCACGTAGTGGTGTGTTTATTGCTATTATGACACCAGGAATGACGCACACTAACATGACGTATTACTTCGAGCGAAATTCCTGCATAAGTTTGGAGACGCCGACAATTATAAGCCACCGCTGACTTTGTCTACAGATGTAATGCGTTGTAAAGCCGTTACCCCCCCCCCCCCCCCATAATCCAAACGTAATTCGTGTCCACTAAGGTCTTGGTAACTGTGACATCATCCGACTGAGTCCATGTCCTCGTGCCTTAAAAACCGCAGTGAGCACGGGTCTTTCCTGCAGCGAAATTGTGCTGTTTCTTGGGCTGTTTTGTGCGTGACGTTTTGCGTCGCAAAGGCGTCTGGTTTGCCAATCAGTTTGGCACACGCGCGGTTCGGGAAAGAACCTTGCCTCAAGAGCACGGCTGTGAGCGTCTCATCAGCCTGCATCGTCATCATTGCCGTCACCATCATACATCGGCCGAGCGTCGTACTCGGGGTGCAGTGTCGCCAATGGGAAGCTGGGGAACGCAACCCACCTTGGCGGACTTGACGACGATGGCGTTTTAGCGGTTTGGCCTCAAAACAAGTGGTTTATTGTCACACACCACCAGCTAACCTCCTCCCACCCACCGGCCCCGCTCACCTCATCTACCCCTTGATCATTGGTTGGCCCCACAGGCGTCAATTTGAGATGACACCCCTGTTCGGCGCTCCCCGAGCAGCGTCCGCACCCGCGACAGCGCCGGCCGGTTGACATTCATGGCGCGGCGCCGGCCGCATGAGCGGCGAACGTGACGCACGTCGCAACGGGCGATTTCCCAGATCAGCGAGCTGCGTCCGGATGACGGTGTTTTGACATTATAGAGGCCTGACGACTGGTGAGGCGTGAAATGCAGTGACGTGAACAGACGTGAACTAAGCGGAGCGGCAGGAAAGGAATTGCCAAGGGCGTACGCAGCACTGGCATCGGGAGTCTGGGCCTCAGCAACTTCTGGCCCAGTGAGCGTGTCCACGATTCTGGTCCATAAAGCTTAAGCAGCAAAGCAGATTGGCCCCAGCGCGGTATGTTTTTGGACTCGTGTGATCCTGCATGTGTGGTTCCGCCACTGGCAATTGGGCGGCGGGCCTGGGTTGCAGACATGATTGCGGGCTGGAAGCAGCGGAAGACGCCGACAATCCAACTTTGAAATCGCCGCAAAAGGTCTGCACTGGTCTTGCTTGGCAACGCGATGCAATCAGAGGATTTGCATAATGCCGAGATCCCAGGTGAGCCATAAGCCAGCCGTGTAATTTGTGACCAACGCGTCTGCGAGGGCTGTGCGAAAGGTTAGAAGGAAGTTTCCACATTTAACGATATCGAGTTAGGCATCAGATATGATGGGAAATGCTTCCTTGTGACTATTAGTAAGCTTTCAAAGTTCAAAAACCACGCTAAGTAGCAAAATTTCAAAGTTTATAAAAATGGGCCCCATTATGTCACTGTTTGATGGCGTCATGAAATGGGTTTGTGACGACAGCAAAACCTGGCAGCATCTGGCAGCCAAACCTAAAGAATACCTCGAAACACACGAATACTGACCCCAACCAGCAATTCTCGTCGCGGGGGCTGTGTCGGGGGTGGGATTGGTGGGCGGGTTATTTTTGGATTTTTTTTCTTGGTGCTGACCGTAAGAAAAGCTTTCGTGGACTGTTTGATATGCGCAACGTAGCGATCGCCAGCTTTTGTGGCAGATTATTAATATCAAAGCATAATATGCC
Organism: Pollicipes pollicipes; assembly: GCF_011947565.3. Classification (NCBI taxonomy): domain Eukaryota; kingdom Metazoa; phylum Arthropoda; class Thecostraca; order Pollicipedomorpha; family Pollicipedidae; genus Pollicipes; species Pollicipes pollicipes. The sequence goes on from NW_023595957.1 coordinate 6,587, forward strand.
GTGCTGCTGCTGTTGCTGCTTTGCTGTTGATGATTTGGTCAATACTTTACTGTCGACCCATCGTTGCGCGGAGTGCTGTAGCCCTGACATTGATATCATGGGATGTGTACAAAAGTCACTGTCTTCATTGTTTGTAACTGGAAATGGGGTGTCGTGCCCGAAATTAATAAATTTATAACATTGTCATTTTTGTTTGCAACAGGAAATGTGGTGTCATGCGAAAATAAATAAATTTGTAACGTTGCCATGCATTGATTGTCAAAGCATTGCTATTGTTATGGTGAAAATGGTAAGGTTGGGCTATCAATAATGCTTTTTTTGCCTAGGATTATTCATGCAATTAATAGCTAGCCCTGATATAACCATTGTGGTGCAACGACATTCTTGCCGTAGACAGTCCTTTGGCATTGTGAAGTGAATTTTTAACAGTCATTCATATATCATAATCCGATTTCTCATAGGATTGACATAGTGCTCAACCAATGTGGTACATTGTGGAATGGCACTGGTCAATATATTTATTGTGGCACTATCTCGGTGCTGTGCTATGACACGACACGATGAACAAGATGGTTTTCGATTGCAACCCACGTCGCTTTCAGAATAAATTCCAGCATGAAAAGATGGGTCAAGCATGCGTCCTTGTATTGACTTCCCGTCTGATATATGACTGACCAAAATCACATGATACGATATACAAATCACTTTCAGCAAAGCAGACAACCAATAAGTGGCATCACTTGGTCGGCCTGCTTCAGGAATCCAGCAAACGCAGGCGAGAATGTTGCAAACACATCTTTCACTTCCATGGTCATGCAACATGCTGCAGCCATCAGGCTGCTTTACTAAAAAATAACAGGAAAATTTTACATGTGGTGAAATTACTGCAAACATGTTGACCTTGCACAGAGCTGGAGACATGACAAGTGCATGCAGTTATGGTTGGATGGGCAAAATGCAAGGAAGCGATGAAGCTGACAGTGCACACAAGGCTCATGATAAACATGTTATTAAGTGTTGTACAAGACACCAACAGCAATACTTTTCCACTTTTCTCAGCACCCAGCATCCCACGTAAGTTGCAGTGACTATGGCATTGATTTCTCAGGAGCAATGCTCGCCTGCAAACAACATTTGTGAAGACAGTAGGATGTGCATCAGTAATAACAAAGCTCTATTTTTCAGAATTATTTAGGGAAAAACAATTTTGCAAAGCCATATAATGTGAGCCTATATTGAGTATATCCGTTAATGAGCTGCACACACCAGCACCCACTGCCAAAATAAATTGCTGACATAATGACATGCAATGGATTAATTTCGTGATGTGATACCTCAATAGGTTCAAAATGTCGACAAGATCATAATGAAGTACCAGTACCAGTAATTGCCTTTGTACACCCCTGTAACATAAGTGCTAGTGTTTCTCTCAGTTTGCCAGCATTCCTTTGTCATGTTCAAACACAAACATAAAGGTAGAGGCAGGCATCAACGTCAAAGGGCATTAATATATCGGGCATCAATATATCATATTTCATTGAGTCTGCAGACTGAAGAATACCAAAACAATGTTCTCTCTCAGAGGAACAAACCTCGCACGCATCTTCAGTCGCAACACCGAACTTCACCGTCACCTCCCTCCGAAACAAAGTCCCAACGGGGGTTCATGGTAATGCGGCTCACGAGATTCTTCTTGTAAAACACAATGCTTTGTTCAAGATCTAAATTTGTCGTACCATATGTGTGAAATACCTAGAGAAGCATATCTAAAATTACTGTAATGTTTCCCTAATTTCATAATGCCTTGCTATCCCATAAACCCGTACAAGGTTCTGTGCTCCGGTACACAATGCGCCAATCGAGCTGTTTGTAAGAGATACATTAGTAGAAGAAAAAACGCCAGCAGGAGAAAAAAAGATGAATTTGCCGTCGTGTCTTCTTTTTCATAACTTCGGGAGAGTGCCCGTTTTTTTTGGGTGCCGCAATTTTTTGCACACAGTGTCGTTCTATTTCATAACATTGACATGTGGCCTAGAAATAAGGAAAAATGACCCGTTCACAATGAGTGTCGCATAACCCCGAAATTGCTCACGCTTGTGGTCGAGGCACGCATTCAGCATCTTACTAACAGCCAATCATCTTCCACGGACTGTACCACATGTGCAGCATCATCGTCTTTGCGAATGTAGCAGTGGCCGTGCTGTTTTGATCATACACAAAAACAGCCTGTAATACCACGGGGATCTAATGACGTTTCCATGGCGTCACTAATCAGAAGGCGATTTTGAAGTTGGCTGTAAATAAGCCTTTTCGTACTCTGCGGGCATGTCACTCAGGAACCAGAAAGTTTTGGGTCTTAAAAGGGCATATCCGTGGACTGCATCAAAATGTCCTCAAGATGGCTGTTTCAGTTCAAAACGCCATGCAAATGTGGAACATTCCCTTTAACTTAGTACGACGTGACCAGTTGCCTAGGCTGGGACTTCTCACTTGCATTCGAGCCAAAATGCTTTCAGACTTACCTCGTGCTGTATCACATTCTGCTTACCTGGGTGTCTGTGCTAAGGCTGACCCTAGTCAGCATTGTTCTGACATGGGTTCCCTCCGGTCACGACTGCTGTTCCGTCCTTCATTTCAAAATAGCCGTCCCGATCCATCAGGTTAAAACGAATGCTCCATGTTTGAAAATATCGAGTCAAGCTTCAGGTATAATGAGCTATGCTCACTTTCAACCACTGGGTTGCCTCTTAGTGTGGCATACTGCTCAACACAATGCAGCTTCAGTATTGAATAAAATATGTTCCTCATTACGTGATGGTTTGCAGCGGTGAAAGGGTGCATTTTTTGTCACCGGCAAATTTTGAAACCATCTAAGTTGTCACCTGCATCCAGATCCGTCACAAACTGCTGTAATGTAAACCTAGATGCCATAAACTAGCAAAAAAAAGGAGACATATGAAATAAAATGCGGCATACCGATCAACCACTCGCGTTTCGAGCTCATTTGCACTAAAGTATCATACGCCGATTGATGGTTGACACCTAACTAATAAAATTGTTGGATAAAGACGTCCTTAGCATAACCGCCCTAGAGGCGAGTAGTTTCCTATGTGCTTAAGGGAGGGGGGGGGGGGGGTTATTGTACTTCATGACTAGGTGTGAAGTTTCCGGTTTTTGGTTGTGAATTTGTGCTCCTTATTTTTCATTGATCATCGTTTTCTAGAGCTCAGCCGCCAAACCAATTTTCAAAAGCAACACCCCTGCTACTAATTCTGAAAGGAAAGTGCTTCAAATCTGGGAAGAAAACTGAAGTGCATTTGGGAGGTATGCTCATCCATTTTCCTTCCTGCGCCCCCCCCCCCCCTCCCCCCTCCTCCCTCACCCCTACGTATTTGGCAAAACCGCATCCTGCAGCTCTCAATTTACAGACAACATGGTTCTACGAACAACTGACAATAACGGTTATAGTTTTGTGACGTCATTGTGCAATCAGCTGAAAACATTTGTGCTATTTACTTCCTTTGCATGCGCTAGTGTCACCGGTGCAGGCCTTGCACTTCCTAACGTGACCAAATTAATTAGGTAGAAACTCATGCAATATTGATATCAGCAGCTCCAAACGATATTTTCTAACACCTCTCGCGCATTCATTTAGTTCTATGTGTAATAGCATGCTGATCAAAAGCGCTTTATCTCATGCCTGTCAACCGGTCACAACGCTAAGCCTAAGGTGCGTCGGGCAGTAACAGATGCATACACCAACGCTGCTCGGCGTCTTACCTCAAAGCCGCTATTTCTCTCAACAGCAGGAAGCCCGGATGAATCCTCGACACATGTCGCTCCAACGTCCTCCGTTGACCTGTGAGGTTCGGGTATCTTCAAACAACAAGCCTCTTGCGTTTGGCAGGGCTTCTTAACACTATTACCAGGGACGCCCTCTATGGCAAAGAAAAGCCGCACAGCACCTAAAAAAAGTGACGATCGGATAAGTTCTTCAAACCAGTCAACTTTACAAGACATAAACACAACAATGGCAGCCCACAACTTTGCACTGATCCCAGTGCTTTGCCGCATGGCGAGCATTCGAGCCCCTCCGTTTCAAATGGCACGACACTTTAAAACACTACGTAGCGAACAGACTACGTTCGTCGCAAGATGTTGTGGCCAGCCACGGGTCTTACGAGCAGTAATGGGCCTAGTTGTTTGATTTTTTTCCCTTGGCTGAAAAATCTGAAAAACACTGATCATTAGATTTCATTAGATTTAGAAACATCATTACATTAGAAAAACATCGTTTCACCACTGATCTGCGACGCCGGTACTAATATAGCATAGTTTGTAGGATATTTCCGTCACCCACTAAAAACTATTCACGTTAAAGCTATTCCGATTGGCCGCATCTTGTGCCCCAACTGGCTCATACAGCGAAAGGTCAACGTTTCGACACATGATGTACACAAGCCCACACTGCAAGCGTTCGCGAGTACAAACCAATACTAAGCCTTAAGTTTCGTTGAACTGGGAAAATCTGTTGTAAAATGGTTTGGTATGTTGCAATTTGCTTCCGGTTTTGCAATGCTGTCACCAATTGGCTCGTAGAAGTGTCCGTTTTTGTCACCAATGATATCCGGTAATTCAGACATCTTTTCACCCCTGACGGTTTGATGCCATTATTAAACGACTTATGACGTCAAAGGCACTGCCAGACTGGCACTGTCACATTTGCCACCGTAGCGGACAGGGTGGCTCACTTGTAGTAATAGTGCCCGTAGTGCTTAAACTTGCCGAGAGGATGTAATGTTTGCCAGGGCGTGTTTGCCGGCCCGAAATCTCGGTATGTTGTCGTGTTTTAGTTCTTCCTCGTGATACCCTTGCATATCTGTCAGTGCGTTTGATTTTTACTTGCATTCACCTACTCGGTTATAGCGCTTTTTTAGAGGGAATGCACCACATTTGAAGATATTGAAGCAAGCGTCAGATATGATAAGAAAAGCTCATTTATAGCGATTGGTGTGATATTAAGTGGGGATGATTGCTCCAGACAACATACTTTCTCGAGTTAGTAAATGTGCTCTTCGATGCGTCGTTATTTGACTGCGTCATCGTACCTTGCACAACACTGATTGAGAGCCAATTGACGGCCGTTATGTCTGGCAATTGTAGTCATGAACGCCAGATATGAACGACTCCAGAAGAAAATTTGTATTGTCCTTAATCGCCTCACGTCCGTTGGAATGAAGGGAATGTAATGCCATTACGGCGTCACGGGTATCTGGGTGACCTCGAAACGGTCTGCACGAAATCGTTTGCACATCTTCGCGAGCGTGTAGTTCAGAGTCTAGAGGGGTTTAGGCCTGAAGAACGGCAAGACTGTGAACTGCACCGAATGATCTCCAATGTGGCTATTTCCGTTAAAAACCCATACAATGCGGAACACATCCTTAAAGTTATTTGATTTCAGTATGATTTTGGTCACAAATTGCACCACCGTCCAAAATACGCATATCAAAAAGAATAATTCGTGTTCAAAACTTGCATTCAACGCATAAATGGGCTGAAGACCAATTGGTGTCAGTTAATGGGGCGAGCCGTGCCGACTTACGCCAGACACAATTTATACCAGACGCAATACCAGACGCAATCTATGATTCCGGACCACTATCTTCAGCTGTTATATGTTAAGCGTTCGCTGTTTTGCCGTTGTTTGTAATTACCAGTCGTTTCCTCAAGCTGACATTTTTGTTACAAATTTGCATCACAAATGATGTTATGGGTTTTTCTATCATCAGCCAATTTTCATTCATCGTCATTTTGAATGGCCCGTTTCAAAGTGAATTGTCGCCAGTTTTCCTGTCCATCCAAGACGAGTGGTCAAGTCCGTTTGGTCGGTGACCACGGTTGCCATCCGTCCGCCGCTGGATTCACGCCTCCAGCTGGGCCTCCAGCACGCGCCGGAAGCAGAGCGGAACATCAACCACAGGCTGCGACCGAGTACGACCCACTGTACGACCCTGCTACGGCCGGGTACGGCCGGGTACGGCCGACTGCGTGTGACTATGTCCAGACGAGGTCCGGCTACGCCCCGGCTACCTCCAGATACGCTCTGGTGACGCCCGGCTACGACCGGAAGCGGCTCGGTCACCGTGACCCGACCGCATTGCAGAGGAGCGCCGCCGCCATTGCAGAGATGAACTGTTATTTGGCGCTCAGAGACGGACCGGCCGAGTATGGGGATCAGACAGGGAGGGAGGGAGGAAGGGGGAGGTAAATTAGGCACGGCAGGGACCATTTATCAGCATTTGTTCTGTGATCAAATAACCACTTAACAAAGTGCTCTAATTGGTAGCGATGGCGAAGTAGGTCAACCATAGCGTGTCCGTATATGAGACAGTAGCCTTAGCCTTACTCCCCGCAGAAAAGCCAGAAAATGGAGATATAGATGCGTCGATATTTCGGCAGCATGCCTTCATCAGAAGTCTTCTACTGTTCGTTTCGATAAAGGAATGTTGCTTAAATGCCATCGCAATTATATATCTGTTCTTCTGGCTTTCTCCGAGGAATTAGGCTATTTCTACTGTCTTATCTATGTGAATAATATTCCTCGCACATACACTTAACATTTTACGTAATAGCGTGCCCGTATGTGATTTGTTGAGCTGTAGCCAATCTCGTAAGCCATAAATGCGTTCTGCAGCCAGCATCACAAACGTTTGACGCGGGCGTGTTGCGTTTCTCCCAAAGCAGATTACATACTAAGCCCGGGTTTTGCGAGCTTACGAAGCGGTAGCCTGTTGCATGCATTAAGAGCTGTATTTTACTGAGAAGTATGTGTCCCCTAGACCACTTCACGGACTAGATCAATCCACGGGGTGTGGAGCTATCCATGGACCATGGTACCAGATAAGATTGTCCAATTCGCTAGCTCACACGGATTAAACGAACTGAAAACCAATCAAAAGGAAGCTATCGCTAAATAGTCCCTGAAATATTGAAAAGAAGCGTCTACTCAGAAAAGTGCCTTAACACCAATGAGATACAGTAGTTCCAGTTCCAAGCAATGCACAAACGGACTGCATGTATATCATTCAGTGACATATTCCTCAAGCAAATTTTCTGATGAACCAATTACATTGAAATGTCGATAGGAGTCAGTAACACTTATACATGCTGCTATGGAACTCTAAAGCTTTTACCCTTCCAATGTAGCTAAAATGTCTACTAATCCACCAGCCTATTTTATCATCACATGGCCAAAAGCAAGCCAAGTGGCTGCCAGAACAAAGTTGTAGCGTCATTATTATTTCCTCCCACTGCCAGAGCAAAGTTGTATCCTCATCATTATTTCCTCCCCTTCCAAAATTGATGCCTATCAAAAATGAGCACGCTGTCATCTACAACCAGGACCTAAAGGTATCCTTTTCACCCAAGAGTCAGGGCTGTATACGAATTAGGTACCTTTTGGATTCTGCAGAAGAAAAAAAAAACTTTTGTCCAGGATAAAAACCTATTTTTGGTATTAGGATGGTACTTGATGCTTTGTGTACTATCTATCCCACTGCCACTTGCATAACCCATGCACAAATTGGACGCGAACAATGCGTGTTTATGTCTGTGATTGATCTGTCATTATTTTAAAGTTTCAAGGCGCTTTCCACAGAGAGCCAGCAAATTAGCGTCGGCTGATATGCCACCAAATACCGTTTATTCACAACTCAAATGAAGATTTGGAAACATTTAGAGTAGCTTGTGCGATCACCAGGTACCTTGGTTTGTGGTTAGCATGTATATGATACGTCAAAGCGCCAGCGGTCACGACAGATGTCGGATGACAGGCAAAATGTATTTAACTCTCGCACCATATTTTATGAATGCGGAAAGATTTTGAGCTTGTGTCTGTGGCACTCACGACGCACGAGAGACGCGACATAGACTAAAACGCTGCGCATTGTAACAAAGTATTTGTGGTCCCTCTGTTAGCGTGCTGAATGCAACAAAAACGGATGCAACGTGACGTGATGTTGACAATTTATCTTCTGCATTCTTTAAGGTATAAATGTGACTTCAGGGAGCTGTATAATGCATGACTACATTAAAATCAACTTTCGTATTTGCTAACACAGCAAAACAGAAAAACAGAAATTTGGTAGCATATAGCGTCAAGGAATAGGGTTAGAAAAGTTTCATGATCCTTGATAAAAGAGTGGTACTGCAGGCAACTGCCGATGACATTCAAGCGCGTTGGTAGTAATTCTGACGCAGCAGGTAATGTGGCATGAATCCAATGGTCGCAGAATTTAACAAAGTGATTATATTTTAAGCAGAGGCATAGTTTTCAAAGATAAGTGGAGGGCTGAGCAGTGAAAAATTGTGCAATCTTCCCCAACATAGTCTGTTTCTCCAGATTCGGCACATTCGCAAACTTGGGGGAAGGCGGCCGGAGGTCTGAACTGAAAAGCAGCTAGGTACAAACCGTGACTTGAAGATGTGTTTGACTGCTAACCATGTCCAATAAGAAACGGAGCAACAATGACAAAGTGCACTCCAGAACCATCCTCATCTCCTGTCATTCCCTTCCTGAGGAGTGTCATCAGCTCCCAGCGCCGAACACATGGCTTTCTTCAAAGGGGAAGGTTCGGTGCTTGAGACTGCTGCGGGGAGTCAACGGTCTTTCTGTCGCTTTTCTATGCCTTGAAAAGTCGGTTTGAATCATCAAAAACCAACGTCTGCGTTGATTGGCTCATCTCGCCGACTTTCCCCCTGTCAATCAATTAAGTCAACAATGCCCAAAATTTACAACTAGATAAGTATTCAGGAAACTGCGATGCGAATGTGGCTTGCAAAGCCCCAGTGCATTGAAAGTGACCACCAGCCTCACACATCTCAGCTGCATCACAATGACTGGAACATACCGTTGCGGCCAAATAAATCGCACACCTATATTTTTCATTATTTTCTTCTGTTTATTTTGGTACACTGAAAGTCGGCTGACGAAAATGGTGAATCGGCCGACCGGTCGGGTTATAGGAAATACGCTGATTTGTCGTCGATCTGTCACTGAAGTGAGCGACCAACCAAAAATCATAGGATATTTTTGTCGCCGGGATGGGACGGAGCGTAAGAAAGATACCATGGGGACAATGGGTACGGGAAAGGGTATTTACGGAAACGCTCGCTGGTGTTGTGGGATGAAATGCATTACCATTGAAGTCTATGTAAGGTTGTTGAATGCGCGCTCTAATGCTTGGTCGTGGCCGTCAACAAAATTGTCGATCAAACACATCATTGGCACCGAGCGGCGCGTGAAAATATGCATTTTTGTCGCCGACCGTGTCCACCAAGTCGGCGAGTTTTTGCCATCCCAGGATTCTGGGCTAGACAAACTCAGTGGGAGTGCCGGTCATAGACATCCAACCCCTGCCAAACAGCAACTCAGATTAAACGTAAAGCAATGCACTGGCGGGCGAACAAAGTTATTATGTTTGTTTCCTTACGTGCACTTGAATTAGTATGTTCTTAACAACATTGTATGGAAGCAAGAAAGGCTGTGATATTCTAAAAAGCGGCGCACGAAACATCAAAGGCTTTTGTAATGTACAAAGAAGTGGCAAAAATGTGTTGCCTTTGGGGTTGCGGCGTCGAATAATGTTTTTATATGTGTCTTCGCATGTTGTAACCTCCATGAAGTTCCACCGCGGAGATAAATAACGTAAATCCCTGAGACCCGTACTGACCCGAAATTGTTTTGTATGCGTGCCGTTGTGCTCAAATATTACGCCGTCAAAGCCGTGCGATGACAACCGATGCGGAGGCAGCATCTACACGACGCCGCAGACGTCTTCCGCTTTAAGAGTGAGCCCACATAGCCCTCGAGCGAGGCCCCAAGTGCCGCTCGTCCCCCGGGAGGACCCTCGAACGCGTGCCGACGCCGCCGGCGCCGCACCCCTCGTCAGCAGCCCCGAGCGGCGAAGAGTGGCTCAGAAGGCTCCTCCACGGCGCGAGGCAGGCCTTGAGAGCAGGGTCGTGTCTGAAGAACTCACTCAAACGCAGTTTGTTCGGATCGTGTCCAGACGTCCGTCCGCAGAAATGACGGTTGGACCAGAAAATACTCAACCGTCGACGACCAGAAAATACTGGTCGTCGATGCCGCCTCAGAGCAGTGGAGCAACTATCTGAATACTCAGTGAAATGGGAAAGCACTGTCAGCGTCAAAAGTATCAAGTATAGAGTAAAAGCCAAGTGGTAAATTTGGATGATTCAGGTTGGGTTTGAATCTGACCGCCTACCGTCCTCTTCCTCAGGATCTTCGCCCCTCGCCCCTCCCCCACATGTGTAAGCGCGTACGACATATGCGTTTTTTGCGAACATAGTTGCCACATGATTCCTCTGGTGCATACAAAGTTCAGACCGACGAATACCAAATGTCAAATCAAATGACTTGAATTGTCGTGTCATTACTTGTTGACTACTTGCCAGAACGTGACGTTCGTTCGGCCAAGGCGCGTATGCCGGTCATCGTAGGCTCATGAGGCATATGGGAACGATGGCTGCAGAATGCCACAGTTGACGCATCAACGATGAACACCGCTGTGCCGCTTCAGCCACGCGTTGCACTTTGCGTTGGCCAGAATAGCGGCCCCCGTAACAGCAGTGCGCCGCGAATGAAGACGGTAGCTGTCGGGGCGTAGTTGGTTTATTGATTTCGTCATTTAATCAGGTTAAGCGACGCCACCTCATTTATCTGGAGTGTCGCGCCGGCGTCGAAGCAAAAGGGGCATGCTGGTGGATCTAAGAGAACAAACAGAGACAAAGTCATCAGACTGAAAAGAGCAGAAGTCTGGCCATTTGGGCTGGATTTTCGGAACACTGATGCGCTCTTGGGAACATGTCCCTCCCTGAATCTGATGCTGGATTGGACAGGCCCCTTAAGCTATTGCAGTGGCAAAAGGAAGAGGCGGCGTAATGACGTGGCTCAATTTCCGTGGCTTATAGTCTGCTGAATAGTCTGCCACCGCTCCGGCGATTGGTGGAGACTGGTGGGATGACGTCACCAGTAGTTTAGGGCGAGGTTGGGGGGGGGGGGGGGGAGGGGAGCGAAGCAACTGTCCTGTATGCTAGGTTGCTGCTAAGAAGCACGGAACAATATCCATTACTGTAACTATCTGTTGAAAGGAAACAATAAGCGAGTTTCTTCGAACAAGGACCCTTCATCCAAAGCTTGCATCAAACGCGTTGGAGCTCCAATCAGACAACACTTCTGAGTCCCTCATCAAATGCGCAATGTAATGTTGTTGTCCGTCGCAGTCAGGTAGAAGTTTTCCAAGTCGTCTGCCAAAGGGGACTCGAGCTCAGAATGTCAGACAGCCGCGCCGGAATGTATGACGTCGCTCCGCTGAATTTGACCCTACTCCTTATAGGCTTTATAATCCGAAACGCAGACGACCATCGCATGCTCACGCGAATTTTCAGGCGGCGCAATTTTCTTTCCATCACACAAATCAGTCGGTCTGACGTAAAACAGCGTGGCTGAAACCGACAGGCCGTTCAGGAGTGTGAATTATGGCCGAGCAGGCACTCGTTATCCACGGTTCGTGTGTTCATCAGGCGCCGTCTATTTCTAGAGCTGATGGCGCACGGGCTCCGTCGTTGCTGAATATGCTGCATGAGTTGAAAACAACTATGATTTGAAAAATAGGCGTAGCCTTGGTTAGAGGATGATGCGAATTAAACTGAGCGTGCCCCCTCCTCCGGTTTTGACGAGGCTTTCATTTGGTTATCAGTGACACTTATCGCAGTAGTGGAGTGATCCGAAGCATTCCATTTTGACGGGCTGCATTACTTGTGTTCATAGAGCTTCCACCTTTGTTTAATGAAGCGGAGTGCGGACGGTCACGTCGTGGTCCGGGAATTTAATCATCATGAAAGCCGCGCAACGCTGGTCTGTTAGGATAATAGCAGGTCACGCTATTTACGGGCTATGGTTCTGGATCAAAGAAAGCAAATCCAAGATCCGTGCAAATCGCGCCCAGCATGTTTGATCGATCCAATAACCTGTCGTATTATACTGATGGAAAAATGGCAGTGGTAGCCAAGGCCACTAAAACTAGAGTGCTGCGTTTGGAGCCCGGGGCATAAGCCTGCTGCGTTTGGAGCCGGGGCATAAGCCTGCTGCGTTTGGGGCCGGGGCGTAAGCCTGCTGCGTTTGGGGCCGGGGCATAAGCCTGCTGCGTTTGGAGCCGGGGCATAAGCCTGCTGCGTTTGGAGCCGGGGCATAAGCCTGCTGCGTTTGGAGCCGGGGCATAAGCCTGATGCGTTTAGAGCCGGGGCGTAAGCCTGCAGTGAATGAGGAGGGCTAGTTGTCACTGCACAGGTCCCTCTAAGTGTACATCGGTCACCCATTTGTGTATAGCAAGGAAATAATTTCAAGTGAATTTTAAGTTAAAAAGCCAGGCCAAGCGGCGGGTAGGGTGGCATTACTTCAAGCACTGGTTCATACGTCGGCTTGGTAGTAGCCAATCGACAGCCAGAGTCTCGAGATGTGCCAGCCAAGTCGCGGAGACGCATGTCGTCTATGCTTGGCCCTGACGACGGAACAAAATTGATCTCGCGCGCTGAAACCATTGTCTTGAGGCATCCGGTCGGACCCGTAAATAATTGAGAAACGTACCTTATGTCCATAAAGAAGTGCGGCATGTAAGGTGAAACTTAGATATTAGGAATGTACTGTTATTCATTTCAAATTCATGTTAATCCTTTTGACGCGATGATTTTTAAATAGGGACCTAATTCAGTACCAAATCGGAAATGTTCAAATAATAGAATACGCACGAGTAGAACCGATGGCATGTCGTCAGGGCAATCCAAACGGCCACAAACGTTTACCCCAGCGTTCAACTTGTACCATTACCATAAACCCATCCGTCATTTCACATTCCACATCGTGGCACTTTATGATTTGGCTCCATGGAACCACATGCACAAACGTGACGTGACAAAATGGTTCATAATGACAAACAAAACGCATCCACAATCAAGTGTACCGGTTATGTAGGGAAGCCTGTCCACAAACGGATGGTTTCGCTCCTGCCCTGTCCTGTTTACCATTTATTTTACAACTAGTTGCGTGTTGAATGCGCCAGGACACATTAGGTACATGTCGAATAAACGCTAGTGCAGAAAGGACTCCTATATCCCAATGCATGCAAATTTGGGGAGAACAAAACGATTCAGTCTCTGACATGGAACACCTGGATTAGGACAATAGAACCAAACTTGCTCAATTTTACCGCGTACTTGTCTAAAGTGACCTAGGCTAAGCCACACATCTGATCTACTGCCCCCCCCCCCCCCCCTCACCACATCCACCCACAATGGTACCGCAAGAGTGCTGTGAGATCACACATCACAAGGGTGCTACAACCTCATAGGCACTGCATCGGCTCGAGCGAACGAGCAATATTACCATACACGGGATGCCGTCGGAGACATGTGCTTACGTGTACCAAAGAGGTTGGGGCGCCAGGCACTTTGCGTGTTAAACGGGGAGGAGGGCGCTTGAAGCGCGTGCTCTGGTAAGCACCAAGCTTGAGTGACGTTTGCATGATTGTGTGTGAATACGTTTGCGTGCACCCTGTTCTAGACTGCTGTGCATATTTTTATTTTGTGATGTAGGTTTAAAGGAGTTTTAGACCAAGCAAGTGTGGCAGAATCGTATGAGACACCTGGTAATTGTATTGAAGTAATGCGTAATAAGTTGCCACACGACTTGCTGCGAAAGCGATTAACCAAATACTCTGCCAAAACATTTGGCCAAAGGGGGATAAAACAACAATGAACGCTGGGAGGGGCGTTGCTGCTTACTGTTGAGCGGGGCGTCCGACGTGAGCGCTTCACGGAGCTCGCCGGTTCAAACAGGGCTCTTGAAGAGGATCTCGAAAACACTGGGTTTGCAGTGCAAAACACCAGCATTCCAGATACGTGTGTGCACGATAAAGTTTGAGTCGAAACGTTACCTTGAAATGTCCCCCAGCCAAAATGACGGAGGGACAGCGTTGTTGAAGGCTTCATGCCAATGAGTAAACTTTGCCAGTGACAGCACACTCGCATCCTTTCACCGTTGTTACATCTACCTGCAGATGCATTTATCAGCCGTCTAGAAAGCGACAGCCACAGGTTTCCCAACCTGTGAGCGGAAACTGGCGTGGGGTTCTGCACGTAACGCCTGCCAAACCACCCGGTGAAGCTATGAGCCCAGCTTGGGGCAGACTGTTGGGGAACCATCTGTGTAAGGTTATTTCCTAGCGGGCGTAACACTGGTTCTCAGTGCGAGAATGGACAAATATTACTGAAGAGGGACAGCGGCCACGAAGCGTCTGACAAATTGGAGAAGGCGACTTAAATGTTTTTTTCAGCGTGATATCACATAGACTATCAGCTTTTACCAAAGTTTTGGGGGATAGCTGCCTTTCCCTGATCTGCTGTTCCTGAAGCGTTTTGTTTGACACGCGCCCGGGTGGCCGGCTAGATGCCCTTCGCTCGGGTGGGGGGTCAATTTAACCCCCTGAGATCTCGAGACCTATGAGAGCTAGAGACGTCATCTTATTATTATAGGGTGTGTTGACCTGTACGTAAACTAACTTAGGTCAAGGTTGAGGTTCCTAGGTCATAACCTTCGGGTCAACTAAGGAAAAACAAGGTCAAATTTTAGGTTGATCTCCAAAGTGCCCCAGAAACTAGATAACTGCTTCTAAGAAAAAGGCCGCAACCTCATTTAAGCTCGGTGACCTTGTTTGACCTTTTGAAGGTCATGGTGATCAGAATCATGCAGGAATGCTCCGAGTTTTGCATTTGAATAAGCGACAAAGATAACGCTAGGCGAAATGTACCTAAAAACCAAATATCGACCAGAGTCATCTTGGTTCAATGAGCTATTCTGACCTCTGACAAGTCAATGGAGGATGTATAATGCGGTTTCCGCTATCAATAAATTCGAAATGAGCACCAAAAACTATCCCATACAGCAAGCCCCAGAGTAATATAAAACAGATTGGTTTTGACGTTGGTGTAACCTTTTTACCTGACCTTAAGTCAACGTAGTTTCTCATTCAATATTTGTGTTGCTTAACACGCTGCCCGGGTGGCCGGCTAGATACCCTTCACTCGGGTTGGGTGGGGTGGTTGGGGGATCAATTTGACCCCCCTGTGATCTCGGGAACTAAGAATGCCAGAGACACCAAATTTACAAGGTATCTTGACCTGCACGTGAAATCACTTAGGTCAAAGTGTGGGCCTCCTAGGTTATGACCTTCATGACAAATAACATCAAACAAAGTCAAATTTCAGGTTGTTCTCTTAAGTGTCCCCAGAACCTAGGTTACTGTTTCAAAGCAGAAGTTCATAATCCATTTGCAGTCAGTGACCTTGTCTGACCTTTTGAAGGTCATGGTGACCAAAATCATACAAGACTACTTTGAGTTTTGCATTTGGATAAGCTACAAATATTGCGCTAGGCAGTATGTTCCTAAAACAAAATGTCGACTCAGGCCATCTTAGGTCAATGACCTGTTCTGACCTCTAAGTAGTCCATGGAAGATGTACAGTGCGGTTCCTGCTGTCAATAAACTTGAAATGAGCACCACAAACTATCCCATACAGCAAGCCCTAGAGTAATGAATCAGGTTGGTTTTTACCTTGGTCTGACCTTCATACCTGACCTTAGGTCAACGTAATTTGCTCATTCAATATTTGTGGTGGCTCAGAAAGCATCTCAAAGATGTGTGGCTTCGTCAAATACCCCGTTATTGTATCAGATTGGACGATTCCCTCGAAACTGCTCTCGCTGAAACCATGGCCTGAATTTGACCTGCCATAGGTCAGCGACCTCACAAGGTACATCTAAATTTATATGTGGCGCGGCTACGCCGTGCCATTCGGAAGCCATTCTGGAAAAGCCTTTGGGAGGGGATCAGTCTGACCCCCACCCGGACGCGCGTTAAGGGAAGGCAATGTACGTTATGAAGAACAGAGCCGGGAGCTGCTGACTTATCAGCCATTACGCTTCCGCCGCTGGAGTTCAATTAACACAAATTGGCTTCCAAACAGTGTCACCATGGCCAATCGCTATGCAGCAAAGCCGAGATTTTTTCATTTGCCGAATGCAGTAACCGCGTGAACCTCTCCGAACGGGGGGGGGGGAGGGGGGGGGGGGGGCAAGGACGCGAAGGTCGATCAGAACCACTGGTGGGCTGAGAGGCGCTGGCATTCTGCAGACCCTATTTTTTGTGAGCGGGTACGGCAAAGTCGCTTTCGAAATCACTGGGATTTCGAGTCGGTTCAGGGCGCTGTCGAACCATGCTCCAAATCTACTGGATGAGCGTGCGTTGATAATTGTTAAGCTTACAATAAACGTCCATAACCGCTTATGTCATAACCATTATCACGTCTGGGACAAATTGGGCCCACCGAAGACCATGTGGATGTGTGCAGAACGAGCATTTCAGAACGAGAGCTTTGTGGTGTTTATTGTGAAGGCCGCGTGAACCGGGAAGAGATGGGGGGGGGGGGGGGGGGGGGCAGTGAGGGCAGCACGCCTGCTCGGACTTAAAAGCTGGGGTTGTTGCATATTTGGATAGCGGGAGAGGGGGGGGGGGAGGCGTGGCAGGTAACGAGGGACAGCATAGGAAATGAAGTCATGTAAATTTGACCATATCATTTTTCTGCATGCGCGTAATCTTATACAAATGGCTCAAACATCCACTTTTGACCATTCCAACATAAGATTTACCACAAGATGTGGGCAGTGAAATGTATGGAGTTACGGAAAATTTCTGCTTCACCGCAATAACTCCCAGACTTACTGAGACTGAAACCAGTGTTTGTTGACACACACTGCGCCTGACGGCATGACCTTTCGCACCGGAGGCTATCATGGTAGCTCATGTCCAACCTGATAAGCCTTCAGCAGCCACAAACAGATGGCCGCAGGTTTCCACGACTGCATCTTAGGAACAAGACAACACTCATAACACATTCAAAGTGACTACGGTATCTGACCCAACTTCAGCTGATTGTTTGCAACCGTTTTGGGCGAAGGTTATACAACGTGGGGTAGCGCTGAATGGTGCCAAAAACACGGCCACGACCAAGCCCCGTCCCGAAGCGTCCCGTTTTCCAACAACCCTTTTTGGAGTCAGGTAGTCTATAATGAACTATGCCTAATGAAAATCTGTAATTATCGGAATTTATCGGTGTAGATTCAAGCATAATGACCCGCAAGGAATATGAGCTTACCATTGTTGTATATTGCTCAGAGGCTGTACAGGCTTCTAGCAATGGATGGATGGAGGGCTGATTATCTGCTGGCTTCTGTAAGTATCTGATTTTCTGACCTACATATCGTCCATCTCATCTGTTAAGCGGCATTGGGTTCTGGCCACATTTTGTCTTCAACAAAAATCGCGCTGTTGGTAGAATTTATCAGTTTGACAAGCACAAGGACATGAACAAAGCGAAGACAGCAGGGACAATGAATGAAAGCCCTCAGTTTGGACCCCCGGGTGTATATTGTTTTCAGCCAATGCATGGCTAACATTGATATTATCTTAAAAGTGTCAATAATGTGCCTTAGCAATGCTGTTCTCACTGGACATCATGCTATCGCCTTGTTATCTGATGAAATGTCATCATGCTGATTAAACATCAGCTATCGACTAGCTACTAGCATGGGACATGGAAGAAGCTCAAGCTCTTTACATTGGTGGTGGTGCCTTGTCCAGTGTGGCACCGTACCAGTGTCTTCATTACCTTGAAACCTAGTGGGGTACTGAACGATCTTAATGAGGTTGATTCGTGAACCATTCATAATAAACACCCTTGTTTGCTTTTCTGCAATGATGAGAACATGGTTTCACATCCCAGGTACCTATTTGCAAATATTAGGCGATGACCTTCAATTAACAGCAAAACCTTATTAATTATACAAGCGAGGTTGGAACATGGACTGTTTCACATGACTGTGGTGTAACTTTTAGCTGTTTTTATTGCAAATATATGATTCATTCAAGCGATAGTTTCAGCTCTCAGGCACTCACTTCTATGTTGTAGGCAATGTTCTTCAACTAAACCTTTGTTAGCTGCAACGGTGGTATGGAGATCACATGCTGTTTAATTTGTCTGTGGTGTTCAACTTCCACGTGATATGAGAGCAGAAGTATATGAGTTATCCTGTGTGATAGTTTCTGCTGTCAGGCACTCACTTCTAAGCGATAGACACTGATTGCCAACAAGCAGTTAAGTTTGGTAGTTGGAGCGGTTGAATCAGAGCATGTTGATAGTTTTACTAGCCTGTAGCGTGTGGCTTCGAGGTGGTGTTAGAGCATAAATATATGGATTGTATTTTGTGATTGCTTCAGCTGGCAGACACTCACTCTTACGCTGTAGGCAAAGTATCTATAACTAGCAGTTAAGCTTCGTTAGTTGCATTGGTAGTAGCAGGGCATGCTAATTGTTTGACTTCCCTGTAGTTTTGGACTGGATAAATGTGGGCACAAAAAAATATGTGGGCGGTCAAGCGTGGCTTGCATGACTTTGTGCCCGGGGACCGTGGGCCAGGGTCTGCTCCTTATGAAAAATCAGTGGTAAGTACGCAAAATACAGTGTTTTTGAGAGAACCGATGGGAACCGGAAACCAGGAGTCAGACCCATGGTCTGCTGTGGAACCGGAAGGAACTAGAATCCAGGGTTTAGCTTTGTCGAACGCATCAGTGAAAATAGGGATCCATGATTTTCTTTTTTCGAAATGACGCGTAAGAACCAAGACCCAGGATCTTGTTTTCCTGAAAGACCAGCAGGAGCGAAGATCCAGGGTTTTTTTTGTCGGAAGAACCAATGAGAGCCAAAGTCCAGATTCTCGGTCTGTCGAAAGAACCAACAGAAGCCAGGATCTAAAGATTTTTGTTGAAGGAACCAGTGGGAACCAGGACACAGGGTTTTGTTTTGTCGAAAGAATAGTGGGAACCAGGGATCACAATTGAGAACCAGGCACGTATCTGCCACCTTGGCAGGGAAAGGCCACCAGTTTCCCCTAGGCAGGCATTTTAGAACAATGAGCCTGGCTCATCAGCTGGGTCCAGCCATAGTTACACGCCGGATCCAACCATGACCAGTGGACAGGTGTTGCTGGAACCGCCTGTGACGAAGCGGCTGGGCCCAGACAGGCTAGAATTGGGTAAAATACTTGCCAGCCAACAAGACTGCAGCTGACTATTCCGCTTGGACGTTCCCATTTCCCGCAAACAAGCGGGCTCCACTTCCCCTCACTTTGAGAAGAAAGTGTGCCAAATCCGGTAAGTACCCCCAAACTTGCCGTATTTGCGGTAGGTTGCACATTTTCCCTGCTCATCTCCCCTCATTTAGTAAAAACTACGCCCGTGCCCGCCAATATGAGTCCATAA
>NW_023595958.1:5000-24994 GCF_011947565.3 Pollicipes pollicipes
GACGTCGGAACGTGTAGGTGCCCCTGACGTCAGCCGCTCTAACGTCATCCGCCCCCGACGTCATCTGCACCGACGCCGACGCAGCTGGCTCCGAAGATGTCAGCTGCCACGACTTCTTAGAAGGAGTTACATCTGGTGGGAATGGAATCTTCGGGAAGCGACGAGATGCCGCATATGTCTTGTTTTGTTGTAACCTTGCATTGTGCTACTCATCGAAAGCGATTTCACGCATCCGTTGCTTTTCTCGAGCCGATGTCATGTACAAGTCACAGGATGGTAAGACCGCTGTGAATATATACCGCGTGAAGTTATGGTAACGGGCGTGCAGGGCGGTGCGTCGAGTGAGGCCAGCCAGAGCGGTCCAAGGAGCAATCACTAATGACTGGACACGGTCCAGCGGCACGGAAACCGCGTGCGCTTGAAGGTTGGGGAACGGAAACCCAGGTAGTTAGCCGAGAGGGATTGCGGTGTATGTAGGGTCCCGTCACGTGGTCGGTCCCTTGAGCAAAATAATTCAGACGCATGACGAGAATATCACCAACTTTCTGTATAAAATATCAAAACGAAGAAGCCGGGACTGGCGGATTCACGTGATTGTCGCTGCAGGTTGATTTACATACACAGACGTGGGGCACCCTGCCTCAATAATCCTCCCTCATCCGTACACGCGTCATGCAGACACAGGGAGCCCACTTAATCGATGCATTGGTAATGGGCAGTGGGGGCTTTTAGTGTTTTTTTTTTAGTGTTTTTTAGTGTTTTTAGTGTTAGAGGTTGGCGGTCTGTTATCATTTATGTCAGATAGCATTACTTCTACAGATAAAACAGTGCGCTAGAAAACGGTACAGCGTGATACGGAGGCTGCCCGCCACCGCATTATGAATGCAATGGGGCGTGAACGCCTGTCCAAATCACGCCAAGTGCTGGACAATCATTACTCTTTGTAAATGGACAGCTGTCAATTCGACATAGCATTGTCGAGTCCAAGGGATACGCATCCAGATCTCAATGGCCGTTAAACTTCTTAGACCGTTGAAGAATATGGGCCCTCGGCATTTCTTCTTTCCATGAAGTTTTACAACCGTTACCCGTGATCAGGTGACCGAAAGTGCCCCCCACAGCCGGGCCGTAACCGAGCATTACGTCGTTGTATTGTTGTTAATGGGCTTCTAAGGGCGTTCCGACTGCGGAGGTCATATTGCGCCCAAACAGAGCCTTGCGCCAGCATCATGCAAGCACAACGTGAGCATGTTGCTGCACTCCGGCTAAGAAGTAGTGAAAGGGACAAACACAAAAAATCTGCTCACCTTTGATATATTAGTTATATTTTTACGTTTCAGGTAATGCCTAGCTTATTCAACGTATCTAGCCCATTAAGGCAAAGCCTATATGTATACTATGTACATGCAAGATAACACATCGAACATAGAAAGGCAACATGCAGTCACAGCTAAAGGTAGCATTTAATCGACCGTCTATCTCATTCTCAATGCTAAGTTATTATAACAATGGTTCCAAGCGTTTTTACATGCATGCAAGGCCGGGCGAACCCTAATTAAATTAGTGCGCAGATAATGTTGGCCATCTCGTGCGAGCCAACCAGCTGAGCGGAAGCTTGCTGTTGAATCGGCTCACCTTACGCTTGCCCAAGTAATAACACCAATCATGTCGTGCATGGGAAAGAACAAGACTTTCATCGACAGCGCAATGGCGGATGAATGAAAACACATTAACCGTATAAATGGAAATGGACAGACAAGGGCAAATAGGTACGTACAGTGGCAATAAAGTCTGCCATATATTGAGGAACTGCCATCAGCCATACTATCCAATACATCAGTAGTGATATATCGGTGCAAAACATCAATAATAAGGTGTTAGTAGTGTAACATCAATAATAAGATAATTCAAGTTTACCGATAGCTCCCAAATGGTTCTGCGGTACACCAGATAGCAACTGAACCGACCAGAATCGACCACGGCTCTCACAATGAAGATGCTCCATCATCTTTAGCTGTTTAAATATCAATAATTCGCCCGACATAATACCTTGTATAGTCGCTGAATGTGCTCAGAGTGATGACACGGCCCAGAAGCTCGTGATCCGTTTTTCCCACAGAGAGCGAAGTGGCTGACCGTGCTAGACGTAACGGACATGACCTCAGTAGTGACGCTCTATTGCATGACTTCCGAATGCCTGACTGGGGCGGCTCGTACTTTGGTCCCATTAACATGAAAGGCCACTTCCTTGGCTGCGCACACGGAATGCCATTTTGCGCGCGCACAAAATTGGGATTGCATTCATATCAACGGCAAGATCTGCGTCTGGAAATCCCGGGTCACTGAAAAGGAAGAAAAGGACAAGATATTTCTGCTTTGGACATGATATATGCGCAGTATTTCATCTCCCAGTAAAAAACCTTGATGACACGACGAAGTACCCGCGACTTCGCGTTACGCAGGCGAAAAAGGCGCTTATTGATTAGCGTATGAAAGCTCATAACGTCAGAAAGCTGTGCAGTGACGTAAGAAGATGGTGTCATCAAACGCCGCCAAAATTTCCATTTCACGTCAGTTTCAACTTACATCCCTTGGACGTTCAGTGTAATATTTACATTTACATTTATTTTGTTGAAGGCGCATCCACGTGGTGGTTGTTCTGCGCCTAGTCTTACAATAAAATTAAGCCATACACACAGTGCACAGAGATACACATATACGCACAGATGAAGGCACTTTCAATCAAAGAGTCAGGAACTTAAAACGGTCGAGAATGCCTGGCGCAAGGGGGCGCGGACGGCCGCGTCAGGCAGCCGGTTCCACGCAGCAGGGACGCGGCACGAAAAATGCCGCTGGGTGACGATTAGCGGGACGCGCGACAAATGTAGCGAGCCGACACCGCCCGAGACAGCCCGAACTTGACGCTGGGAAGACATTGCGCGCGTCATGAACAGAGTACGCAGTGCACTGAGGGATTCGGGGACGCGCAGTGCCCCATACACATTCAGGCAGTCCCGGTGGTGCGCGTGATTCGCGATGCGATGCCAGCCGAGCGCTTCCAGAACGGGTGAAATGTGATCGCTGCGGCAGACACCACTTACTAGCCTGGCTGCGAAGTGCATCGCCCTTTGCACCCTGTCAAAGTGATGTTCGGTCGATCCACCCCAGATGGACAGGCTGTAGAGGATGTGGGGAAGACGTGGATTTGGACGAGGAGCTCCAAAACCTCAGGAGTGAAGTGGTGCCGGATTTTGAGCAGAGCTACGAGGATTGCTTTATAGCGCCGAACGAAAAAGATGTGGTGTTCCCAGGTGATGTGGTTTTCGAGGAGTACATCCAGTGCCTTCACCGAAAACGATGGATGAATGTTTGCACCGGAGATGGTAATGTGGAGGTTGCCGGTCTTTGTGATAGGGGGTTAAGTGCCGATCAGCATGAAGTCCGTCGTTTTGGGGTTCATTTCAAGGCTATCTGACTGAAACCAGTTTTGAAGGCACTTACTGGACTCCTCGACCACGAGCTTTCAGGTTGGACAGGCCAACGACATCGGGGGTAACGGAGTCAAGGATTTGGATGTCATCGGCGTAGGATAGTAGGCGGCCGTGGGGTGGGAAGCTGGATAGGTCGTTGATGAAGATGAGGAACAGGATTAGGCCGACAAGGGATCCTTGGGCCACCCCGTGGGATAAGGATACGGCAATCAAGCCACCACCAACCACCTGCCTCCGACCGTTCAGGTAGTCCCGGAACCATTCCGAGGCACTTCGTACCACTTCAGCTTGCTCAGGAGGGATGCCGTGATCAACGCTGTGAAAGGGCCTTCCTAAGATCAGTCGTCGTCATCGACACGACATAGCCATTGTCGACAGCCCTCGCCAGCGATTGGACAGCGTCGATCGGGGTGTCTTCCGTCGAGTGACGTTAGTAGTGAGTATATATAGCGATGGCGTCAGTACACGATTGTCAAGAAGGTAAGAAGTGAGCTGCGAGTGGACGACCTTCTCGTTAATTCTCGACAGCACGACAAGAATACAAATGAACCGAAAGTTGTTCAGGTCTGATCGGTCACCCGACTTGATTACCGGGGTGACGCGCGCGATCTCCCCGACGGATGGAAAAGTGCGTGATGTGACAGTAATTTGATCAGGCGTAAAGGACGTGCGCCGATTACTGAGAAGTCCTTTTTTCACTCCATGGAGTGGTACGCCATCGACGCCGACAGCCCTCGATGTGCTTATCTTCCCGATGGCTGCAGAGAACTCCGGTGGAGTGGCTGGATGCCGAGAGAACGCCTGGGCACAGACACGGTACGGGTACGATCCAGCCGGAGCGCACCTGCACCGGCACGCACCGCCGCCGCCTCGGCAGCGGTGCGAGGCCAGCGGCAGGAAAGTGGGCATTGAGTGCGTCCGCCCGGGTGCCCATGTCGTAATCAGGTGTGTCGCGCCCTCTCGCTGGCTGCAGTCCGAACTGCCTGAGGCGGCTCCTGAAGACCCGCCGCCCTGTCTGCAGACCGCTTCACAGGTAGGAGCGTCGCGCGGGAGTGATCAGTCCGTCACTCTGTCACAGCACCGCTGGTACACGCGGCGCGCCTCTGTGGTGCGGCAGCGCTCACAGGCTTCGCGGGCGCAGCGGCGCTCCTCCACGGCTGCAGAGACTTTGAAATCTCCACGCAGCCATGAAAATCTGGGTTGGCGTGACGTCACCGCAGTGACGTCACGGCAGTGACGTCGAATCGGGTCGGGCAGTGAGCGTCGAATGCAACGTTCGGTACTTTCAAAAATACGTCTACCTTGTCATCGGCGTTGCCAGCGGCGTAGAGCGGCCCCCAATCGACGAGCAGCAGACTCAGGTTGAGCGCGTCCCAGCCGATGCGTTTCCGCGGTCGCATGGTCGTGGTGACTGACCGGTCACACAGTGGTGGTGGCGCTCTCTGGACACGCTAGTGCGGAGTGGCACCGGTAGGTGGTCCGCCACAGGCTCGGGGTTAACCTCAGCTGAGTCCTGGGGACCGGCCACGTTGGTGGCGATCAGGTCTAGGCTGGTGTCGTGTGAAGGTGGGTGGGCTCGACGACCAGCTGTTTGAGGCCCATATCTCCCGGAATGGTATGCAAACCGCGTACACCGGGACCGTCCCGGTTGAGCAGATTGATGTTACAGTCTCCCAGCGCAAGCTGTTCTGTGCGTTTTCGTGTGGCGACGGCGGCCTGTAGTTGGTCTCGAGCGCTCTCTAGGCATTGGAACGTTAGTCCTTCCGACGGTCGGTAGATGGCACCAACCACCACGGTGCGGCGGTCGGGGCCGCTCACCGAGGGTCCCAGGGAGCCCACCATGGGATCGGTATGTCGAGTTTCGCTGCGCGGACGAAGTCCGCAACGAGTATGACGACTCCAACTCCACGCGACTGGGTCTGCTGGGCTGCCGTCAGCAGGGCGACAACGCATATACACAGGATGTCCATGTCGTGTCTCTGCAGGAACAGACTGACTTCGGCCAGTCGACATGTCAGCGACTGGGCATTGATATGACCAATGCTGAAGCGGTGACGACTCGCGGGTTCAGCCGCGCCGGCCTCCACCGCATACTCTCGGTGAGTCTGCGGCACGGTCCGCCTGTCGGGGTACCCTAGCGTCCGTGACCGATGAACTGCGCCAGCAGCGCGAGCAGGGCGGCACCGGTCGGCCCCGCACACGACCCGAATTGGCCGACGGGTGCGGGCACCGGCCCGCCGACCTCTCGCCGGCGGCGGATCAGAGGGGACAGGTAGGCTGGTAGGCTGTGCTGGACGGTCTCGGTCACCCCACGAGCCACGTCTCTGTCCAGCCGGCTACACGCGGTCAGCAGGTGCGACAGATCGTCAGTATCTGAAATCTGGTTTTGGCTCCTGGAGAAAGAACAAGAATTCAAGAATTCTGAAATCTTGGCTTGCAGTGAGAACAAAATAGTCTCGGCGGATTTGCTTTGTGCAAACAACTAAAACTGAAGGATATTTTTTAAGCAGTAATTGGCGGTAAACGCAACGTACTGGCTGGTCTCAGTGATTGCGAAAGACCGTTGAATATTAGCTGCTTTGAAATTCTTAAATTTTCTTGCGTCCTGAGTAAATGCTTCTTTCCTGAGCGTATGCTCACACCGGCTGTAGCTGTGGACCTACTTTTTAAAGCCATGGAGCAGATAGAAAGCTTTTCATTGACAGCTTTATTCTAAAAGTGTGAGTCTCAATTATGGCTGATATATACCAATGCATAAAATGTTGCGCACCTGTTGCATAATTCCCAAGGCATATCATGACAAACTGTTGATTGAAATGTCACACACGCAAAGGAGCATCTGGCACATGGCGGTTGTGCAGCTACGTACCCATTAAGGTACAATCTTTCTCAGCTAAGGGACAGATGCTGGGGCTACGTGATACCCATCGAGGCTTTTTTTTCTTATGACCTAGACATATCTAAGTTGGGACCAGGGGTGTAGTTTCTATGTATTTCTATGGAGTCCGCGGCGAGTATAACAACTCCACCTCCACGCGACTGGGCCTGCTGGGCTGCCGTCAGCCAGGCGATACCACATATACACAGGTTGTGCATTCTCTGTCTCAATGGATGTGGCTCTACCATCTTCCTCCAACTTTGAGAAGGACGTTTGGTCAAATTCATGAACAGAACATCATTTCTTTACGTTTAACGACGTTCTCTGCATATCCCGGCCCACAGTTATGTACAGAGCTTCACCATCAGGGACGTCAGACACCTGCGGGATCGGGGCTCGGAGGTCCATGCAGCAGCGGCGGAAGAATTATTTCCTCTTCATAGAGGAAACCAGCCCTACTAGTCTGCACCTATTCGTCTACTCACCGGCGTTCAGTCTGATACACTACAATCCTCAGTTTATGATGTTGAGCTAGATTTGTGTACTGACTCCATCTATATTCTTAACAAATCCCACTATCACTGCCTGAGACGACTCCTACGCGGCTCTTCTAAACAAAATGTCGGAAACTCAGAATGCTGCGGAAATGGCGCGCACAGAGTAGCAGTCTTCAACGATAGACCTGCTGGCACTCATTTATCGGTCTTGCTATTGTTTTTTTAGGATATTGATGCAAAACCCATATCGGATATTTGGATATTGGATTTTGGGATTATTGGAAAAACCCATATTGGATTTTGGGATATTGATGCAAAACCAACCCAAAATAGGATATTCATTAGCAAAACCCAGCTCAACTATACGTTCAACAAAAAACGCAAATAATTGTATTAAAACAGCACCAAAAATTTTGCCCAGCGGAGGACGAGAAACCCTACTTTTGCTTTACACTCACACCATAGTTGGGTGGCGACGCTTCGTAAACGGATAGAAAGAACTGCACACTTTTTTCTAATTACACTTTTATGCATTTTTATCCATGTTCAGCTCAGATTTTTTGGTAGGGAAGATGCGATCTCCAATGCTGAGTCCTCCCCGAAATCCGGAGACTTGTGGAGCCGTGGATTTCTCGTGCCCAAGCGAATGTTAAGGATGGTTTTTGACGTCACTGTTTTACCTGATATACAACCACCGGTTTTTAGCGTCAAATGAAAATTAAAGAAGGTATCTTGAAAAGCATTCAAAGCTGTTTTTACCTACTGTATGATGAATTTAGGTTATGTCAATATATATATATATATATATATATATATATATATATATATACATATATATGTATATATATATACATATATATGCCAGTATATCATGCAATTTCGTGTCATTGTTGCTGTGTTACAGTGATTTCAGCATGCAATCCAGAAACATTGAATCGCGACGCATACGAGATGTTCTCTGTTCTCTCCGTTCTCCCCGGCTATCCAACTCGTCAGAAGAGGCGGTTGTTGTTTTGGATGCAGCGCTCGTAGTACGGCGTCTAAGCAAGGAAGTGTCGGTGGACGGTAGGTGGTTTACACGTGTACTGGTGAGCAGGAACGGACCTGGACACTGCGCGCATTGCAAGGACAGATTGTGTGGTATGAGAAAAAGATTCGGCTGAAACCGCAAGCAGCATCGCTTGTCTAATCGTGCTGAGTGTGGCTTGCGATGTTGTCGAAGTTTCGGGAACGGCTCATTTCCATTTCGCGTTGTGCACAGGGAACATTTTTATATTTTCCCAACTATATATTTATGAAGATCAACATGTTTTGGGGCCAAAAGCCAAGAAACACCCAAATTTCAGACACTGCTGGCCGTACGCATGCGCAGTAGAACTGGTAGTGTGATTTAGAGCTATTCAATGAAATTGTGAACCTAAATCGTGATAATTAGACAAAAACCTGACCCGTCACATCATCAGTACCTTCAGGTGAGCACATTAGCATGATCTCAGGGTAATGATCGAGAGATATCTTTTAGCGTATCAGCTGAATGGGTCAGCTTGTTGCAGATTTATATAAGGGTTGTTACAATAGGTTGTCATAGAAGACCCCCCAAAAAGCAGCACAAGGGATGCTGCTGCATGTGACCGCACGGACTGGTGACCCGTGTCCTTTGAAGTGGTGGCCCACGCTAATGATCTCTCGTCTGGCGACCCGTGCCCTGCAGGCAACACCACTGGGCGGCCACCGACGAACATCGCCGTCCACAGATCACGGATATACTCCGCTCCACAAAAAGTATGTTATGCGCCATCATTTTTACTTAGGCGTCGACACTAGTATGCATTCAAAATGGCCGCATCATAACGTGTGAGCTTGCAAAGCCTCAAATTGTTCGTCAGGTCATACCTACACGGCTTGTAAAGAGCCCATTGCCACATGGAATAGTCCGAAGAGTAATTATTGCACACAGTCAACCACAGCGTCTGCTCCAGCAGTGCCGTTGCAAGTATTGCACTTAATATTGCAACCATAACGTCCAGCGTATCTTCGCGTTCAAGCGAACTGCTATGCTCAGGCAGGCTTGTCAGAACCGTTACAAACAAGACCATTTAGTTCTGTATTTCTGCGTAGTTTTCAGGCTAAATTTCTGGTCCACAGACAGGCGACGTCACTGTCGAGCCGAATGACGTCACAGGTGCGTGCTCGGCTGGCGGGCGTTTGGCCAGCGACGCGTGGAATCAGCTGCTTGCTCTCGTGCGGGCCGACCGCTCAGCTAAAACTCACGACACTCGTTGTGGCACGGCCCGCGGCAGCAGGTGAGGGTCGAACTCGGGCAGTCGTCGTTCGATAAGCAGTCGTGCCGACGTAAGTTGTGGCAGACCTGCGAGCTGCTACCAAACACCTGCAAACACTGCGGCACAGAGCCGCCCGGCACCACGGCAGCCAGCACCAGCACCAGTATCGTCAGCAGCGCTGTCAGCTTCATGTTGGACGTCTGTGGCAGTGGCTGCAGCCGGCCCGAGTTTTACACCAGCCATGCGACGCCCAGCCGTTCTCGGGATGATGCTGCCTGCAGCAGCACGGAACAGTTCAACAGAAGTGTGGAGGGCAAGCAAGGAGCGGATCCAGGATTTCGCCAGGGGGGGGGGGGGGGCACACGACATTGTGAGACGTCCCGAGGGTTTGGAATTCCCTCCACAAAGTTTTTGCATTCCAGCCAATTGATTTTAAGAATTCAAATTAGCGAATTCAAGATGTCTCAGCGTTTAAAATGTATTAAGAACATGATGCACAAGTATACTTATTACAACAACTTCAATAACCAACAGAAATGACACACTACGACGCCGGTGGCAAGTAAAGCTACGCCCGTCAGCTGCGAGTGCAAATTTATCGACGAATATCCAAATAATGCTCTAAGGCTAAGGCACCAAGACCAATGCCAAGAGCACAGGGCCCTCTGAATAAATGGAAATTACCCAATATCAATGTACATGAATTAAGGCCTCTGCGCGATCGAGAGGAAGCATCTAGTCGCTCGGTGCCTTACCTTATATGGGGGTTCTAGGAACAGCACAAGGCCCTCCGAGCAAGTGGAGAACCTACGACCAATATTTAGTGCCCCTGAGTAACTAAGTGTACCCCGGCATATGGGGGCCCCGGCAAAAGCGTATAGACCCTTTCGGGCGAATGGAAAAATCCGTGGAGGACCTCTGATCGATCAAGAGTGTGCAGGCATGTTATCAGTTAGTGCCTTTGCAGCAGCGTGGAGCCCTACGAGATATGCAAAAGATCAAGGGCAACGTTCCTCCACGATCAGACTCACCTTACAAGTGGACTATAGGACAAACATCCAAAATTTCTTTATGCCTCATGAGAACATTGACTTACAGCAGGTCAA
The DNA here is from genome assembly GCF_011947565.3 of Pollicipes pollicipes. NCBI lineage: Eukaryota > Metazoa > Arthropoda > Thecostraca > Pollicipedomorpha > Pollicipedidae > Pollicipes > Pollicipes pollicipes. Next base: position 15,255 of record NW_023595958.1, read on the forward strand.
AGTCAGGCCATGGATTAAACGAAGACTATTCCTCGGGAATGGTTCAATCTGATGCAACAGCGGAGTATTAGACGAGGTCATACATCTTCTGTCTGGAGTTTTACATTTGGCCTTATTTGACCCGAAGGCCATGACCTAGTAGCATCAAAGTTTGACACAAGTGAGTTCTTGTACAGGGTAATACACCTCATGGATTTGGTGTATCTAGCTTTCTTATTTTTGAGATCTCAGGAGGGTCAAACGGACCCACACTCACCCGAGCGAAGGGTATTCAGTCGGTCACCCGGGTGCGTGTTGGCACATGGGGCCAACGGCTATAGTGTATATATAGTGTATAGCTATATAGCTATAGTGTATAGCTATATAGTGTATAGAGCCTTCCGGGCGAATGGGTGAAAGGCTCCTCCTTTGATAAGTGTGGCTCGGCACGCTAGCAGGTATGGCCTAGCAACAGCGCAGGGCCCTCCGATCAGGTGCAAAAAAAAATTGAGGGCAACATTGAAGGCTTCTGATGATCGGATTAACCCTACAAGTGGACATACATCCCCAGAAGAAACAGCGTAGGGTCTATGGACAGCCCACTCGTTGGCCCAATACTTTCGCTTGCAACTGCTCAGGGTTGCATAGAAGCCCACAGACGTCCAATTTTGTTGCGTTTTGTACTAAAAACTGCGTCTGTTCGGCCAGCCATGGGCCTCTTCGGGAACCGAGTGGGGCCATGGCCCCGTGCCCCACTCTTGACCCGCCCCTGGGGCAAGGAAGGCCTAACAGCCGACATATGGGGCGTGCCAGGTGGAGCGGGCTGAACGGCGCAGGGATTCGGGAAGCACGACAGCGCGCCTGGAAAATCCAGTCCGGGGCCTGACCGTGGACGCGGTCATAATAACCCGGCAGGTGGGCTGAATTCTAAGAAGCAGACCGATTAAATATCAACGTTCATAACGTGAATTAATAAAACTCACCCAGGAAGGCAGACAATTTCACCACAGGTCAGTGCTGCTGGAAGGACGTTGGTAATGACCTGAGGACATGGCTTCCCAGCTCCCTTTAGAAGCTAGGAATGATGTGTTGGGACTTCGATTAGCTTTTTTCTATGTCATACTTCTGCTACCACGTCAAACAACGTTTAGAAATAGCAAAACGTGACTCGGATGATTTGGGAGTCCATCGACCAGGTACGCCATCAGGTGTAACGTAGAATGCTCTACAGACTCGTAGAAGTCCTATGACATAAGCTGGATGTGTTTATCAGGGACGACGGATAAGGAATGGGGTATAGGAGGCCATGGCATCGCATGGTAAGAAGCGGCTAGAGAAGTTTCTTCGATCTGCTTGCCCCCTCCTCCCCCGCCTTCGAACTCCACGAAGTTGGCAGTGCCGCTAATGCGCAATAAGTTGAGCTGCCGCTCCGATTTGATTCATGTGCTCCGGCACGACTGTTATGGAATTGGAAAAAAGTTGATGAAGGCTCGCAGTACACGCCCAGGTAAATGACTACCTAAGATGAGACTGTGTATACAACTTGGAGAACTGAACCTCTTGTCTCCCCTGCCTGCACCTCTTGTGGCTATAAAAGATTGTGTGGACAGGCTGCTGCACGTGTCTTCATACTACCTGGCCAAATCCACGTGGCACTCCCGCCTGCAGGCTTCAGTGAACCCCACCTGTCGTGTTGTTGTGACCACGTCCACGGTCAAGCCCCGGACTGGATATTCCAGGCGCGCTGTCGTGCTTCCCCGAATTGCTGCGCGGTCCAGCCCGTCACCCTGGACTCGCCCCATATGCCGGCTGTTGGACCTTGCTTGCCCTCCACACTTCCGTTGAACTGTTCCATGCTGCATGCAGGCAGCATCATCCCGAGAACGGGTGAGCGTCGCATGGCTGGTATAAAACCCGGCCGGCTGCAGCCACTGCCACAGACGTCCAACATGAAGCTGACAGCGCTGCTGACGATACTGGTGCTGGTGCTGGCTGCCGTGGCGCCGGGCGGCTCTGTGCAGCAGTGTCTGTCGGCGTTGCTAGCGGGGTCGCCGGGCTGCAGCAGCTCACGTCAGCACGAGTGCTTCTCGAACGACGACTGCCAGAGTCCGCACCCCCACCTGTTGCCCGCGGGCCGTGGCCACAACGAGTGTCGTGTTGCTCTAGCTGAGCGGTCGGCCCGCACGACAGCAAGCAGCTGATTCCACGCGTCGCTGGCCAAACGTCCGCCAGCTGAGCACGCACCTTTGACGTCATTCGGCCCGACAGTGACGTCACCTTTCTGTCGACTAGAAATGTAGCCTGAACACCACGCGGAAAATACAAAAACTTGATGGTCTTGGTTGTAACTACGGCTTCTCAATCTACAGATTATGCGGACCTGATAATCCAGTGACCTACTCGCAGGGTGCCCGCGTGTGCAGTGATAACTCGTCTGCGTTTTAACCACTCGCGTCTGGAAACCAGAGGTACGGGGTTCGATTCTCCGCGATGCCCGCCCTTCCTGCCAGGATGAGAGGCGGGCGACGGCAGCCATTTAGCCTATATATATATAGCCTCGGCAACTAGCTGCGTCGTAAAACCCTAATGACACACGCGACGTACTCGCAGGGCACCAGATTTCCTTCTGGTTACAGAAGTTCGTGGGGTAGATCGCTGGTCCCATGCAACTTTTCGGTGGGATTTTTTCATATGACTCCCACGGAAAATAAATATCATAAAATCAAAGAGCGTTGTTGATGCGTTAAGATCTTGCATGACTTCTTCCATTACATATAAAATGAAGGCAAACCAGAGCAATTAAGTGGGTATTTCTGCTGTGTGCATACCTGTCAGTAGTGCTTTATTTGACACATGCACAAAGTCCATTGCTGTCGTCGACATTACTACGAGCATAAAAAACCTGTGGCACGACATAAGCTCGCGGAACTGAGCTTACAGCACAAACAAGTGTTCTTTTTATCTGTTCACGGTGCCTAAAAATGTCCTGCGCAGTATCGTGCCTCGGTGCACGGTGAAACGAGAATACGGCGGCCACCGCCTCTTCATAAGTTTTCAATGAAAGCAGCCACAACACGCAGCACGGTATAATTTCTTATCTGCTAACATAGAGTTCTTGTTCAAGATTTTAAGAACCAGGGTTTGCTCAAAGCATTTTATTGGGAAAGGGTTATGAGCGCGATTTGAAGTTGGAATAAGCCCATCTCCAGAGGCGGCACCGGGCCCTCTGGGACAGCTTAGGCGCTGAAACGGGAGCTGGCTGTTCAGGCAAATGAATGGCTATGGCCTAGGCATGCTTTTGCCTCGATGTGCTCTCAGAGTGATTAAGCTTTTTGTGATAGGAGGGTCGATGAGGTGAAGAGTACCTTCAATGCGTCGATCCCCCCCCCCCCCCAACGGCATGTCGTGCAATCGTGTTCAAGTTTGCTATACCATCTGGGACATTTATCACGCGTGTTTGGGTACACAAATGTGTCCATGGCATCTGACCCGTGAAAAGTGATCACCTTTTGATTGCAAGGCAAGCTTTGGCCGGCGGGACGACGGGCGACAGCCGACAAAGCCGCCGATCGCTGGCGGCAGGGACGTCAAATGTTGAATTAAAGGAAATGCTGCACATTCGAAAATATTGAAGCTAGCATCAGATATGGTGAAACAAGCTCACTTGTGGCTATTCGTCCATTTTGAAGCAGAAAAGACTGCCTTAGACACCACAATTCTTCTGTTTAGCAAACATGCTACTCGACATAGGCGTAGGAACGTTACAAAGGGGGGGGGCAGGCTCAGGGTATGCCTTCAAGAACTTTTTCTGGAAGCAAGCTCGGTGGCCAGGCGGGGGGAGGGGGGGTAGAGACAAAGATTATTGTCCGCTCTTAATTCACATGTTTTGGAGATAATTAAATGTCATTGCTGGCTAGATATACATCTACAGCTGTTTCGCACTGGTGCACGATCTTGACTATTCGACTCATTTATGTCATTCGGTAAAGAAGGCTATCCAGCTTCCCACGATTATTCGTCCATTTCGACACTGCGTTTCCGGGGAACATGAAATTCCACGAGTGGGTAAGCATTTTGGGGCCACTGAGAAGGCATTTATCTCCACAGGGTAGGTACCGAAAAACGACCTCACCATAGGCTGGTCAAAATTATAAATGCGAATCGATGACCCATAGTGCGTCTGAATTCTCACGCGCCTAGATTTCGCGAGCTACTTTGCTAGAAACAAAATTTGTCGCAGTATTTTAGACGGAAAGAAATTCGAAGCATCAAATACTAAGTGCCGAAAACAAGGTGCAAAAACCATAAACCTAGAGTTTTTCCTTAAAAAACCAAAGGCAGAATAAAGGCTCTTCAGTCATATATCCTTACCTGAAGCCTGCTCATCCGTCGTCGATAGCCCCTGCCCTGGCTCTCCCCCCCCCCCTCCCCTCCAGGGCTGACTGAGAATTGTGGGAGTATCTTTTCCGTATCATCTTCCCTTACACCACATCACCGCAGAAAACTTTCGGGAAGCTGCCTGCCTTATGCATGAATTGATCCAAGGGACATTTAATTGCCCCTCACTCAACGTAGCCGGCTTGATCTACTTTTGTATGTAGGCAGGGGCGTAGCCAGAGCCTTGCCAAGCGGCACATGGTTAACAAAAGCCCCCCTGATGGTGCCCCCTCCAAAAAAAGACCGCCAGATATACCCCACGAGTTAACAAGGGACAAAAATATCTACGTTTTATGCTATTTTTGCCTTGTAACCAGAACAGAACTAAAAACCAAAGCTTCTGCGAGATCTTTTTGCATTTTGAAGTCAATGAGCTGCCGAAATTAGACGTTGAACCAATGCGTTGAACAAAACACCAGTGCTGTTAATTTAGAATGGCCCAGTGGACTCTTCTTAAAACGATAAAATCAGAAGCTTCGTCAATTTTTATGTAGGTTCTGCAGCATGTTAAGGACCCCACGCACGTAGATTGTACGCAAAAATGTGTAAAAAGTTATTAACGCGACAATGTATTTTTGTGTGGAAATATTCAACACTCAGTCAAAATCGATTGCGACGCAAACTATGCAGCGTAGTTTTGATCATGCGCGCTCGCAAATCTTGGCAACAAAAACCTCGACGCCATGCGTTGCAGTCCCGTAGGCCGCGCAGCTTCGGTCCAGGGACCAGTACTAAGCCATAGCCAAGGGGTGGACGAAAATGACGTCGGTTCTTAAGAAGTACTTTGGACATTTTAATCCATTAGTGATTTAGCTTATATAACGCAGTTTTAAGCATGCGCGCACGCAAATCTTACAACCCTGGACGCCCCGCATTGCAGTCTTCATAGGCGGCGTGGTGTTGGCCACGCGGCTGTGATGCTGGGCAATGGCCATTAGGCGAAGAGTAAACATGGCGCATCTTCAGGAAAATGGCTAGTGAACTAGGTAAATCGACATGCATGTTTATGGTAGCGCAAAAGTAAGCTAAACGCAGCTTAAATCTGAAAAAGTGGGGGCCAGTTAATATTGCTGCCTCCCCCACCTTAAAAAGTGGGGTGAGGGCATTGGTCCCTTGGCCCTCCTGTTCCTACACCCATGCTCCTCGACACGTCATTGCTTAATTACGTCATCGTACCTTGCACAACATTGATTGGCAACCAATTGACGGCCGTCGTATCTTGAAATTATGCCCACGAACGCCAGACATGAACAACTGGGCCATTACATTTTTTTCTCGACCTTGATCACCGCATGCCCTATGAAATGACGGGATTTGAATGACGTTATTACGGCGTCGCGAGTATCAAGGTGACCTTGGAATACTCCCGACATACTCGCGTGATTTTCGCGAGCGTTAGCTAAGAAAATAGAGGGGTTTAGCTCGTAAAAAGCGCAGGGCTGTTACCTGCACCGAAAGGTCTTCAAGGTGGCTATTTCAGCTCCAACCCCCATAAAAATGTGGAACACCCTTTTCAACGTAAGTCTATATTATAAATATATGCTCGATACACACTCAAATGCATGTCAATAAGTTCAGAATGGAACAGGTGACACGTTTACGCAATTTCCGTGTCAGAACGGATGTATCAACCCCACCCCACCTCCCACACGGGCGCATCCAGAGTGGGGCACTCCGGTATCCACAACTTTTAGGCTCATTACGCTGCCCATAAACCCTACGCTGTTTCAGGGGCTCTATATGTCCACTTGCGGGGACAACCTCATCTTTAAGGAGCCGTCCATGTTGCCCGGAGTTTTCTGTATTTGCTCAGCGGGCCCTGCGCTGTTGCTGGGGCCCTTCCTGCCACGGTGCCGAGGTACTCTCGTCAATCAGGGGGCTTCCACTGATTCTTTCCATTCGCCCGAAAGACTCTGCACGCTATAGTTGAGGGCCCCATACATTAACCTCTTGGGATATTCTCTGTTGTCCATGAGTCCCTCACGTCGGTCTCGGTTGAGAGTTGTGCAGAAGGGATACCCCCCCCCCCCCCGTCGCCAAAAGATGGAACTGGGCAGTCATGATAGAAATATTTACCTGATGAAATACGTGTTGATCGGCTGCATGAGGGTGGTCTTGGGAAAAAGAGATATTGTCGGTCCCTGGAGTAGTCTGTTTCCGCAAGTTTTCAAGACCGAATAAAAGTTCAGCGAGGGTCGCGGTCTTTAGGTGTAGAGCATCTCCGTCAGTGCAAGCTGGCCGAGGGGAAGGTCTGCCACATAACTTTGTGAAAATGACTCCGACCGGAAATGGAAATGACAGTGGAAATGGCAATGACTGTTTGCACCCACCGTTGAAAAGTGTTTGTTAAGGCTCTTACACAGAGCATCCTCCTCACCAGCAATTTGACGGCGTCTCGATGACACAATCTTCTTACGTCACTTTGACGGCGTCTCGATGACACAATCTTCTTACGTCACTTTGCTGCTTTCTGACGTCACGATCTTTCGTATGCCGATCCGGTAATGACCGGTGATATGGCGGTGATATGACCGGTGATGTCTTTTCTCCGTGTCGTGTTCTCGGCTTTATCCACGGGTCGCACCGCCAGCCACCAAGTTCTGAGAACTGTCTTGTGTGATGGCGATCACTTCCACTGACAAATACTATTGGATTTTCCAGGTGATTGCGCAAAACCCTGGTAGCTGGCAGCGTCCTATACCCTCCATATTCGCTGTCAAGGATGATTGCGGCATAGGGAGTGCCGACGGTCGATGACATTTTGCATTGTGAGGAGTTCCTTGCTTCGTACACGAGGCAACATTACGATAATTGAAGGCGGACGTATTACAAAATATATGTAGTTTGTTCGCTGACCATGAATGACATTCACCCGCCGGCTGTGGGTCTGCTCTGCACACACAGCCACCAGCGCCTACGCTGCTCGTTACGTGGGCCCAGATTGATTCCGTCGATTGGTCGCTCCACAACGAGATATTTAACTAGTGAGAGGGGGGGGGGGGGAGAGCGGCAAAGCACCTAGACAGCCTCAGGGCGTCGTTTTATGTGTCATTGGTGACAAGACCGCTGCGAAGACCTCAGTCAGCAGTGAGGCGAAAACCCTGCGTCGTCTGTGTCTCTGAAGATGCTGCCTTCCGGGCGTTAAAGTCGGGTTATGTTTAACTGTGTTCTTTTGCGAATACTAAAAAATCGAGCTCATTTTTTAATAGCGGTATTTACAGGTGGATTAGATACACCTGTGCTAGAATTGCAATCAATTAGAATATTTGTTATAAAGGCACAACCGTCAGCGATCCGGCAAGTTCCAGCGTGAGCCACAAACATCGCTTCAACAGCTGGCGAGCGCCCGCTCCACCACGCTACCCCGATGGTCATGCAGTTCGGCCACTACCTGAGGCCCTGGTGGTCAGGTCAGGTCAGGTCACACCAGGTCACCCTTGAATGCCCTGCACCAATTGGTCGTCTCGCAGGCAGAGGGCCTCACCCGGCCGCCGGCACGGGAAGTCATCCGCGGGGCAGCGGCGCGCCGGTCCGGGCCGCAGGCAGGCTGGCACGTGGCCACGCACATCCTGTCGCAGCCGAAGCTGCAGCAGCGCTGGCCGACGCCGCAGTCGGCGTCGCTGCTGCACAAGGGCGGTCCCCCCGCCGCGCACAGCAGCAGCGGCCGGAGGTCGTTCACGGGACACTCGCCCCCGGCTTCGCCCGGGCGGTGGTAACTCAACGCGTCTGAAAACAGCGCCGGCCGAAGTCATGCTGAGGTGGAGCGGAGGGTGGTGATGCGGGTCACACGGACCAATTGGCTGCCAAGCGGTGCAGCACCGCGCAGCTGCCGAAGTTGACCTAGCTTTTTTCCCCGGCTGCAGCAAACCCTGGCTTCGGCACGCGCGTCGCCCACCTCACACCACGTATCACTGGCTGTGTATCACCCATCTTACCGGCCAGGGCAGCTCTCACCAGCACGAGCAACACGAGCGTCACCACTGAGGTCTGGGGCGATGCATGGCTGAAGTCTGACCCTTCGGGAGCGGTGACTCCCCTTTTAAACCAGGGCAGCCTCTCTTCCCGACACTCGGGCCGGCTTTCCCGTCAGGCAGCTCGGGGAATGCAGAGCAACGCGTTCCAAGTGCACATTTTATAGCGCGTAAAGTGCGCGGCGACATTTGCAGCGCGTTCCGGTCTTTTCACCTCCTTGGGTTGACTTCCGCTCAAAGCATTAAGCAAACCCTTACTGGACTGGCCGGAACCTTCAGCCCGCTCAGAATAATGCAGATGCAGTCTGACGCGTGTTTCGTTGTCCGCGTGCGGACAGTTAATGCCAGGTGGCCGTAATCAACCTTTGGGTAACTGGGGGTAGGGCATTGTTTTATCGCCTCTGACAATGTCTTGCAAGACCTACCCCTTGCACGTATTGAGTTGTAAGCTTTCTGACGTCAGTCCTTAATTTTTCAGCGCCATACAATGACCACCTGTGGTCAAGCGTCACTGACTGGCAGTCAATGTCATCCAAGGTCATAGCAACGACACGGCACAGTTGATCGTAGACGTCATTATACCGTTCAACGTTACTTTGCTAAGCGGTTCACGGCCTCACGGCCAATATACAGATCACGGTTGGCTTTGTGCTGTTAGTAGCATAGCCCGCGAGCCGGAGGTGCCAACTGACCTCTTTGTCAAGTATTCCGTACCAAAAGGATACTTTATTACATGTTGCGCACGTTTTTATCATCTTCCACCACTGCCATTCATACGTGTGACTGGAAACCCATACGGCCGCATCTGATAGGTAATTAATTGAGGCCTGGGTTCTGTGACTGCTGATTGATTGAGCGGCCTCAGGCGGAAGTTCCACAATGAGCCCGACTTGACCTGGATGTCCGGCTAGCGCCGAGCACGTCAGCCCGCCCGGCAACACAACGCTCAAAACGCACAACCAGCTAATGTATTGTGAGCGTCACATGTACACGGCAACAGTGGTTAGCCAAACAGCAAGGTAGAAGCACATGGATCGCAAATCCTTGCAGTTGCGTGCCAAGCCGACGACACGCTTTCCACTACATGGCCTACTTACTGCAGCGTCGGGACGCCGCGTTGTCCGGTCGCAGGCACAATACGCAATACGCTGGCACGATGCCACAATAACGCCAAGCGCATCTTCGAGCTAAAAACGTGCAGCTTACCCGACGAGTCTTGCACCCACACCCACCAACAAGGCAGCGACACTGAGACAGGCACCAACGGCACAAGCCCGCAAAGGCGGACGCCGGAAACGATGAGTATCCGCGGCGCCCGGCCAGAAGAAAGGGTCGTCGGTGTAGGAACGCGCC
>NW_023595959.1:0-50197 GCF_011947565.3 Pollicipes pollicipes
TGTTAAATGGCGCACAAATTCTGCATCACTAGGCCCCGTCTCCTAAATCATCATAAAGGTACATTCGAAAGCGTTGAGGCAGCCGATTGTTCTGGTTGCCGAAGGTGTCCAGCTCTGTTGGCTTGGTTTTAGCATCATCTACCTGATCGTCTTGCACAAGGGACGAGGTCCCTTGTGCGGGACGGATCCCTCACAAGGGAGGCGGTGCCCGCCCTCCCTGCCAAGGTGAGAGGCGGGCGACGCCATATGCCTCAGCAGCTGAGCGCGTCGTAAAGCCCCAATGACACACACACACACCACGACCTCGTCCCTGGGGGAGCCGTCCCGCACGAGCTGCGTTAACCACTACCCTACCGGCACCCCAAAGGACGAGGTCCTTCGTGAGGGATGGACCCTCATAAGGGACGAGGTTCCTCCTGCGGGACAGGTCCCTCGTGTGGATGGATCCCTCACAAGGGACGAGGTTCCCCCTGCGGGAGAGGTCCCTCATAAGGGACGAGGTCTCTCGTGCAGGATGGATCCCTCACAAGGGACCAGGCTCCTCGCTTGGGACAGGTCCCACACAGGGCGTCCTGCTGGTATTCAGCACCCACATGACGAGGCGATTGGGTGTAGTTTGCCTCCTTTGTTTCATCTGGCGAGAAGCCTGCAATTCAATGTCATTTGTTTCAGATTGAAGATGTGCTTCAAGGTCTTCTTCGTCATGGGTATTACCTGGGTGTTCGAGGTGTTACAGTTCTTCATCAACGATAGTACTGAGATCTGGTAAGAAAACGATACGCGTATCTAAATCGCCCGGCGTGATGATCATGATGCCCAGGTCCGTCGCAGCCACGCGAAGTGAGAGATAACTGTAACTTTTTTGTCCATGAACGGGGATGCGATTTTGAACGTTTGCGCTGATTGAACAAATTCTGCTTGGAAGAAGAGCACGTAAAGTTTGGGTGTCGTTGTTGGTATTTTTATCGACCCGAACAGTTCACTCGGTTAGAACGTCTGTCTCCCAATCTACCCGTATCGGGGTGGATGGGTTCAAGTCGCTTCGGGGCCCGCATTTATCCCCGGCTGGGATGACCTGCGGCCGTTGGCAGCGCCTGCTTAAGACCAGATGAGGTCAGAGGGCGGGGCGGATCGTATGGAGGATTGCGATTGTGGCACGTTGATCTTTTGCCTCAAATTTCTGTCGTTTGCCTGGAAGTGCAGGATTGATGGTGAGGTCAGAGCTCACACAAGTCCTGCTTAGCGTGGGCCCTCCTCCCAGAATAGTTTTTATCAAAATGTTTGGGTAGGATCTATTTTCACAATACTGATCTAACCGTTGATGAATCGTGGCTCACTAAATATTCATCATGAATCAAATGGTAATTAGCTACGCCACCGGTTGACTGAACTATGTATGCTTCCCACAGGATCCTCTTCGATATCCTGAACATGCTGCAGGGCTTCTTCATTTTTGTAGCAGTGGTGCTGAGCGACAAGAGAGTGCGCCAGAAGCTAATGGAGCGGCTGGGCCAGCTGGGTTGCTGGAAGCAGAAAGCCAAGGCCACCACCGACATTACCCGTCTCGACGAAGAGATCGGACAAAACCGAAGCAGTGAGGAAGTGTTTTGAGCCCTTGGCGGCGCTCCGTTCTAACCACCACCGACCACCAGAGACTTTGCCGACCCTGGCTTGAAGGGAAGGACATGCGCGTCATGAACTGAGAGTCGCGCTCAATGCGACCGATGCGATGCCATGCGATCTTGAGTGCCGAGAGAACGTTCTCCAGTGGGGACACCTGCCGGGCGGTATTGCGATCGCGTTTCGATTCGGCGCCACCAGAGTGGCACCGGCACATCAGCACCATTTCGTGGCCGGACTCGGGTCGCGAGGGGCTATTCGTTGTGTGACGTCACGGCCGTGTTCAGACCACGGGTGCAAGGCCAGCGCCGGTGGCAAGGCGCACGAACTTCGCACCCTGTGACCATTGCGGCGCAGGTAGAATCGACGCCGGGTGTCGGCGCCTGCCTGCACGTGGGCCGGGCGGTGGTAGCCTGGGCTGGGCGGAGGGCCGGAACGCGGCTCCGGCGGGCTCGGGCGAGTGCCATCTAGCGGGCGCAGCGAGAAACAAGCGGGCGCCCCGGAAGCGCCAGGTGGCCTCCGCTCTCTAGTGCTGCTCCGAATCGGCTGACGCGCGGCTGGGCCTGAAACCGTGATTATCTTCGCCGTCCGATGACCTGCTGTAAGCGGGTCAGCGATTCAGTCCCACCCCATTGGAACAGAGTGGGGTTGAGTCCCTTCGGTGACTGCATGTGTAACAGTTTGTGAGAGTGCGGGGGATAAGCCAATTAAGCGTAAGACATCTAGTGTTCGTGTCTTATGGACGTCAATGTGATTTCTTTTGCCCGTTTTCCCCGTAAATCCTTTATGGTTTAGCTGCAAATGGTCGTAAATGATGGGGTTCTGTTTCATTTTGTGAGTGTGTTTCCGATGGTGAACACAAAATCTTATCTGTATCAGCAATAGAGAAGATTTACACAGTATTCGCGTTTGTGCTGCCTAGCCAACATGCCATTCAGTTCTGAAACCTTTCCCAGCAACAGTGATATCCACCACAGTATTTGAATGGGACTGGCAGATGCAACAACACCAATTCTAACAGTAACGTCTGTTGACACCTGCAGGGCATTGGCCAAACAGGCGAAATACACCTAAGTGTAATTAAAACATATTATGCTTCTGCTCTCAGGCTTTCCTGGCGCGCGCGGAAACAGCGCTGGTGAGACCCACCCTCTAGGTCCTGTGCAAGGTCATGGTGCCTGGGTGTGTAGATGGCGGCAGGAGTTTGTCCTGCTTGACCAGCATGGCGACTGGTCCCAGAAAATCGGGTGTGCAAAAGGGCATCGTAGGTGCCCTTCTTGCCAGGGCAACAAGCCAGCGATGCTAGCGATGTATTAACAGTTAAATGTGTCGTAAAGCCTCATTGACAGCAACAAAAACATTACTACCGGCACATAATACATTTACTACTGACGCAGCTTAGATGAAACATTCAAAACGATTGCACAAAAAAATTTATGTTCTGTAAATCAAGGAATCATTTTTTAGCGGCGGGCGGCTCTGAAACCAAACCCATTAGTGCGGTGACCCGTCCGCCCTCAAATCTACCACTATCAGTTGTGGTAGAACACAGGGACGAAAAGACCATTCAAACACTTCCGAAGGTTTAGCGGCAAGCGGCACATGCTGAGATATGACGACGCAGCGTGACCAGATTCAGGTGGTGAGGTGAAGTAAAAAAATGTGTTCTGGATGATGTGGTCACCCTCGTGAATAAGGTAGCACATGGTTTGATAAAAAGTCCAGTGTTTTGTTAATGAGGCCCTTTGCTTGCTCGCGAGGCTCAGTTACATACTAGGATCATCATCACGCTGAACAGCTGACCCATCTGCCTCCCGAGATAGCCAGGTAGACACATGTCTGGGTGCGCGTAGATGGCGTGAAACGACCGCTCTCTGCGCCCTGCACAGGCCTACTAGCTGCCGTGCGACGCGCCGCCAACTGGTTTCACGTTCGCCCGGCTTCTGGTCGACTCGACGCCGTCTCCATTGATCGCCTCTAGCCCGCTGTCTTCCCCGTCGTCGCTGACGACGAGCCTCAACTCGACATCGTCCTGCAGCTGATGCGCGCCGAGAACCCGCCTCGCAGATGTGTGTCGAGACAGCCCACGCTCAGCCCACGGTCGGCCCATACAAGCGGTCCCTCCAAAAATGCTCAAAATGGGGTATGTTAACGGTCCATATGAACTGAACGCATCCACACGCCGCAATGCACGGGGATACAAAATTTTGGCTTCTTAAGCTAGTTTTACAAAATTCACATGCAATAAGTCAATACTGAACAAATCAAACATGTCATGCAAGTTAAATGATGTGCTGTGTCTAATTTAGTCCATGGTGTCAGGGCATTTCTCGAAAAAGTCCCCAAAACTCAGCAAAATTGCAGTGAAGCCAATTTTTAGACAAACCAAACCTCTGCCCACACGGAGCCCACGGTCAGCCAATGCAGGCGAATAATTCTCAGATACATTTGCGCTGGTCATGTGGAACATCTCTCTCCTTGCAAATTAGGCCTGATAAAGCAGGTTCCCACCCAAAAGCCGACGGTGAGATATCTCACCGTCAAAGTCATATCTCACCGAATAGGATCGTGTTGTACATCAAACGACTCGGCTCGATATGCTGGATCTAAACCTAGACATTGTCTTTTATTTGCTTTGTTGGTCGCAGAGTTACAAAAACATGAGATCAGTTTTTCACCCGACGCCTGATTTCCCATTGACATTAGCATGGGAACCAGAGGGACTGGTTTCGTCGGCCCCTTAACATTTCTCTGATTTTCCGATAAACTGTGACTAGACATCTTACACATCAGATCCCATAAAAATAAGCCCAGGAAAACAAGATGTCATCCATAAACTCGATGTGCGAAATCTCACCGAAAGTCAAATTTCACCGAATGTGGTCGTGTTGTACATAAAACGCATCGGCTTGACGTGCTGAGTCTAAATATGGGCCTTGTTTTACTATTTGCATGTTCGGTTGCTTAGTTACAGTGATGTGAAATCAGCTTTATACCTGATGCTTTATTTTCTCTAGAGCTTAACATGGGCGTCAATGGGACTGATTTCGTCGATCCCTAAGATTTCCCTGATTTTTAGATGAGCCGTACTTGAACATCTATCATTTCAGTTCCCATGAAGCATAAGCCGTGGAAAACAAGTGCTGACCCCTATATCCAGGTGAAATATCCCACCTCGGAGTTACCATCAAGTAAAATCAGCAAATCAAATCTCCCCAGATGTGTTCTTGTTGTACATGACACGACTCGCCTTGACAGGCTGATCCTACATCTGGGCCTTGTTTTTGATTTGCAATAGGCTGGTGAAAACTGGTTCTCACCTTTGAACTCGAGGTGAGATATCTCACCAAATGTCAAATCTCACCGAGCATAGTAGTGTTGTACATCAAACGGGTCGGCATGACATGTTCATACTAAATATGCCCATTCTGTGATATCTAAATAATATAATGATATAAATGTCTAAACATAAATATCTAAATATCTCATTTCAATATTTCACCAATGCTTCTATTGAGATTAACATGAGTGTTGTATCGTAGCCTCGACATCGTCGTTGTAGTTCATGGGCGCACCGCGAGTGGCGCCGCTGCCGGGCGTTGGGAGGCAGTCGGCCCGGAGCCGCCGTGCCGCGGGGTTGCTATTTCCTACTTTGTAAACTGAACTCACGTTAACGTTAATTAACAGTTCGGAGACACAACAATGAGCATAGGCGTAGGAACGTTCCAAAAACTTCAAAAACACCAAGTTCAGGGTGTACTTCAGGAACTTTTTGTGCTCCGCGCCCGGCCGGACCAGGACCGGCCGACCTGACCCGCCCGGCCACCGCCGTGCCCCTCACTTTCTCCGCTGCTGGCGGCTGCGCACGGCGCTGCTGCTGACGGCTGAGCTCAGCGCTGCTGATCACAGGCGATCGGCGACCTCGGGCGCGCGAACAGCCGTCGCGCCGTGACAGGCGCCATAGGCGTAGGGACGTTTCAAAACGTGTGGGGGGGGGGGGGCGGCAAGCTCAGGGTGTACTTCAGGAACTTTTTCTGGAAAACGAACCCGATTACCGGAGGGGTGGGGGTAGGGATGAAGGTTGTTATCGCTCTTTATTCAAATGTCATGGCTGCTATACTATGCCAAATTTACATCTAACGCTATTCCGTTCTGGTGCACAATCTTGCCCATTCAACGCATCTCTGTCATTCGGCGAATAAGGCTACCCAGCTTCCCAAGATTATTCTTCAGTTTTAACATTCTCGTCTCTGGGGAGGCGAAATTCCACTAGCGGGCAAGCATTTTGGCTCATTAAGGAGGCATCGGCCTCCACAGGGTAGATGCCAAAATGCGGGCTGGACATAGGCTGGTGACAATTTCGAAAGTGAATCGTTGGCTAACACAGTGACAGATATTTCATGCACCTTGATTTCACCGGCTTCCTTTCAAAAGATAAAACTTGTTGCAGTATTCTAGGCGGAAACAAATTCGGTAGCTTGAAATTGCCAAAAACAAAGTGACAAAACCGTAATACTGGAGATTTTCTTTTAAGAACCAAGCCACATAATGAAGGTCTGTCCGTCATATGTTTCTTATCTGGACCCTGCTTCCGTCCGCCGTCGGCGGCCACTGCCCGTGCCCGACTGTCCCCCGCACGACTGACTGTGAACTGATCGCATGGCTGCTTTGTCGCATATTTCTGGATCACATTACTATGAATTGGTGTGCGAAACATTTGTTGGACACCTGTAACAGTATCTTTTTCCGAATTATCTTCTTTCACGCCACACCACTGCAGAAAAATAGCCTCCGGGAAGCTGCCTACCTTAGGTATGAATCGGCCCAACGGGCATTTCATTGCCCATCATTCAGCGTAGACTACTTTGTAAACCGGCAGAATTCAGAAGCTTTGTCAGAATTTTGTATTTGTGTTCTACAGACGTTAAGAACATCGCGAAGGTAAATTAGATCGATATGTCTGGTCAAAATGTTGAAGATAAAAATTTGATTACAGATCTAGTGGTCAACAAGGTGTATTAACAGCCCAAGCCATGCTTGTCTGGAAATGTTCACTTTTCAATTAGAATCGATTAGCGATGCAATTTATGTCGCGCGCTTCTTGACATGCGCTCCCTCAAATTTTAACAGCAAAAACCCCCACACCAGGCGTTGCAGTCTCTATAGTCCACGGAGCGTTGGCCCAGCAGCTAACTTGTAGCCTTGGCCTACCGGTGGACGATAACGATGACACTTCCGAAATAATTACTTTTTTACACATTAAACGATTGGTAATACAAGTAATGTGACGTGAACTTGAGCGTGCGTACCCGAAAATCTTGAAAACAAAAACCCCGACTACGGGCGTTGCAGTCTCCGTAGGCCGCGCAGCGTCGCCCCAGCAGCTAATATTGAGCTGTGGCCAGCATGTGGACGAAAATGCTGACGCTTCCGAAGGGAGTATTTTGGAACGCTTTATGACACCGAATCTTACATTTAGGGGGTCATTTGGGCTTATATTTCACGTGTGCGACTTTTACACTGATCGTAAGAATGAATTGGCACTTAAAGCACCGCGCAGTGCGGCTGGTATCTGGTGATTTAACTGGAAGAGTAAAATTAGAATCTCTATGTTTCGTGTTTCTGTAATTATTAATCTGCCCAGGAGACAGATTGACATGAACCCGCCTGGTGGCACTTGCAATGGCTGGAGCCGTTCGGTTTTGCGGGAGCTGGAGCCCAGGTCACCGATGTCCTTACTCTCGAGGCCGCGGGCGGGCATATTCAAAATTTTTGATGTTATTTGCCTCACTATTCCTTTCTAAAAAAAAAATGGACTGTCTCAGGCAAGCATGGGATGGCCTTGTTTTTTTGTTAGGATCATTTTGACCCACTTCACTCCACAATAATGAGAATCCCACTCTACTCAACGATAATGAGACCCCTTTTTTCCATCCGAGCAAGGGGCCCCTTGAGTAGAACACCAGGAGTACATTGCCGTTTCCGGTCAAGGGCTGAAGGGCCGCTCCGCCCCATCGCAAAGTGTCTTCTGGCTGTCGTTCCGGCGACAGGCAGCAGGATCTCCTGGTCCATCCGGAGGCCAGAAGAAGGAAATATCATATCATATTGTTCAGAAGACCTCCCTGACACGGGGGGCCTTCTGGCCCGCGCAGTTGGCCCTGGATCAGCACAGCAGCCCTCACTGACGCAACAACATCCCCGATCGCCGCAGGCGGTCCAATAATCGTCACATAGACTCCGGTTTCATGTTTTTTTTGTGTGTTCTTCAGAGATATTGGGACTCCCTGAACGTAGAATGTATATGAAATAGCGGTCCCAAATTTGTACTGGCGTAGCTAATCCATGTTCGTCTCAAAATGTCCAAGATTCAGTCAAAATTGATCACTGATAAAAAAAACCATGTAACGTGGTTTGAACATACGCGCTCGCAAGTCATAGTAACAACAGCCTCGATACCCGGCGGTGCAGTCTCCATATGCCGCGCGGCGTCGGCCCTGTGGATGTAACATTAAGTGGTGGCCAATAGCAACCGAAAAAGATGACGCATCTTGAGCAACATGGCTGGTGAACTAGGTAAATAGGCATATATGTTTAGCGTAGCGTTAAAGTAAGCCAAACGCAGTCTTAATCTGAACAGGGGGCCAGATAACACTGCTGGCCCCCCACCTTAAAAAGTAAAGGGGCCATGGCCCCTGTCCCCCCCCCCCCCCCCCCTGTTCCTACGCCCATGACAATGGGCGTAGGAACGCCCTGGAAGCCAATGGGACTGATTTCGTGTGCCCCACAATTTCCCTGATTCTCAGACAAACCGTAGCTGAATATTCAACACATCAGTTCTCATGAAATTGAGGCCGGGGAAAACAGGATCCCACCCATAAACTGAAGGTGAGATACCTCACCAAGTGTCAAATCTCACCGAATATGGTCGTATGTCATGGTGGCGGTGGGTCTCGCTCTGGGGCGGTGCGTCGCCTTGCAGACACGCAAACCACGTAGGGATGGGGTATGGTAGCGCCAGCCACTCGCTGCGGATTGCATTGGGTGTATGAGTCGTGAGAGGACATCTAGTTGGTGCTGCTCGGGCGCGCAGTGTGAGGTCCCCTGGCGTTGCTGTTTGCCGCAGTCCACCGTTGTTCCGGAGGTGGTCGTGGCCGGCCAAATTCTTTAAAAATAATTTAATACAGGCACCTCAGATAGCTCGGCGTGATAAGCTAATCCCACGTTTGAGCTTTATTTTCTAGTTGCATTTCTCTTGCTGGAGTTACAATACTGTGAAATCAGATTAGCGTATGCTTTATCTCCCCCAGATATTAGCATGTGAGTCAGTGTCGCTGAGTTCGTCGGCCCCCTAAGATTTCTCCGATTTTCGATTAGCTATAGCCGGATATTTGACACATAAGTGCCCATGAAGCAGAAAAACTGGTTCTCATCCATGACTTGAAGGTGAGATATCTCACCAAAAATCAAATCTTACCAAATATGGTCGCACTGCGCCTTTAACAGCTCGGCATGACAAGGCCATTCTATAGCACGGCATTGTTTTCAACCGCATTTTTAGATGCTGAGCTACAGCGATGTTTAATCAGTTTTTCACCTCGTGGTTTATTTTCACTAGTGTTTAATATAGGAGCCAAAAGGATTGATTTCATCCGCCTCTATGATTTTCTTAATTTTTGCATAAATTGTTGTTGGACATCTGACACAACAGCGTCCATAAAAATAGGCCGGGAAAGCAAGTTCGCACCTAAAAACTGACGACGAGATTTTCTAACATAAAACAACCTCTCACCGAATATGGTCGTGATGCGCCTCGACCGACTCGGCTTTGCAAACTGGACTGTATTTTCGACGGACACGTTTTGTTCCCGAGTCACAACAATGTGAAGTCAGTATTTCACCCGATGCTTTATTTTACCACAGATATTGACATGGGAGTCGGTGGGACTGATTTCGTTCGCCCCTACGATTTGCCTAATGTTCAAATTACTGGTAGCTTGGTGTCCCGATGGCCGAGGTGACTCCGAACGTAACGGGCAGTTACAAATAGTGATGCATTTATTTTTACGCCTTTGTACCATACGCTGGAAGAATGATAACTGCTATCTCGATCTTGGCTTTTTAACACATTTCGGCACAGCCTATGTGCCTGGATCGTGGGATTACTATAGTTATCGTCAGCCTGAGACACGGCGCTGTAACCGGTGCCTGCGTGTTACAGAAAGGATCAACTTGGCTGGCATAAGTTTCATGCAGACATTCTGCTGTGATGTTTACGAGAGACCTTAAGCTTCGGCGCCGCATCAGTCGTCATGGAAACCAAAACAAAGACGGCATATTAGTGGAGCAATAGCAACGCAACTCTGTGCATGTGCGCTCAGGTATAACGAGCACGGCCATACTGTAGCATATGCTGCGGCACAAGTATCAGAATGATCTCTCCATGGGAAATCGTCCACCTTTCAACTAACATGCACTCTAGTGAAGAATCACGAACACATTCATCTCTCATGCAAGGCCTGTATGACTCCGTGTATGATAAAGGACTGACGACACTTAGTGCCACACGCTGAACTGTCATCCGTTTACCGGCTCAAAGATGCCAGCGTATCACAAACGGCAATCTCAGAATAGCGCATCACTAGTTGTCGTATCATCCAAGGCCACCGCGACTGGTCCTAAGCAGCGTGCCACGACAGCACATCTCGGTTTCCTCCGTTTCATTACACATCAACCATGCAATGAGGCGAAGCTCCTAGCGTATCACAAAACAAGCTCTGGCTTTTGTAGCACTAGCAGTAGATCCATCCTGGGGCACGGTGAGGCAGCAGTCCGAGACAGCCTGTCATGAGATCCATTTGATTCATGCGAACATCCGGTACGCATTCAATTGAAACTTAAGAAAACAGGCGATGAACCACGATGCTGCAGGAGACTTGCTTACAAGGGCTACGCAGATTATAAAGAATCATTCAAAGGCAACGCAAAGCTCTACACATAGCAATGTGACCCGTGCCTTCCTAGCATAGTGATTGCAAGTCATATGGTTGTCACTCCAGGATGATTACTGAATGTGATATGTGTGCACCTCGTTTCTAATTTCAGTGTCCTTATTTTAAGGTTTGGGCTCTCACAAGGAATGAGACTCGCACTCCTTGCATCTTGTGTACTCATTACCGACTACAACACACTTACCATCACAAGGCTCTACAAATATCACAGACGTTCTTCTGCAGCTTTTTTGTGGTTTGGCGTTTGTGTTCTACTGAAGACGAGATGATCAGGGTTCGAAGTTGGCAGGGACATCATTCGCCACACTACTGCTACCACCATCCGGTTCTTACAGCCACAAACGGAACCGCGGCCGCCTTTCAAGACGGTGACGATCAGGTAGGCTCGTCGGTGACACTGCCTCTGTTGCTGGTACGACGACGTCCCTGGCGCCTGGCCACGCCGTAATCTGAAAGCAAAAGACGATCTGCGAAATGCCATCCTCTTTGAGCAGGAGAGACACCGGACTATATGATCGCTGGCACCACCTTATGGAACGCACCCGCTCAACAGGTGTTGAGAAAAATGTTGAAAAAAGAAGCATCGTGAAAGAAAAAGTGTTGAAAGAAGAAACATCGTGAGACTAGCGCAAGGTTGGGGAGACACAAACTTTAGTCAGGACACTAACGCGATTAGAGGTAAGTAATTTAGAGGTCAGTAAATTAGAGGTCAGTAAATTTGTTACGGTCGCACGAATCACGAAACGGTGAGCCGTTGAGCTGCGGCGGGCTTTAGCTAACCAGCATTTGCGATCGGTTATTGCGAGCAGGTCTGCAGACCGACCGAATCTGCACCTCAAGTAAACGGGCATGGTTTATTTGCAGTGCCGCGGTCCGACCCGGCTAGTGCACTTTTTGGTCTGTGCAAACACTGATCGTACCACCATTAAGTTTTCAGCAACAACTGACACAAGCATGTGTATTAAAGTGCAAAAAACGCAGGCTGTACACACTGCGGCCTATTTTAGCAGCGTTACAACATGATTCCTTTTTTACTTCCTCGATCCAGTCACACGGAAAACTAGATATTTTCATGTAGTGAAAACTTGGCTGAAACCGAACACGGAGCAGGTTTAGACCTCTCGGATGGTGCAATTTTCCGGATTATTATCTCCGCCTAATTAGTATGTCAGCGTACATACTAGCACACCAGCCGAGGACGATGGCCAAACAGCTATTTATTCATTCACACAACCACTTTAATCTCATTCATTCCGTAAAAGTGCCGGTTCAAACCTCGGCAGCCGGACGTTCGCTCATTCAGCTGCGCGAAAGGCATGTGGCATGTTGGTGACACAAGGTGCTGTGCTTGGCGCTACGCTGTTAACTCTACGCGCCTGCCTGGGTGGTTCTTTACGATCTAGAGAGTCTAGATAGACCAGGCGCCGAGCGTCATGGGCCGCAATGAATATTACCCAGTGGGGTGTCCCGCCATAAGACGACAGACTGAAGGAGGCCATGCGTCCAGGCCATACGTCCAGGCCAGACCCTGCCTCCGAACGATGGACCGATCTAGCGGCGGCTCTTCGGCGGCTCTTCAGGTATTCAGTCAGCGCCCGCGATTCGCTCAGCCGCGTCATACGGCTCAACGCGGCACACTGAAACACTGAGATGGCTGCTGAACTGGCAATGGTGACACAGAGTAGGAGAGCGTCGATGATGCTGTCTCCGAGCCAAGTGTCCATCTCAGACTTCAACATTCGGCGCTTGATGGCCAGGTTGCGAAGATCTCGCACATGTACAAGCACGTTGCCGATCTTCAACTCCTTGACAGGATTCACGCTGGTTGTCGGCTTCGACATCTAATCGCCGACTTCGTCTTCAACTTGGACTTCAGCTTTGTCGATGGACACCGTATTTTGGGAAGCTGACTTCGTCTTTTGTGACCTGTCCTGTTTTGGTCTTCCAGTGCCGGCGCATCGGTGCTCGTCCTTTAATCCGATGCACGGCTTGGTTTCTGGTTGAGTGTCCGATTCCGTAATGTCGGGGTAGTTTTTCTCCGCACCATGAGACGGTTTCACGTGTCTCACCGCCTCTTCTACCGTCCATGGAGCACGTGTTTTCTGTAGATACGATGTTTTCTGGGGGTTTTCTTTGTGCTTGCATTACTCCTCCACGTCATCCTGTCCATTCACGTGCTTCCTTTTCCGTCTCTTTCCTCTGTTTGGCGAGATTAGCTCCTGTTTCTCCCGTGCCGTTGCGTCTTCGATGAGCAGCTCGATCAGCTCGCCGGGCCGCAGACGTTTCTTGCATAGGAGGATCTGCTTCTTGATCGTCTTCATTCACGATTCAGCAGGGACGTTGGAGATCGGCTCGGTGGTGAGGAGCTGGGCTCATAGCGGGGAGAGTGGCACGATAGATGGCAGGATGCGCTTCATCAGCGGCGGACGAAAGGCGGTGTTATGGATGGCCCCCTCATCTCCATTCTGGGGACTCATCTCCTCTTTAGTTGCGTGCTTCAGGGCTCCAAAGTGCTTCCCAAACTCCGCACTGCGTCGGTCCGGTTGCCACCTGGCTTCTATCTCTTCGAGCGACTTTGGGTCTTGTCTGCTATCGCCTGTAAGGTCTGTGAATTCGTCCTCCTGGAGCAACTGAAGACCCAGATCCGGGATGTTTAGTGAAACGAGGAGCTTGCAAACACACTGAAAGAGGCGGCCAAGCTCTGTTAGCGTTGACGGCAGCTGCATGCGCGCAAACAGCCACACCAGCTACTGTCGTTTCGTCTTTTTCTTTCTGCCGAGACGGAAAGTTATGGCAGAGGACAGTTGATGACTGAAGTGTCCTGCGCACAGGCTGATCGGTGTTGCGGGTGGCGGTGAATACAGCACGCCTTTCAGCACGCTGCTCCAGCACGCGTCCGGGTGAGCTGCCAGACTGAAAGGTTGAAGGCCAGACTGACAGCGTACGGCAGGGCCCAGGAGCAGTCGGTGACGAAGCGCAGCGGCTGCAGTGTTGCCGTTCTTCCATCGGCCACGCGGAAGCCGAAAACGACTTGTATAAGGACGTGGGCGATGGTGGGGACGTTATGCCTCTCTTTCAGAGAGCATGTGGGCCATCGGGAAAGACTTGCCTTCAGCACCCTCAGCCACTAAGGCATAGAAGTACAGTTCCGTGGTGCCAACTTTCTTGTCTAGGGAATTGTTCACTCTGATGCAATAACGGAGTGTTAAACGAAACCATACACCTCTGAAACAGCTCCTTTGGCAGCACAGCAATTCTATTGGCAAACTGAATTGCCCTGGGATCAGGTATGAAGGCCACCAAGGTCAAAATACATGCATCTCAATAAACAGAACCGGATGCCAATACATAGCTATCATAAACATCACACGATCTGAAACCCAGCAAGGACACGAAACGACAAGATATGGGGTAGACTCAATATTGAAGGCAGCAGCACGTCTACCGGAAATGGAGAAAATCCACTACGATTTGCAGCGTGGTTTGGCAGCAGCTTTCATTGCCGTAATGAATGCCATAGCCAGCTATTCATTGACACTGGGGTAGTTGGAGAGTATTTGAGGTCGTTTGCAAAAAAACAAAACACTCGCGACAACGGACCTGTCGAACTGCCGCCAGATCCCGACTGACGCCACCCGGCCCTGCGGCCAGGATCTTCTCTGCCCGTACCCGCCTCCACCCGCATTACCCTGCGGGTGGACCCCGGCCACCCGCGAGCGAGACTTCTGCAAAACAGCGAGCGCAGTGAAACATTTCACCACCAATCGGAGAAGCCCTGGTCATTCACTGGCTCTCAAACTCACACGTTGCCCCACCAATCTTGACACAAAGCACACCGGCCAAAAGAGTTTTCCTTGGTGCTGAACTTAACAAAAATGTGAGAATAAATGACGGACAAAACCTCTTGATGGCTCTATGCTCCGAGTCTTTGGAACCGATCACCAACAAACCTTCACCATTCCGTGCAACTTGGTCGATTCTGTTTGCTTTAGAGAATAGTGATCTGGGATCAGGTCAAAATTGATATAAAATGCCCTGAACTGGAAAAAGACAGTTTGCAGACAGTCTCATGCTCCGAGTCTCTGAGACCAACAGGCACAAAAGCTTCTGCAACCGATGTGCTATTGCAAAGGATTCCCACTTCTAGAAGATTGTAAACTTGGGTTAGGTCAGTCACAAAAAACGCGCGAAACTGGCAAAAATCGGTTCGCAGACAACACCATGCCATTTGGCAAGAAAGAAACAAAGTCTTCGCCAATCGATGGCCAAAGTCAATGGTCAAGAACCTAACCTATTCACAAAGTGTTGGCCTTGGGTTATCGTTGGGCCACCAAAAACGTCCCAGAACGAAACTCTCTGTAGAGCATTCCATCTTTCAAGCCTCTGAGTCTAATGGGCTTTAAAGGCTTACCGATCTATATGCCATGAATGCATCCCACCCTTTCCGGAAGATTAGGTCTTTGAGTTAAGTTTAAGTTGTAAAGTAAAGAGTAAGTAAAGTAAAGTAGACAAAAGTCTGATTCGGTCAGTCTGCAGCATTGCTCGTAATATCCGATTGCAAATGCTGGTTCGAGAAAGCCCACCGGAGCTCAACGGTATACCGTTTCGTGATTCGTGTGACTATAACAAATTAAATGACCGTTAACCGCATCAGTGTTCTGACTTGAGCTTATATCTCCTTATATCTCCTTGCGCTAGTCTCGCGATGTATGAGGTTTTTCAACACCTGTTGAGGGGTATGTTCCATTAGATGGTACCGGCGATTACACAGTTCGGTGTCTCGCTTGCTCAAAGATGGTCACATTTTGCAGATCGTCTTTTGTTTTCACGTTACGGCGAGGCAAGGCGTCAGGGACGCCGTCGTACCAGTAACAGAGGCAACGTCACCGACGAGCCTACCTGATCGTCACCGTCTTGAAAGGCGACCGCGGTTCCGTTCGTGGCTGTAAGAACCGGATGGCGGTAGCAGTAATGTGGCTAATGATGTCCCTGCCAACTCCGAACTCCCATCGTCTCGTCTCCATTAGAACACAAACGCCAAACCACAAAAAGCTGCAGCAGAACGTCTGCGATATTCGCAGATCTTTGTGGTGGCAAATGTGTTGTGGGTAGTAATAACTATACAGGATGCAAGGAGCGCCAGTCCCATTCCTTGTGAGAGCCCAAATCTTCAAATAAGGGCACTGAAATTAGAAACGAGGTGGACACATATCACCTTCAGTAATCATCCTGGAGTGACAACCATATGGTTTGCAATCACTATGCTAGGAAGGCATGGGTCACATTGCTATGTGTAGAGCTTTGCGTTGCCTTTGAGTGTTTCTTTACAATCTGTATAGCCCTTGTAAGCAAGTATGCTGCAGTGTCGCGGTTCATCGCCTGTTTCCTTAAGTTTCAATTGAATGCGTACCGGATGTTCGCATGAATCAAATGCATCTCGTAACAGGCTACCTCGGACTGGTGCCTCACCGTGCCCCAGGATGACAAAACTAATAGTGCTACAAAAGCCAGAGTTTGTCATTTTGCGATACGCTAGGAGCTTCGCCACATTCCATCGCTGATATGGTTAAGCTTGAGGTAGGTGAGTTGCGTTTTCAGCACCCTATGCACCATAAGACATAACTTTAGCAAGATCTGCTGGTGATTCACCATGATCGCCAGCTGTTGTGTGAACACTCCCCCTGAAGTCATCATTCCCATGCTTGGGCAGCGGCTGGCGACGAGAAAACATGTTTTGCGTTTTCATGTTTTGTAAACATACTTTGCTGTTATGTATTGTTATGCTAACATAAATCATGTTTTATTTTCTGGAGTTTGATAGCGTCGCATATTCATTTTAACACTTAGCGCACTGAAACGAGGGAAAAATGTGCTGCCGTGGCCGGCTGCTTGGGATCAGTTGCGGTGGCCTTGGATGATACGACAACCACTGATACCTTATTCAGAGATGACCGTTTGTGATACACTGGGAGCTTTGAGCACTGAGTGAAATAAAGCATTAGGCGACAAACTGATTTTACATCACTGTAACTAAGCAAACGAAAATGAAAACAGAAGACCGGGCTCCGATTTAGAATCAGCACGTCAAACCGAGTCTTTTGATGTGCAACACGGCCATGTTTGGTGATATTTCACTTTTGGTGAGCTATCTCACCTTCAGTTTATGGGTGGGGGCCTGTTTTCCACAGCGTATTTTTCATGGGATCTGATGTGTGAGATGTCCAGTCACAGTTTATCGTAAAATCAGGGGAGTCACAGCGGCCGACGATACCAGTCCCATTACCTCCCATGTTAATCTCTAGAGAAAATAAAGCATCAGGTGAAAAACTTATTTCACGCCACCTTAACCCAACGAACAAAAATGTAAATAAAACACAAGGCCCAGATTGAGAACCAGCATGCCAGGCCGAGTGGTTTGATATGCAATACAGCCATATTCGGTGAGATTTCGCTTTTGGTGAGATGTCGCACCGTTGGTCCCGAGTGAGAAACTGCTCTCCCCGGGCTAACTTGATGGGAAGTGATGTGTTAGATGTTCAGGCACAATTTATCTGAAGGTCAGAGAAATCGCACTGGCCGACGAAAACGGTCCCATAGGTTCCCATGTTAATCTCAGTGGGAAATAAAACATTCCTTGAAATGCTGATTTCACATCACTGTAACTCAGCAACCAAAATGCAAATAGAAAACAAGGCCCAGATTTAGATTCAGCATGTCAAGCCTAGTCGTTTTATGTGCGACACGACCATATTCGGTGATATTTTTTGTTGTTGAGATATCTCACCGTCGGTCCTTGGGTGAGAACCTGCTTTCTAAGGCCTAATTTGTAAGGAAATAATGTTCCACATGACCAGCACAAGTGTATCTGAGAATTATTCGCCTGCATTAGCCGACCGTGGGCTCAGCGTGAGCAGAGGGTTGGCTCGTCTGAGAACTGGCTTCACTTCAATTTTGCTGAGTTTCTGGGACTTTTTCGAGAAATGCCGTGACACCATGGACTAAGGTGGACAAAGCAGATCATTTCAGGTATATGACTTGCTCGATTTGGTTACCATTGACTTATTGCATGTGAATTTTGTAAAACTAGCTACAGAAACCAAACTATGTTTGAAGAAACCAAACAAACCCCGCGCATTGCGGCGTACGAATGTGTTCAGCTCATACGGACCATTAACATATCCCATTTTGAGCGTTTTTGAAGGGGCTGCTTGTGTGGGCCGACCGTGGGCTGAGTGTGGGCTGTCTTGACACACATGCTTCGTATCCGCCGCCTTCCACCGAACCCGTGCAGATTCCAGTTCACTGCGTACCGCCGAACCCGCGCGGATTCCAGTTCGCTGCGTACCACCAAACTCGTGCGGATTCCAGTTCGCTGCGTACCACCGAACCCGTGCGGATTCCAGTCCCCTGCGTACCACCGAACCCGTGCGGATCCCAGTTCGCTGCGTACCACCGAGCCCGTGCGGATTCCAGTTCGCTGTGTACACTTCGC
The DNA here is from genome assembly GCF_011947565.3 of Pollicipes pollicipes. NCBI lineage: Eukaryota > Metazoa > Arthropoda > Thecostraca > Pollicipedomorpha > Pollicipedidae > Pollicipes > Pollicipes pollicipes. The sequence continues at coordinate 18,121 of NW_023595959.1, forward strand.
CCCGAACTGCACATCATAGCCCATGCTGTGTAAGCCTTACGCCCCGCTCCGCCGTATTTGTGGCGCCATCTGTCGACGCCGAGTCGGCGGCCAGGCCGAGAGGGCCGCTGACTCGGCGTCGGCGTCAATGTGTGCTACCATGCAGCTGCACACCAACGACAATAAATCATGATTAATGCCATGCAACCACACACCTGCAAAACAACCCCGCTGCCGACCGCGCCGGTCTTTGCGCGCCCGACCTCTCCTCCCCGAAAGCTGCCATAATATCAAAATACACCGCGAGATGAAGAAAGCGATCTGTGGGAAAATACGCCCGATCCGTGTCGAGTACCGGTAATAAGTGATGGCACGTGGGCGCACGACCACATAACAAGGTCACTCATTCTGCGCCAGCCGAGTGACTCCAAGAGCCATAAAATGTGCTCCTGGCTCGGCGCCCATGAGATGACCCAGGCCGCGAAATTCACCTTTTGCGCTTGCCTGAGATAGCATGCGGCGACCGCGCCGCAGACTTAGATGCAGTACATGATGACGGGGAAACTTGGGCTCCCATAAGTAGTTCGCGGTTCTGAAATGGTGGCGAATCTGCTACCAATACAGCCAAAATGGGATGGAATCGCACGCTTTGACCAAGTTCGTTGTGCTTCTCCCGGGACGGGATACGGTCGAAAGTAAGCGCAACGTACCGTCACCGATGGTGAGGAGGGTGAAATGAAGCTGGAGTTGTTAAAATAAAAGGATTATATTTTTGCTGGCCTGGGGCGTCCGGTCAACGGCGGCCAGGTTGACGGAGTTATCCACATTGTGACTATCCATGTCGCGCTGAGGGTTCCACATCATGGGACCTCGCCCTGGGACCGCCCGGCGCCGGACGTTATGGCCCTACGGAGCCGTGCAGTCGAGATTTTACGCAGACTTATCTTATATATCTATCTACGTATGAGTTCAAGGAAATTGCTCGCCTCTTTGCGCTTTCCTTGCGTTCTTGGCGCGTTTTCATCGTGGCTGCATCATCATTCTTATCGCGTGACACGCAGCCCGATGTAGGTAACGATTTTTATGAATGCAGGATGATCACCACAACGTTCATTGATCACGAGGCGTGATTTGAAAACTCGTTGACAGATTGCTGCTGTCAGACTTCCGTGCGGGAGGGTTTGCAAATGGCGGATCGTCCGGCGGGGTCTCTAGGGAGGCAAGGCGGGCTTTCGCAATCAGCACCATCGCAGAGATATGACGGATGCTATGCTACGGCTTTACCACGAGTCCGGTTGTCGACCACCATGTACAAGACGATGACGTCACTGGAACCGAGGCGTTAATACCGCGCGGCCGCCAGCCGTGGAGCGTAACACTGCGGGGGGGGGGGGGGCGGAGCATCGGAAATCTTCGTACAGATAATGAACAATCGGTGAGTTGCTGATGCATATGGCCATGCAGGTAATGCGTTAAAATGGAATGGCGAGTATTGTGGTGTGCTTTAGAAGCCTGCGCCGATAACTATTTAAATGCAACGGCCCGACCTCCTGATGTACGCCTTGTTTGGTGGTTTGGCAACACACCTCGTGCCACGTCTACATGCCTTCCTACCGGGCACCTGTGGATCAACTTGATCTGTTTACAACCACTCGCGCCGAAATTTGTGCAGTAGTAGCTGGCCACCATACTGTGATACCCGCGGTCATTCTAGGCGATCTTAACTGTGCCTCACCAAGGTTGTCTTTAGGTCAGCGGCCCTGGGACTGGAACCCATTGCGTTGCTCCAGTGCCGTCAGCGGTGAGATGCAGCGGCTGCTTGACTTTCATTGATTGGTGGTGGAAAAATTGGTGCTTGGCCAAATGGTGCACCACACCTATCAGAGATGTGGTATTATGACTCACATTGACCATGTGACTGCGCCAGCTCATTTTCCTTCCAAAGAGCTGAAAGCTTGCGCCATGATTCCACCATCGGTAGATAATCTGAGCCCGCATCTGCCACTTTCGCACACCCTGCTGTAAATGTCGCGCGGCATGCGCAGGCCAGAGAAGGTGTGTGCCGCCAAGTTGTTCCGGAGCGCGTCGTCTTGAACTGGCCATGTGTCGCCCGTACCGGCGGCGCATTTCGTAGCGGTCTTGCCGAGCGACTGGGTCAACCCCTGCCCTCTCGTTGCAGCGCTTATCAGACTGCCTGTGCACATCCATGGGAGTAGCCAAGACCCGACATGGAGGGCCCGCGGACGGTCGGGCGTGACCGAACAGGTCAAATCATGATTCGAGTGCACAGCCCTCCGCAAGTTACAGGAATTGAAACGGCGTAAAATCAATGTAGAGGTCTCATGAGCGCATTACGAGTTTGTCGGTAGGTTAACTGAGACCAACGTAAACGGCCCCTGAGCAACTGAGAGCACCTCCGGTAGGTTAACATATCGGGCCCCCGACCGCAGCGTACGGAGCCTTTCAGGCGAATGTGATGAATACAGAGTAAGTTCGTGATCGACAAGAATTTCCCGGCATGCTAACAGGTAGGACCCTGGCAACAGCGTAGGGCCCCCGAGCAATTGCAAAGATGTCGATGATGACATGGAAGGCTCCTTAACGATCGGATTCCCCATCCAAGTGAACATATCGGACCCCTGGCAACAGCGTAGGGCCTCTAAACAGCTTTAATGACTTTAAAATCTCCCCATTCAACACTCCCTGAGTCGGCGAAGTCATTTTTGTCTGCTCGTGGGCCCCTTACTTTTGCTTTCAGCATTGCTATCAGCTTGCTATCAACGCACTATAAGGGCCGGCTCAGATCAGCTTTCAGTGGCTAAATTCCGATCCCGGATGGCGGTCTCAAATGCGGTCAGCGTTGTGGCTTGGTGGACGCGCGATGGCAGGCGGTTCCAGGCTGCTGCGTCCCGATATGAGAACGCCCTCTGTGTGGCGGTCAGCCAGTGTCTGCCTGGGTCTAGACTCAGTCTGTCCCAGGCGCGTTTCACGACTCGAGACAGCGACGCGTGGGGCAAAAAGCGTGCGCATTTCGTGAGGCGAGTCTCCACCTTTGAGCGCTTTAAACGCTTGAGCACGTCGCGGTGGGCCACTATGACCGCGTTCCTCGGTCGTCCAAGGAAATTTGGAGCCGGAATTATACGGTGGTGCATTTTGGAACCGATAATTTCTCTTGCAGCAAAGTTGATTTTTTGTTTTGTTTTGTGCGGTTGACTCTTATTCGCCCCACCCTACACGGGCAGGAGTGCGTGATATGACAGGGTGCGTGCGCCTGGATGATTATTTTGAGAATATCTGAAACAAAGGAATAACGGAATTTGTACAGGGAAACGAGAATGCCTTTGCTTTTTCACGACGCTCGAGATCCCATGACAGAAAGAAAGTAACTATGGCGCCAGAAATTTTGATGCTTCTTAAGACACGCAGAGTGGAACCGTTTACTTTAGAGTGGAAGTCAGCTGATTTCTTCAATTTTGTTTGAACCAACGATCATAAAAGCGGAATTTTCGTTCATATGGGAAATATCGGCACTGAACCAGTTCTGAACCTCACACACGGTAAGTTCCAGTCTGGTTTTGAAGTCGGCGAGACATGAGAGGGCGAGCTGGTGTCCTACGCATTAAAGTTTGTACCGCCGAGGAGCAAAACTGGCTTGCCAGTGCCATTGGACTCTCGGAGCTGATCCCGCACTCGCTCCGGGCCGAGCGTCACCTGGCTATCTGGTGAACGGCTGATGACGCCTCCCGTCGTCGGCCAGCCGCCACGCCAAGTGACTGAGACCCACAGCGTTTCCAGAGGTCCAGGCTGTGGCCCTTCGGAGCCTATTATGGGCTTCTTCGGGTCCCACGGTGGGTGAGGGTGGGGGAGGGGGCTTTTCCCGTACCCATCCCCCTTCTGGATCCGCCATTGACTCCGCACCCTGTTTTGGCAGCCTTTAATTCTACCCGCATATCACTTCAGCGTTAAACGTAGCAACGCACCTAAACGTCGTAAAACGCAATATACGACATTCACGGTGCCTTTGCAGACAGACAGGGACTGAGCACGACCAGCCCGACTGACAGGTTCGAGCCGAGCACGGCAGGACGAAGATAGGCACGGACCGAGCGTGGCAAGCTATGTATACAGGCACGGACCGAGCACTGTTGTATGTGGATGGCAAGTACGTCCCGAGCATGGCAGCTCAGAGTCACCGTGGCATAGGAACGGTAGCAGGGCACGGGACAGGTGCAGTTTGTTTGCTTGCTTTTGGTAGGGAACAAAGACAGCTGAATGTTCCGGCTGACCTACTTTTAGTGAGTTTCGTGTGTGTGTCTTTAATTTTCCCGTCATCGCATTTAAATTATTAACCGCATAGGCTTAAAAGCATGTTATCACATTCGCCGTAAAGTTCTACGTGGTCCGCACACTGGTCATATACACCTTGATGCACCTTCAACCAATGTCTTTTTAACTATCAGAATGAATATCTCGATGTTCTGGTTACCTTCCACCATTCCGTCCGGCGTACAGTGACCCGCCGTGCATTGACGTGTCGGAACCAGTGACGTCAAACTAACGTTGAGCAAAAATATAGTGAGAGCCACCGCGCGGCTTTATCGCTCTGTCATGTGGCTTGCCGCTCGTGTAGTAATCGTCGAGTGGCGTCGTTGGCGTGTGGGGTGCGTGGACAGGTCGGGGGTTGGGTGATCAGAAGACGTTTGCAGCTGATAATTGCTTTGAAGATGGGGGAGAGGTCGTTTTTGTAAACAACTGAACGGTGAGATAACTTGTTGAAGGAAAGTGGGCCAGTGTGCACATTAAGTTGATGCAAGATATTGCGGAGGTGGTGCCCATCCCATTGTTTGCAGATTGGGATAAGCAGGGATAGGTGGTGCCCAAGCGGGTTTTTACCCTGCAGCTGTATGGTGCCTTGTCCCCCTTTGTTTTTGCCAGTGTAAGGCACCAACGTTTTTGTTGTTCACCCACTTACCTTCCTAGGAAGCATGGTGGTTTATTGATGGTAAAGCCTGACATGGAAAGGAAACCTGAAACAGACCTTATTCATTGTAAAGCTGGGTGCCAGTCAATGAAGGCCAGGCTGAAAAGCAAAATGCATTGTGCAGAAAGTGTCCTGTGTAGCAGCAGCATCTGCAGGGACAATGTCAGCACTTGTACACCAAAGATGGTATTTGGAATTTGGGCATGGCTGCCTCCAATTGTATCAAATAGACAGCCAATATGTCTGGGAATGATGATGTTGCAAAGGTTTTGTGAGGAAAGTATATCCTGAAAGCATTTTTCATGTAGGAATGCATAAAGTCGTGCTGTTTGGCCTGGGTGAGTTCAGGGCATTCTTCAAGTATTTCACCTTATTTAGAAGAAGAAAAAGGTAAAGCACTTTGAGAATATCAAGTTCTTTTAGAGGCGAGGTACTTGAAGAATACTGAGTTCAGTGCATGTGAATGAGGTTGAGTGAACTGTTATGACATAGGCATCAAGCACAATGGACATATTTTTTGTGCGTGCACATAAGAGGGATCAGCTTTGAAGGCTTATATTGTCATTGACATCTCCTTGAGGCTTCTGGATCCAGTTTCTTTATGTGATGATGGTTAATGCCTGTTGTGTACCCCTGTGGTATGTTTTTCTTGGGTAATGTCCAACATGTGCTATCAGTTTTCATTTTGTTGCCATGCCAAACCTCAGAATCATTTACTCTCTTCTAGTTATCAATTTTTTGTAATGGTGAAACAGGGAGCAGGCATATGACTGAAGTGTTATACCAACCTAGATCCAATATAGAAGGGGCACTCATGTCATGGGAAGGAACTCATGTCATGAGGCTCATAAGTCAGGCCAAGCCTCAGGGCAGCTGTGCTACATCTATATGCAGAAGATGAAATTTTGAAAAATGCACATTCCTGTCTCCTGCACAGATGCAGGAAAAAGTAACTTCCAAATTGCCACTCCTCATTAAAGATCCTATGTGCAGGGTACAAAAGTAAACTGCTTGGCAAGTATGCTGAACACATTGATGCCTATGTTAATGAGTTGGAGATGGACTTGAACAGAAACATGTATGTGTCAAATTCTCAGAGATCAGCTCATTTCAATAAGTTGTGAGAAATTGCGTGCAGAGTGAAACCAGTAAAAATGTCAGCACAGCCCCTAGACCCAAAACAGAACCACTTGCACATTGCCTTGGGTCATAATGTTATAGGCTATGGATGCTGCCATAATGAAAGCCACATTGTTTTTTTCTCACCTACCAACCACCATTGCACCCATGTTAAGATTGTTGCTAGGCAGGCTGTCACGGTACAGGGAAAAACTGTATGTTCAGCAGCATTGCAGTTGTCCTAGGAAAAGCAAGCTTATATTGCCCAAGGGGCATATGGTGACTTCTTGTGTATCTGACTCAAAATGATCATAGTAAGCAAAATCACTGGGAGTGAAAAGTGTTCCCAAAATATTACATGACTTCAAAGAAGGGAGGTCAAAACTTGAGAAAATGTACTCCTGAAGTTACACATGGTCATATGTGACATTTTGTCCCTGGGATGATCAGTTGACATGGAGGCATCTCACCAATTGTTGATTGGAAGGTGTATGTGGTAATGCTCATGAAGGGCTTGTTCTAATGTTAAGAACATTGATGAGTTCTGTCATGTGCTAAATGATGCAGGTAAAACATTTTCGAAAAAGACCTGTCTCAAAAATCCCATTTGTCCCCTGGGATATCTAAATGTGTTTTTGTCAAAACAAAGCACACCAACCAAAAGTTTTGCATATCATTGTCAAGACCATATTTTTGGGGACTTCCCAGGTCTAAAGAGTTTGAGGAAGTTTCTTGTTGCTGACATTGGTGCTTGATGCCCACTGTCAGTTCATTCTTGATAGACCATATAGTTTTATAATTGAAAGATTTGGATGGTCACATGATTTTTGCAAATCGATCTAATTTGCTTAAGTTGTGTGTGAATCTAAACTTTTCCTCATTTGATCTCAATTTGTTGTGTTGTTCTACCCAACTTGTCAGGGAACACACAATCATATTATGTTTGTGGCATTTTGGCACAGGAATTAGTCCCTACTTGTATTGCTGGGATGTCATTGTTGTGGGCTGTTATTGACTTTTGTTTCCAACTGTGGCCACCAGTGTAATCTTTAACTCTGCAAAGGCCTTCTGGTTTGCGGCTCAAAGGTTTGCGGCTGGATGCAGCCTGGTTCTTTTCTTCTATAGTAACCCCGGTGGATCCCCCGTGCCTTTGTCAGCAAATGTTTCGCTGCATTGCCTGCACATGGTACAAGGTGGATGTCAGCGAGTTGATGTGCGCCGCTGCTTGCGCGGAGACCCGTCCCAGGCGGTGTGCGCCGCTGCTGGCGCGGAGACCCGTCCCAGGCGGCGTGTGCCGCTGCTAGCGCGGAGACCCATCCCAGGCGGTGTGCGCCGCTGCTGGCGCGGAGACCCGTCCCAGGCGGCGTGTGCCGCTGCTAGCGCGGAGACCCATCCCAGGCGGTGTGTGCCGCTGCTAGCGCGGAGACCCGTCCCAGGCGGTGTGTGCCGCTGCTAGCGCGGAGACCCATCCCAAGCGGTGTGTGCCGCTGCTAGCGCGGAGACCCGTCCCAGGCGGTGTGTGCCGCTGCTAGCGCGGAGACCCGTCCCGGAGAGACCCGGAAACCCGACTACCGGCGACTGATCGGCACCCTCGCGTCTCGGCAGGGCGACGGGCCGCCATGGAGACCGTCCTTTGGCTGACGCTGGCGGTCGGCCTGCTGGGCGCCGCCTCCGCCGACAACCCGTGCAACCCGCGGCTGCTGGTCGGCCAGCGGCGCGGTGGCAGCCGCAACGTTACGGTGCGGGCGCCATACGGCTGCAACTGCACTGACATGCGGCTGCAGGTGCTGCAGGACGACGGCTGGGTGGCCGGCAACGGCAGCTGTTCGGACTGCAGCTGGCGCGATGTGAAGAAGCGCAACCGCAGCGTGGTGCTGGAGGCCGACCGCCGCGTGAGCTGGACGGTGTTCTACGCCGGCAGGTACCGGCCGTCGGTCGGCAGATGCACGTGCGACCCCAGCGACGAGGCCGAGTGCGCGGGCTTCATAGGCGAGGTCAAGGGGGGCCGAACTGTGGGTCGACGGCATGGCGAACCAAACGGCGTGGAACGTGACCGTCTGGCTCACGCAGACGGCCAGCGGGGACATGGCGGTACAGGTGCGCCAGGTGGTGGACGACGAGGCGCCATACTTTTTTCGGTCTCTGCGTGTGACCATGAGGAGCAACGACACGCGCTCGAAGACGAAGGCGGTGAAATGCAGGACGGCCGACAACTGCGAGATCGTCATTTTCAACGCGCGGCCTGGCAGGTACGAGGTGCGTGTCTCTCCGATGCACGTCATCAGCCCGGCGTCGGGCGAGATCGTCCGCGTCATCACTCAAGAGGTGACGGCGCACGAGGAGTTGCGGCCGCCGGCGGCACCCAGCAGACAGTCGTCCAAGAGTCTGTACATCGTGCTGGGCGTGGTGACCGCCTGCGCCGTCGCCTTCGGCATCCTCTGCATCGTGAGCAGAAGCCGCCGCGACTCGTGGGCTAACTGGCTGCCGTTCGGCGACGCCACGATGCTGGCGCCGGCCGCCAAGGCGACGGGGTCGGACGCCGCGATGACCCTCATCTTCCACCGCGGCCTGGATCGGCTGGCGCCGCTGCCCCTGGACCACCTGTGCTCGTACCTGACTGAACACGGTGTTGACGTGCGCGACTTCCGCAACCGTGAGCTGCTGGGCCTGCTACATCGGCAGCCGTCGCTTCACGACGCGCTGGGCCTGGAGCCGCTGCGCGGCGCGCGGCTGTTGTTCGTCAGCAGCGGCGCGCCGGACGAGGCCACCTCGTCCTCGGCGCGCCCGCTCGTCCAGCAGTACGACAGCGTGCTGCGCCAGGTGCGCAACGCCCGACTAGCGCTCAACTACGACCGCGTGTTCACGGTCACGCTGGGCGGCGCGGCCGGGCCGGCGCTGGCCGGCCTGCCCGAGGGCCGGCTCTTCCGCTCACCGGAGGACCTGCAGCTACTGGTGGAACACCTGCGCGCGCCGGCCGCCCGACCGCCAGCGCCAGTCATCGGCCTGGACGACGCGGCTTGGGACAAGGTGTGAGACGGGCTCACCAGTAGCTGGAGCCTCGTGCTGTTTTGAGTTTGGTCGCACGCGGAGTTCCAACGCCAACGTGAGGTGCAAGTGGAGTGCGCCGTTGTCGGTGGACGCAGATGCTGTGTGGCTGTGCTCAATCAATGTGTCTTTTGCTTTCATCGGTGAGGACTCGTCAATGGATGTCGGGCTCGGGGTGGGCGGAGTCTTATGTCAAACGCATGTTACATCTGGCAAATCGTTTGCAATGGGTCCATCGTGTACTTTATCATTTGTGAACACGTGAGCGATTTTTCTGCCAGCGTACTTGTTCTCCAAGTTCCATATGATGCAAGGAATTTGGGACATATGAGTCGTCTAGGATGTGGCTGTGCTTTGTGCCTTGTCGACGATTTGTTACACTACCCACATTTTTATATCAGCCAAGTTTGTCGCATATAGGAGATTGGCCAGCGGGTGAGTTCAGGTCGGGAGCCTTTAGTGAAACGTAGGGTTCGGATCATACAGCTTTTTCTGTTTAGTAGATATGCTCCTTAATACGTAATTGTGTGGTTACGTCATGGTGCCTTGCACCATATGGATTGAGTGCCAGTTGACGGCTGATTTATGTGGAAGTCGTGCCCATGAACGCCAGATATGGACGACTCGACAGTTATGTTTTTCCTGGCCTTGATCGCCGCATGGCTATTGTAATGACATGATTTTAATGACATTAAAGCGTCATGGATGCCGGGGTAACCTTTAAAAAATATGGACATCTTCGCGGGTGTGTAGCTCAGAAACTAAAGGGTTTATGCGTTAACAGGGACAGCTGTGAACTGTACCGAATGATCTTCAAGACGACGACTTCAGCTCACAACCCCACACAACTGTGGAACACTCGCGTCGATGTTGTAGTGCCCATCACAAGCTTTGAGGAGACAGGGGCACCGCACGTGATAAGTGTAGCGTACCCAAGCCGTACTTTGCCACGCCAGTTGTCGGTTGTCTGGGCAGCATCTAGTTGCTGTGGTTAGCTAGTTTAACCGGGCCGCGCTGTGGTGGTGGCCATTAGGGGCCCGCGCCCCTATAGGGGCAGGCGCCCGACCGTCGTCGCTGCCACAGGCATGCCTTGTCGGATGGGGTCAATCCGAACGCGTACGTGATGCTGCGACGTCACACTGCTGCCTTTGCCCCGTCAGCTGTCGCTGCTCGCATTATCACGTTTGCCTTCTTAGCTGTGACTGTCCTGAGTGTGTGAGAACAAACGAGAATCAACGGTCAATTTGTGAGGTGTGGCATGTCCCACATCTGGGTAGTAGAACATGGACGCCACTCATAAAGCGTTCGGAAATAAAAGTTTTTGGCATGATTTATGTAGCGTTTTCGTCAGTGCATACCGCTTTAGCAACTGCTGTTGCGCATCGTGTGCGCCCGAGATGTGGCTGACGGTGGCGGGGCGCTGGAGGTACACGGAGTTGGTGACATCACTGGTGACTTAGTTCAGCACCAAGTCAAGCGCTTCTGTCACTTTGTACCACCGCGCTTCAATCGCCGCTCATAGCGGCACTGCCTGGGATATCCCGCTGCGTGCGACCACCTGGGGACGGGTAAAAGAACCCTAGCCGTCTCAGAAATCAGGATCTAGTCCTCCGATAGGTCTAGATCACTACATGCCCCGATAGATCTAGTTCTCCGAACGATAGCTCTGGCCAATCTCGCACAGGCGTCGGGAAGGCTGGTTCTGCCGCGTAATTGGTGACGTCACTGATGACTATGACAATTTCCCCCAATTTGCCATGCTATCGTCAGCCAATCTCTCCAGCTGAAAGGGCAGTGAACTGTGGGGGCGTGGGCGACGCGTCTCCAACGTTCAGGGCGGAGAAGCTGTTTCCTCACATTCTCGTGACGCGAAAGTGTCGATATGGTGATTAACACGCGTTCGGGTGTGGTCAAACTGACCCTCAAAGTCTTTCCAGAATTGTTTCCGAACGGCGCGCCGTAGCCGCGCCAAGCTTTACATAGCTTTCCAGAATTGAAAACGGATCTTTTGATGTAAAATATGGGTGTACCTTGTAAGGTCGCTGGCCTATGGCAGGTCAAACTCGAGCCATGACTGTCAGCGAAAGGCATTTCTTGGGAGTCGCGCAATGTAATGCAACAACGGAGCGTTAGATGAAGCCATACCTCTTTGAGATAGTTCCTTAGGCAATCAAATAATCTAATTTGGAATTACAACCATTTACATTGATCTACGGTCAGGTATCGGAGTCAGAACGAGACCAAAACCAGCCTGTTTTTTACTCCAGAGCTTGGTTTCATGGTTTTTGCCGCTAATTTTTAATGTATTAATGACGGGGACCGCAACAGACGTGTTCCATAGGCTTTTTAACGGTAAGAATGGGTCACCGACTTAAAAGGACCCGGGTAAACAATTTGTTCTTGGGAATAAGCCTAGCGTTATCCCTGAAGCTTATTGGAATGGCAAAATAGAAGCAGTCTCGTGGACACGTGGTTACCTTTGCCATATAAAGGTCAAACAAGGTCACTGACTCATTGACCTTTTGCTAAGAACAGGTATCTAGCTTTACGGTGGATGCATGGGGAGGTCTGGAGACACTTGAGACACCATTGTGGATTTGATATTGTTTAACCTTATTTGAATTCAAAGTCATGATGTAGGAACCCCAAATTTTGCCACTTGAGTTCACGTACAGGTCAATACACCCCGCGAATTTGGTGACTCTAGCCATCTTAGTTGTCGAGATCTTAGAGAGGGGTCAGTTTGACCCACACACCAGCGGAGGGTATTCAGCCCTCCACTCGGGCGCGTGTTAACACGCGCTTGGGTGGAGAGTCAATTTGACCCCCGAAGGTTTTCCAAAATGGTTTCCGAAAAGCGCGGCGCTGCAGTTAATTGAATAACGGATTTTTCAGTATAACAAATACGACGCACTTTGAAAGGTCGCTGACCTAGAGCAGGTCAAACCCAGGCCCTGTCTGTCAACGGAGGCTAATTCTAGGGAATCGTTCAACGTGATGCAACAGCGGAGATCGGGTTGAAGACGAGGGCATGCACCTCTGAGGTAGTTGAAGACGAGGGCATGCACCTCTGAGGTAGTTTCTTAGGTAATACATCAACTGAATTTTGAATTACAACAAAGTTCATTGACCTAGGGTGAGGTGTGAGAGTCAGAATTACAAAGCTCAAAATTAATAATCGAAGTCAAAATTGGCATCCCTTTTGAGCCGGGAGCTTCACTTAAAAGGTAGTTTTTGTTGGTCACTCCAAATTTGTTAATGACAAGAAAAGCAGCAGACATGCTTCATGAGTTTGTTTAAAGACCAGATTTTGTCACTGACCTACAGCTAACCCCACCCTGGCCAACATTTTATTTTTAGGACTTGCCGCCTAGCGTGATCCCTGGCCGTTATTTGACTGGAAAAATTATCAACGATTCCACAGTTTTTAGTCACCTTGACGTTATAAGTTGAACAAGGTCACCGGCCTCAGATTAAACCCGTTGACCTCTAGCTTATAACAGGTTTCTAGGTTTAGGGCGGGTGCGTGAGAATGTCCAGCGGACTTAAAACACTTATCTGGGGTTGGACATTTTTAAAATCTTATTTGACCCAAGATCATGAACCAGGAACCTCAAATCTTGACACAAGTGCGTCCACATAGTGGCCAACCCACGTGGTAGATATGGTGTTTCTAGCTGTCTTAGTTTTTATATCTCAGGGGGGTCAACTTAACCCCCACTCGAGCGAAGGGCATTCAACCGGCCACTCGGGCGCGTGTTAAAACATGCACCGTGTTCTGCTCAAGCGACTGACAGCATAACCTCTCACACAAACGATGAACGTACTCGACACGATTATCACAACGCGGTGGAAATGGTGAAATAGTGAACCAAACACACTGTGCGTAAATCGTGAATGTGTGAACAGAAAGTTCCTCGCGCTGTAAACGACAGAGTCGGCGGATTGATTTGAACACTGATTGAGTTGATTTGATTGATTGGAACTTGATCTGATTGTCTTTGCGAAGGTCATAACTAACCCATTGTCCAGCTGGTCTGTCCCAGGGGCGGCTCCAGAGTTTCGTCAAGGGAGGGGCCACGCTTCGCTATGGTGTCCCCCTCACAAAATGGGCGAGGGCATTTCCCACTCCCAGATTCCCCCCCCCCCTTGATTGGCACTCTTAGTTTTTGACCGGTAATCGCCGGATTTAGTGTGATATTCTGAGCGGTCATCTTCCTTTAGTTTTACGTTCAGTTCTATTGCCTGAACGACAGACCAGGAGCTATCAGAAGATACAAATCAGCTTATATTAGAAGTAGATGTGGTGTTATTAGCAGGATTCAATTGACTTCATGAAAAACCGCGGGGCATTTCACATTGGAATTGTTCATTCGTGCCTCTGTACAAAACTACGGCCGGTGGTGGTGGTGTTGCCTTTTTTTTGGGGGGGGGGGGGGGTTACATAGATATTGAGTGGCCCGTGGACTGAACACCAGCATAAACCGAAATGGAGTAAAAAATAAGCAGTACTATGCAATACACTTGTTCGCCTGAAGAAGGTCGTCATTTCTTTGAAATCCATCAGCGAAAAATACATGGAGCAATTTCAAACGTTTTTCAAGTTTTTTAAACTTTGAGAACGTTTTTGTCCCCACTCCTTTCAATGGACACGCATTGTGAACACGCATTCGCATCGTTCATCCGGGGATGGGGCCCTAGGTCGAGGAAACCCTACCGAAATTAAGCTCGAACCAAAGATCTGTCACCAAGATTCACTCGTGCCTTATTCAATGCGCCACCGAGCTGGCCAGCATGAATACAAATATGCACTTGAAATTTGCTTGCCCGATGTGCATGTCTACTCTGTGATATATGCTCTGTTGTTTTGAAAGTTTCAACACTGAAGGCACATTTCATCTTTCTGCCAACAATCAGATTTCCGTGCCAGAAACAGAATATTTTCGAAATCCGAAATTGCATCGCTGTGGATCGTAATTTATTGCATTCAACATTTTATTGCTGTGCTACGTGCAAAGCGAGAACCCGATTCAGTCTGCAGTTTGTCTTCACTGGGTCGAAGTCGTGGGTTGGCGTAAGCTGTTGGTCACCTTACAGCGATTCCCTCCTCCTGCCTCGTGACCTAGACGCTGTTCGCTTTGGAGCTGTACTTTGAGCTGGGCTGTGCAATAATCGAGTCCGTCGCGTGTCGAGTGGAAGAATCAAAGCGAATCCGTCGCGTGTCACGGTCTTTGAGCCTCCGCTTAGAACACGTTCATCTCCGGATTTGGCCCACTTTTCTCTTAAACTTAGGGGATTTGAGCCTCCACCAGAATGAGAAAGTACATTGTTTTGTTCGATCTGTATCTGTGGGAGATGTCGTCAGACATTGCCATCATTTTGTTAAGCGTTGTTTGTCGATACCAGGCTTTGGTAATCGACGCGTGGTCGACGTTGCATGACTTAAGACTTTGCTGCACGTGGACGGCTTTGGGAATAAAAAGTGAGTCAGATTTGGGCTCCTATAAGTGACTATCACATACACCCTGGCTGGTGGCCACAAGGCGGGCTGCAGGATGCAAGGAGGTGCTAGCGTTTGGCATGTTGAACACGGATGTTGTTTTGGTAGTCACCGTCGGACGATTCCCACAGTTGGTTTAGTAGGTTGGTGTCGATCGGTAGTTTTCATTGCTGTTCCAGTGGATATCCGTGCCAAAGTGGAGGTCAGCACATCCAAGGGTTCTTTCGGACGTAGATGTCTAGTACAGCTATTATGCTTTGGATGCTGACACTCGACCGGTTTGTTTTACTCTCCTATAAGACATTGTGAAAGAGTAATGCAGCTTGTTGCAGTCTGCAGATTTAAAAACATCGCCGAGTTATAACAAAACTCTCAGACAATAACACAAAACTAGGCCAGCAACAAGGTGTATGCGTCATGTAATATAAAAAACACGCAGCTTCCGGCAAAAAAAAAAACTCAAGTGAACACGGTACGAATGTTAAGCTTTTAAAGCGTGATTAGCTCAGCCAGCTCTACGTAACTGAATTTGACTTCGAAGTTTTCAGTTACGTTGTTCCGTTTACGGACGAAATAGTCATTAGAAACGTCTTTTAAATTCGTATAATTTTGAGCTCCCATTTTTTTATATGCTGCTTGTCATGGCTGTCGATTTTTCAAAATATCTGCGGGGGCCATAGTCGTGGAAGTCGCCGTAAGGGAACAGATACGAAAAGCTTCGCAGGTTTGGTCGACTATTTTTGGTTATACATTTGTTTTACGCATATAATGTATATATATATATATATATATATATATATATATATATATATATATATATATATATATATATATATATATATATGGCGTACACCTACTATATGTTGTTAAAGACTCATGTGTGTAGTCATAAAACTGACAAGTGGAAGTTGGGCAAGTTGCATCCGCTTTCTATAAACGCATGATAGCTGAAGGGGTGCGGTTGCACTTTTCTCTAACATACTGAAAAACTGAAATCTACACATAGTCCAACATCATGTTTTTGTAGTAATTTGTGGCGTATTCATTCATATTTTTACAATAATAGAGCGTTCACAGTATATGCTGCTATCACAAACCAAATTTTCATTCATAGAACATGAGCATTTCAGCTAATGAAAAACAAAAAAATTAAGCACGCCCCTCATGCATGATTTTAGAACATGGCTATCAATCTTTCCCCAAATACAGCCAGGCAGATGCCCTCCTAATGAGAACATTTTTTCCCCGCTCGTTAAAAAAAGCACGCACTGGAGCCGGCTGTACTTCTGGGATACACTGTTCCAAGCTGTTGTGCCTCTAAAGGGAAAGCGACCCTCGCCCGCTTAAGTTCGAGCAAATGAGAATCCCGTCAATGCAATGTCATATGCATAACGGGTGGAATTTAACACTGGTGTTAACTGAGCTGGCTCTTCAGTGGCGGTGCGATTATACTTTTGTACACATATTCGACGCTCAATGAGCGCGCCCACGCAGCAGCGCAGCTAGTCTTGGCGATGGGGGGGGGGGGAAGGGGCACATGGCTGACAAAGGCCTCTAAAACGCCCCTCCCCCCAAAAATAAAAATCACCAGATCGGCCCACCTGAGTTTGAGTGCACGATTTTCTTCTTTCTATTTAGATGTTAGTCTTTAACTGAGAAAGCCAGAAGCCACCGAAAGATACTTTCTGCATATATTTTGAATTCAATAAACGGAATGAACCAGACGTTAGCTAATTGCAAATGATAAGCCGACGGTGCTATTCGTTATGCAAAAATTCACTGGATATTTTCTAAGCCAATAACACTCAGCAGCTGCAACGAAATTTTATGTGACTTGTATGGAGTTTTGTGAACGTACGTGATAGTGGCGTTGGACCACGGCTAACACGAGACGGCGGCCAATGGGCGAACGAATACGGTAACGTTTTTGAAACAAGTTCCTTTAAACGTCTACGAATGCCAATTTGTACAATTTGTACGTACGTACCAATTTGTACCCCTCAGAACCATCAATCTTACATAAGTCGTCTCTGCCTGACACCAGAGTTTGGCCTCGAGTCAGCGCAAGAGCCCTCATTGACGCAACAAGACACCTTATCGTCGCAGGTGGTGAAACAGTTGGCACAGAGACTCCAGTTCGACGGCCCTTAGCTGGAATGGGATGGAGTACCCCGTTTGGTAATGGGGTCCTGACTGACACAGGGCCTTTGCATTGTCTCATTCGGTACTGTCATCATAAGCAACCATATCTCCTTTCATCGCCAGAGGACCCCGACTAACACAGGAGACCCGCTGGCATGTGGGGTCCTGTCCCTGTCACTGTTCGGCAAACGTTCCCCTGGCCGACTTAGGGCTCCTTGTCAAGACAGAGCCCTCTGTTAGACGCTGTGGGTCTCTGACTGATAAATTGATCCTCATCGTTTCAGGAGTCCCGAAATCCCGACCCATTTAAGCCGTGAGTCCCGGCCTTGTCCCTGCTTGGGAAATGGACTTCCAGGGCTCAGACCAGCACGGAGCCGACTGTTCAGTGTTAGTGATTTTTGGCCGAAATAGAAACACTCAGCGTACCAGGGGTCCTTAATCGGGGCAAGGGGTCCTCCGACTGACATTTGAGGGCACGACCCTGCGGTCCAGGACCCTTGGTGTGGCCCACAGATGGCCCTCCGTGCCCTCCAATCAGGCCTTTGATCGTCGGTCCGGAGAGGCCCTTCGCGCTTCTCTGCAGGCCCGTCGAACTGTCCAGCCCGGATCTAGGTTACTTGGAGACACAGGACCTTTGTTAGGCAGTGTTGTGCCCTGACCAGTGCAGGCGGCTCCTCATTGACTCAGGAGCCCCAACCGCTGTAAACCGCGCGCTCCAACCTTGTCCCTGCTGGGAAATGGACCCTCAGTCCCAGACCTAATGCTGGAGTAATCTGTTGGCGAGTCTGTCGTGTGTCACAGCCGTTGAACTTCCACCACAGGGGCGTGTGTCGTAAAATATGATTGGGCATGGGAGAGAGTCTGAGCCTGAGCCTGAGAGAAACCTAGCCCTAGATGCATTTAAAACAACCCTTTCTCCGCTCTAATACGTTTCCCCATTCCGTCTTTGTGGAAGATTTGTTGCTGGGTACTACAATCCTTTTTGCATCTATCGTCGAAACCAGGTTCCATTAATCGACGAAGGGTTGATGTTCCGTTGCTTCAGATGTTATTGGACGTGTTTTCGGCTTTGGTAACTGTTATAGGCTGCCATGGAAACCTCGGGCTGGCAGCTGCAAGGCAGTCCACAAGTAGTGCAAGGCAGTCCACAATCCACATGCAGCACTCATAAGAGGCATGTTCGAAATGGCTAGTGTTGTTTTGATGATTTTTGCTGGACGATTCTAAAATTGCGTGAGTTGTTCAGTGCATTCGCAAGGAACATTATTCACATAGATAAGACAGAAGTCATAGCCTTACTCTTCTGAGAAAAACTAGGAGAATGGAGGAATAGATTGGTTAATATTTTGGCAACATGCCTTTATCAAAACAATAGCAGCAGTGAATTCAAAATTGCATTTGTGTAATTGTAATTCGGTAAGCGAGTAGGATCATCGACAGGCAATTTTGAATTCACTTCTGCTACTGTTTCGATAAATGGATGTTGCCGAAATATCAACCAATCTATTTCTTCATGCTGCTGGTTTTTCTCCGAGGAATAAGGCTATTACTTCTGCCTTATCTCTTATAAAATTGGTTATGTGTTTTGGGTGATAATATGCGACTGGTTTGTTTTCAATTTCCGATAAGGCGCCGTGGCAAAATGATATAGCTTGCTGTACTCCGTAGAACCTGCAACATCGCTGAATAATGCCAAAACACTCAGACAAGAGCACAAAAGCAGGTTAGAGTCAACAAGACGCATTAATCTTATAATTAAAAACATGCAGCGTGCAGGAAGAACCGAAAATACTGAAGTAAACTGAGTACGAACGTGAAGCTTTAAAAGTGCGGCGAGCTCAGGCAGCTGCACTCAATGGAATATGACACCTTAGTTTGCACTTCCTTTGTTTTGTTTATCTGTAAAATGATCAGTAGAAAATTTATTTAAAATTGGCATATTGTTGGGCTGCCATTTTTGATTTCCTTCACATACTTAGACTCAAAGGTTGGGAGCCAAACCCACCGTTGGGGGGGGGGGGGGGGGGGGGCAAAATGGACATTAGGGGTGGGCAATGGCCAATCCAAAAGAGAATGTAAATCTACACCTGTGCCTCTTGCCCTTAGATTCCAGAAGGTTGGGGGGGGGGGGGGAACTCGCCGTTGGGGGCCAGACCCAACATGGGGGAAGGGGGGGGGGGTAGTGGTTTACCTAAAATGAGACAAATCGACACCCATGGGCGTATTCAGCATCAGCACTGGCGTATCTTCACGGGTGTCCGACATACCTTGCCTTACCTTATGATGATCGGTAATTTTAAAAGGCCGTTTGGACTGTCGGCCCCGGTCTCTTTAAGCCCCGGTTCAGGTAGCCAAACAGTCCTAAATTAGGGATATGTCCGATGGGGGATACCATAAGTGATGTCCGTTCAGTGCACGTCGAGCCTTTATTTTAACTGTTCAATTGAGGTTGACGATACCTTTGGATGTGGAAGAGCGTTCCAGTCGTCGACGACCCGCGGGCTAGACGAGTTACGACGGACGGGAATTCTAGCGCGAGGTTTTCTTAGCTTCCATTGGTGTCCTCTTGTCGCCTCCGGGTTGTGTCCTATCAGGATTTCCTCCTCACACAGCGACATAGCTCCGTGAAACAGTTCAAGCTCCGCGACCATGCCTCCCCTGCGCCGACGGAAGTACAGCGGGGGTAGATGGAGGAGTGTCTGAGCTTCTCAGGTATGGCCGGTGCCTCACTGCATGGACAAGACGCGTAGCTCGTCGCTGAACCCGCCGCCTGTGATATGCAAGCTTTTCACTTGAGAGTTCGGTATCGTGGGTGGTTCTTAACACTATCATGCCTTATCCTCTCTCCAAGTGCCGTGACATCATGTTTTTGATGTTTTGAGCAGTGGTTTCACTTGAGAGTTCGGTATCGTGGATGGTTCTTAACACTATCATGCTTAATACTCTCTCCAAGTGCCGTGACATCGTGTTTGTGATGTTTTGAGCAGTGGCGGGATTTCTGGGATCCGCGATGATTTCATTCGCAGTCGACCAGTGAACTCCCATGACGTCAGAACTGTGCAAATGTGATCAGTAAAGAGCTACTGAATTCGCTTCCTTGGCATAGTGGACAAACTTGTGATTCTCAGGCGAAGATTTCATGTGTAGTGTGGGTTCAAGGTACTGGGTATAGTTATCCATCCTCACAGTGTGATTCAGATACAATTAACGCATTGTAAAACAGTTGGCGACTGCTTCGGTGGTGATTTGGATGCATCTGGCCGAGTGAGTGGCACTCGTAACCTTCACACTTGCACCGATGACTTGGTGTGTGATCTGCGCCTAGTTTGCCTATGACGGGAGCAAATATGTTAGACTAACATGTCAGTGCTCCGAGTAGCGGTTTTCCAAGTGGTAAATTAGTTTATCAAAATATGTATTGGTTTGCCAAGTTTAATTTCTTAATTGCTCGAATTATGACAACATGCCAATTTTCCTGTCATATATTCACTGTGCAACCAGGCAGCTTAAATTATTGCCTTAACCTTTTTGAGTGTGGGGGTGTGCACATACTAGAGTTGAACACTGAGCACAGAGTGAATTGTGCTGCAGGCATGTTTTTAAAATAATGCTGTCTGTATGCAACAACTTTTTTGGGGCACATAGCACCAGCCATATTCAGAAAACCTGTAAGTTTTATTGAAAATTGTCATACCTTGAAAGTATCACCATGATCTTGCTGGCTCATTTATTTTGAACACACTTATAGTACAAAAATAAACCATCAAGGTCAGATAGGTGGATCCAGAGTTTGGAAGTGATTGTTGGTTGCTGCTCAGAAAACTAATAAGGCTGACTAGACTGTGTTTTATATGTGATAGTGACTAGAAGTTATGAGGATTAGACAGAGTGTGGTAAATACCTGCACCATTGTGTCACGCTGGGCCTAGGGACAGGGGCAGGGTGACATTTTGCACACCGATAGTATGACATTAGGTTTAGGGTAAATATATAATCCAATAGGTTGCAAGTTACAGTAACAAAGGGTTTTTCACTAATTGGGTAATGATGAGTGATGGGGGAGTTATGTGATAATGTGGTGTCAGCAATAGGAGGTGTGAATAGAAAAAGGATTGCTACTACCTGAATGAGGGGTATAGACTGCAATGTGTGTCATCTATCTTCCTTACAATGCCATTTTGATTTTTTTGTCAGTTAACCCAAAGTCTTGCCACATTTTTTATAATGCATCATGCACCATGCCTTAACTAGCCATGCTTAAATTATAAGTTGTCATTCTCTGTTGCTATTTCACTTTGCTCCCTTGGCTAACAAAATATCTTGCTGTGCTTAAGTCCTGCATTCTTTTGCTTCATTGGTTCCCACCAGCTAGTTTAAGCCAGTCAAAATCAGCTGGCTAGAGCTATCTCAGCTGGCTGCTACCATCCCTGGCTCAAAATTCACAGCTTACATGGTTACAAGCTGTAGTGGCATGCTAGGCTGCTGAATGGGTGCTGTGATGTAATATTGGGCCTGATGATGTGATGTATGGATGATAAGCAAGATGAGCCATCACTTGGTTATTCAAGCTGTCACAAATAGAGTACTGTTGCATTAAAGCACTCAATTTATGACATTGGGGGACATTAATGCCTGTAGTATTACAGGTTCTGCATGCCACCATACAACTTACTCACCATGCATGCTCGGACCTACTGACACATGCATCATGTTGAGGCAGAACATGCTGTGGTAATGTTGCTGCCATTGTCAGGGTAGGTTCCATGAGAGTGCAGGAATTTCATGTTTTTAGCTCACTGTAGCTGAGAGTTTCTCATTGCCATTTGCTTCACTTGAGACTGCAGGCTCCAAAGCTGAATGACCAGCTCCATAGATGCACACTACTCATGCTTGACAGGCACTAGAGCTAGGGGACCTTTCTGAAAGAACGTAACCTGGCTGAGATAACCTCACCGCAGGGGCCCAGCGCCACCTGCCTGGCCGACCCCTGACCAAGGATGGCCTGGCCACAGGGGTGTGACCTCAGAGGGTGACTGCTGACTGCAGCTGAGCCAGTGACAGAGGTGTGGCCTGACCTGGGCTGACCCGGCGGCAGGGGTGTGACCTGACCGGACTCTGGATGGCGTCGCCTCCGACGGCCGACGACCCGCTGTGGGCGGTGGCCCGGAGCCGGTCGTTCGGCTCGGCCGGGCCGCACCGGCGCACCGGCTCGGCCACGCTCAGCAGCGACGGCAGCTACGAGTCGGACGTCAGGTCAGTGGCGCCTCCGCCCGGCCCGCCGCCGCCTTGTCCACCTCCACCCGGTCCGCTGGCGGGCCGACAGCGTGGTGATCGCCGTGAGGGTCGGCTGCTGCGGATGGGTCGCCAGGGCACGTGTCTAGGCTGCACGTGGACGGCTGTGGACCTCTTGTGGCGGGGGGTGGTGGTGTCAACGTCGATTGCGATGCGTGCGAAGCATGGGGGGTAAAGCGGTCCGCGATAGACCGGGAGGGTCGCTCCAGGCACACCGAAGCGCAGCTGTAAGCTCGAATAAACAGTGCGGTTCGGACTTGATTTCGTTTTATTCACGAATCATTCCACCAAGCGGCTTATTGTTCGATTGGGCTCAAGTACATTAGTAAGAAAAGTTCAGTATCAAAAATGACAGCAGCGTGACCGCCTTCGCACATCATCAATCTTTACGTCGTTCACACGTTAAAGACTTGTCGCGTTCAGCCGGCAGGTAATCTCGGAAAATCATCTGAAATGGTGGACAATTTTCCGGACCGGCGTCCGGCACTGCCAACACCGAAAATTACCCCAGATAACTTTCTGTACCGAGGGAAAAGCCGGAATATTTACAGAACATGGTCAAGACGAAGAATGTTGTTTGCCCTACCTAGCTATGACCACTGACTATGCATGGCGCATGGGAGACGAAAAAGGCGAATGGTTTCCGGGCCTACCGAATGTCCTGTGATGGTTATCGGAGAGACAATTTTTCGTTGAGTAATCGTGCCTCGGCCAAATGCGCCCATAATCATTAATGGCCAAAACGTGATGCGCAACGGCAAGCAGATCGTCCAGTCTGGTGCGAAACTCCTCGCGGTGCGAGGAGCTGCAAATCATCTGCAGTGTTCGCTGTGGCTGCAGCGTGTCTTGTAAGTTTTGTTGCGCCATGTCCATGTCCTGGATTTTGGGGTTTAGGACTATCGCACAAAGCGTAAAACCAATGGTTGTCGGGGTGCTGGGCTTGAAGGGGAGCGTTCATCTTTTTGAGTTATGACTTAGGTAAACGTGTGCGTATATCATCCGTTTTCCGACAGCATGGTCCGTGTCATAAAACTGGCATGCGAACCTTTAGTGAAGTCAAGTCGGCCACGCATGCTTCTTGGCAGACCGGAACTGATGATAATGATATGATTATGATAAATGATAATGATGAAATTTCGCTTCGTTTTTGTTAGTGTTTCATCTGGAGTGTAGGGTATAGAGGAGGATAGAGGACAATCAAAAAAGCTCAAAGTGGAGCCAAACGGCACTGCAGTAAACGGGCTGTCCCGCCATTTATTTCTAGCAAATATTATGAGAAATATCATATTTCTCCAAGGAAATGATTGGGTAGAGCAAAGCGTCAATAGCCAGTCACTGCACTTGCTCGTACTATCGTTGCTAAGATTGTCTGTTTCAAAAAATGTCCTCACCCCTTTCCAAAAAAGACCGCGCGAGGAAAGTCCCATATTCGTTGTTTTCTGACGCATAAAGCAGGATGGTCAGGATATGACCACGCTTATCTCAATCGGGCCATCTTCAAGGAACAATACAAAGTACAGCCTGGAAGAGCGATGGGCTTTGTGTAGTCTATCGCGCTCCATGTTTGAAGGTGTCTGGAAACGATCACCTCAACAGCGGCCGTCCATCACGCATCTATCAGTGCAAGTCGCCGAACACTGGAACCGGGGCCGCCACGGGCACCCACGGACATTCCTGGAGCTCAGATCACGGACAGCCCCGGAGGGCGCTGGAATTGGGGCTGCCACGGACGCCCACGGACAGTCCTGCAGCTCAGATCACGGGCAGCCCCGGAGAGCACTGGAATTGGGACTTCCACATGCATCTACGGACAGCCCTGGAGCTCAGATCACGGACAGCCCCGGAGGGCACTGGAATTGGAGCTGCCACGGACACCCACGGACAGTCCTGGAGCTCAGATCACGGACAGCCCCGGAGGGCACTGGAATTGGGGCTGCCACGGGCACCCACGGACAGCCCTGGAGCCCAGATCACGGACAACCGGTGAAGGTAATTTTGCATATACATACTTAATACACATCAGACCAATGAAGTGATTTGAAAGGGTGAGTTATGTATGTAAAGTGCACGCGTCGTGTTGCGAGAAAATTGCTATGCAATGGAACTGATGCTAATTCATAACGGCGATAACGAAATGGGAGAAAAAGTTATCGGAAAGTGTCGCCTTTCTCTATTCCCTGGATAACTTACGGTGCATACCATCCCAGTTTGTCACCGCACATTACCTATACACATCACTGCAAACATGTGATACTCTGCCATTACGTGAACCATTATTTTACCCTCCCTACCTGCTGACAAAATTCGAGGAATATCGTGAGCACGCCTGTCTTAGTGCCATTGAGACCATCTTGCATGCATTGGGTCTTTGACAATTTTGGGAGTAACAATCTAAGCGGCACTGTACGCGCCCAAGAGGCCGATTGAAGATCTATTCTGTGTCGGAGAGATAGGCAGGGCTGTATGTAAATGCATGTCAAATTTTGAAGTCTGTCGTGACCTTCGGATCAAGTGAGGTCCAACTCCAGATGGGTGTCCGAGGTTCCCTCAGACGTCACGAAACCAGCTGTGATCTCGATGCCTTTGTTAAGCAAAAGCTCACTGATATTCATATCTGGTCTGTGACCTTGCTTAACCTTCACGTCGAGATGATCAGAAAACCTTCGAGAATTTCTTGCTACTTGATTTGAAAATTGGCTTGAAGAGCTACGTTAGATGGCATGCTCTTCTTCCGTCCCGGTGGCTCAGTTGATAAGGGTGACTGCCTTCCAATCCATCCACCTGCAGCAGGGTGGGTTCCAGTCGCTTCAGGCGCTGGCTATTTGTCCTTGACAGGTATGGCCTGCGGCCGTTGGCAGCGGTCGCGCTAAAGGTCAGTTGCCGTCAGAGGGCAGGACGGACCGTGTCGAGCATTGCGGCACGGTAAGCTTTTGCCACTAAATTCTGCCGTTGCGTGGAATTGCGCGATCGGGTGGTGGGGGTCAGGGCTCACACAACAGGCGCTGCTTAGCGTGAGCGCTGATCCCAGAAATCCATCCATTCAAAGGGTTGGGATCAAATCTTGAAAAAAGAGAAAAGCAAAAGTTTCAGAGGCATTGTTTAAGGCCAGTGATTTTCCACAACCTTCATGAGGTCAAAATGAGATCCCTCTTGAAGATCCCTGCAATAAAAAAATTCCAAATAGGCGTCAAAACTAACCTGTGCAGTACATTTTCCGGCGGTGCAGAACATTGGTTTAGCCTTGATCTGACCTTCACACCCTACACCAGGTCATTGAGGCTAGTCGTAGATCTGATAAGAATTGTATTATTGTCTAAGAAAGCATCACAAATTTGTATGACTTTGTCTTGCACTCAGCTGGCGCATCAGCTTGGACGCTTCCCAATAATTGCATTCGCTGACAGCCATTGCCTGACGTTGACCTGCTAAAGTTCGGTGCCCTTAATAAATGCGGTTTTTTAAACGGCCATTCAATTGCATGCAGCTCTACAAAGTTTAGCGTGGCTACGCCGCTCCGTTCGGAAGTTATTCCGGGAAAAAACCTTTGGGGGGGGGGGGGGGCTCAAATTTACCTCTCCCCAAGCGTGTGTCCCCCTCCAAGTGAAGGGGGGGAGGGGCTAAACCAGCACCCAGTTCAGAAAGCAAAACGTAGCAATTAACGTGTCATATGCGAACAATAAATTTGTTGCAAAAATGCCCCCCCCCAAAAAAAAACAGAACAGGCATATCACTTATATCATCAGATTCTCTCGAAGAACCTGATGATGGCGTGATGGTGACATTTTAATGTGTAGCAAGCCTTGGAACGAAGTAGGCTTCGATCTTGGCTTCGGCTTTGGCTTCGGCTTTGCGAGGCCAAAGTTTTCCAATCGTCTCGGATTTGGATCCGGCTTTGAATCATTTTTCTTTTCTGGCTTCGGTTTCGACTTGGGTTTTGCACCATTACCATCGGACTTGGTTTTGTACCACTGTAATTTGACTTGGGTTTTGTACGGAGTCAAACGTTTGGCTTCGGCTTCGGCTTTGGCCTCTGCTTCGGCTTCGACTTCGATTTCGTGTAGTGGAATTATGACTCTGGGTTCGGTTCCGTGCGGACTTATGTTGCTGTGGCTTTTTCCTGTTGAGTTTTGCACTATAATCACGGTTTTACTTCGAAAAAGTAGCCTTGCCCGTACCGTTACCCCAACTATACCGCATAATTTTCAAGGCAGAAACGCACACATGGCTGAAAGCCAAAACAGCCGCTAATTCTCGGTACCAGTAGCACCTTTACCCGGCCGGACCTAAAGGAAAGCAACTGTCCGAAAGATTGCAATAACACAAAAGATAACGACGATAGACAGACGAACTAACACAAACGCGACGACGTTAGTCCAAAAGATATTACATCTCTAATGCTAACACTTTGCGTACCCCACACAGCCTTCATGCTATTTCCTGACACCACACAGCTTTAGCAGACACCTAAAGGGTTTCGGTCGCGCAAAACAACATTGCGCACTAGATCGTGGATGCGGATTTCGACGCGTGATTTTGAACTGATGGTGGCTTGACCTTAGCGTCGCATTTCTGAAACAAAGTCCCTGGCGTCGACTTCGGCCTCACGTCCACAAAGTTTAAAGCTGTTGGCTTCGGATTCGGCTCCGCGTTTCAAAAAAAGCAGAAGCCACTGGTTTGGGCTTTGGCTTTGCAGTTTCAAACGTCGAGTTCACCGGCCCCGGCTTAGGCTTCGGCTTCGTGCCATTGTCTAAGTTCGAATTCGGCTTCGAAGCCTGAGGCCTAGCTTCGTCCCCATGCGTGGTGGGTAGCGATGGTCCAACATAGAACCGGATGATGTTGTAAACAAAATTTCTTTTTCGATCGATTTTTTGAAAAATATCACGATGGCAAATTAATGGCCAGTATGGCGGAAACATGTTTCCAGTTCATTATCGTGCTGCCAACCATCCTACAATTTTCAGCTCTCAATTAAAACAGTTCGAATTCCGCTGGAAGATTTGATTCAGTTTCCAGTTAACGTTTGCGCGCTGGCCTCGTCTAACACCCGTCAAGTTGGCCATGCGGCGGCGCTGGGAGACCAAGCGGCCGCCCTGCCGCCTCGTGCTCGCTGCCGCTGCGGAAGCATTGGTAGCAGGGAGCGTTGTTGGCGCTCGATGCTGGGAGACGGCGGGATGGGGCCGACGCAGTAGCCGTACGGGGTAAAGCGGACGTGCCGACTCCCTGTTTTCCAAACTGGCGCGACGTAATTTCCGATTTTCATGTGCCGATCAGCTGCGCCAGAAGTGTTTGATGTTGATGCACAGTGGCCAGGCAGGCGTGAGTGGAATGGGACAATGCTCTGAAGAAGATTGCTGATTTTTAGTTTCGGACTCGGCCCGCCATGGTCGCAGACATGATTTTAGGAAAAAGACAACCATCCACATGTCATTAGTTAACCTGCACCACTGATAAAAGAGTAAGCGACTTAAAAGGCGTTCGATAGAAAATATCTAGCTATGCATAGTTAGCTAGGTAGCCAGGCTAGGACTAGTTAAAAGCGTAAAAAGTTTAGTGTCGGACCTTTACACCAATTTAAAGTATGATTATTGACTTGTATGCCATCATAATCTTTCTAGCTATGTGGGTTTCCCAAACTGTGGCCAGAATGTATGATGTGTAGGGAATGTCAAGTAGTCAGTGTTTCAATATTTTGCCGCTTGGGTGGCAGAAATGGCGATATTTTATTTCAGTATTAACACGCGCTCGGGTGGGGGCCGAATTGACCCCCCCACCCACCCCAAAGGTATTTCTGGAATGGTTTCCGAACGGAGCGGCGTATCCCCGCCAAAGTTGCATAGCTGTAGGCAATTGAATATCGGATCGTCTGACATCAAAAATGTAGATGCACCGTGTTGGTCACTGACCTATGACAGGTCAAAGTCAGGCCATGGTTTCGGCGAAGGCAGTTTCTAGGGAATCCTTCAATCCGATCCAACAACGGAGTGTTAGACGAAGCCTTACATCTCTGGGATGCTTTCTTTGCCAACACAACAGTTCAATGAACAAAGCCCATTCACCTCGAGTCTGGTATGGAGGTTAGACCACGGTCAAAACCAACCTGTTTTATTACTCCAGGGCTGATTACATTGGGTACTTTCTGGTGCTCATCTCATATTTATTGAAAACAGGAACCGCGTTATACACCTTGCATAGACTTTCTAAAGGGTCACAACAAGTCACTGACCTAAAATGACCCAGGTCAACATTTTGTTTGTAGGAACATACTGCCTAGCGTAATCTTTGCCTCTTATTCAAATGCAAAACTCAAAGCAGTTTTTGCATGATTTTGGTCACCATGACCTTCAAAATGTCAAACAAGGTCACTGACCTTAGATGGGCACATGCCCTTATGCTTAGAACAGTTATGTAGGTTCTAGGGACCCTTTGGAGACCAGCCGGGAATTTGATCTTGTTTGATCTTATTTGACCCGAAGGTCATGACTTAGGAACCTCAAACTGTGACCTAAGCGAGTTCACCTACACGCCAATACACCATGTAAATTTGGCGTCTCCAGCCCTAAAAGTTTCTGATATCTCAGGCGGGTGGTCATGTTGACCCCCCACCTGAGCGAAGGGTATCCAGCCGGCCACCCGGGCTCGTGTTAAACCAAGAGCTTGGATTTCACCAACTGTTGCCCCTCCATTGTTTAAAATCGGCCAATCAACATTGAACCGGGCGACGGTCAACCCAGCATCAAACTGCCTCAGGCTTGACAAGTGGGCAGATCAGGTTATGTGTCTGGGTTCGGGGTCAGAGGGCAACGGATTAGCGGCACGGAATGTCGTGCGGTGACCGCCAGAGGGCCAGGGTTCTGGAAGCATGAATTTATCATTTACATCCCGATTAGTTTTGGAACGTTGCAGAGTGTTGAAGCCATGTCAGTCCAATGACTGTGTTCTACACAAGTCTTGAGATGTTTATTGAACCGCATTTGTGTGTTAACAACAAATCAGTGTGCTCGCTTATCTATCTGGCGCAGGCGATCGATTGT
This sequence comes from Pollicipes pollicipes, assembly GCF_011947565.3. Lineage (NCBI taxonomy): Eukaryota > Metazoa > Arthropoda > Thecostraca > Pollicipedomorpha > Pollicipedidae > Pollicipes > Pollicipes pollicipes. The sequence goes on from NW_023595959.1 coordinate 47,210, forward strand.
TGTGACGTTGGCTATGGTATGTTGATGATGTATGTTGATTTGTTAGCTGTTGCAATCACAAGCTAACGTCCTATTGTCACGGAGACGGAGATTCGAGACGGAGATTCCTACGGAGACGGGCCACATGTGTCCCGCAACTCCTGCCGCTGTTGACTCTCACGCCGTGGTCGAGGTGTGGCAAGAGAACGGAGACTTCCGGTGGGAAAGACAGCACCGATCCCGGCCGATAGCGGATGTCGGTCTGAACCCGAGCTGTCGGCACCGTTGGGCTGCGGGCGAGCGCGGCCGGCACGGCCGGCGCGGCGGTCCGGCTCGGTCGGCCGCCGCTGCTCAGGTAACCGGGCGTGGCCGGGTGGCCAGCCCCGCTCGGCGTACGGCCGGCTGTCGCCGTCACGGCCCCACTGCGGCTCCCACGGGCCCGCTGCCGGCACCGGCGCGCGCGCACGGCCACACAGCACCCGCCGCCTCGCATGGCGCCCAGCGAGCGCGTCTGCCTCACGCCGCAGTTGTACTGCCTGGGCGGATGGCCGCCGGCCGGGCCAGCGCCGTTTCTGGCACGTTTTTGCGACGCAGCGAGCTGCCGGGACTGCGAGTGTTAAAGCCGGGCTTATCGTCACAGCAGCTGCGAATATCCTGTCGTGGTCAGCACAGTCGTGTTTTGCACGCATTTTCTCAGCACTCGGCGACGCCGCTGCCAGCGCCGCAGGTGGGGTACGGTCGTTGGGGGCCGCGGGTTCGGGTAACCGGGCCGTTTTTCAGACAGCGTATCCGGCAGCCGATGCCCCGCGGCGTCGTCAGACCGCCACCCCCGTCCGAACCCCGGCGCGGAACGGCCGAGCGCAACGCGGCCGGCGCGGGCATCCTGGCCCTCCGTCTACTGCGCCGTCACAGCCGCGTGTTTATAGCACGGGTGGCGTCTGATGGGGGATCGGCCGGTTCGGGGAAGCGGCGGCGGCGGCGGCGGCGTCAGGGGCGTGGCGCGTCGGAGCCGGCGGCGCCGCTCGGCGCCGACGCCGGACCGCGAGGCGCCCGCAACCGGAGTGCCGCGCGCCGGCCGCCCCTCCGCCGGCTCGGTTGCCGGGGCGTGCTGTCCGGCGGACTCGGCGACTCGGCATGTGGCGGCCGGTCGGCCGGCCGGCCGGTCGGCCGGGGGCCTGCTATTGCCGTGACTCACGCCGATCCGCCGCCAGCCTACTCGGAAGAGCGGCCCGAGCCGCGGAGACGGGGCCGCCGGGCGCCGGCCGGACCCGCTCGACCGGGCCGCGGAGACGGGGCCAGCCGAGCTCCGGCCGGGCCCGCTCGGACCGGGCCGCGGAGACGGGGCCGCCGGGCGCCGGCCGGGCCCGCTCGGACCGGGCCGCGGCCAAGCCGCCAGCCGGCGCCGGCGGTCCGGGGCGCAGGCGCCGCCGCGCGGCTGGCGGGGCGGGGCGGGACGGACGGACCGCATGGCCCCACCCGGTGCCCGCCGGCCCCGCGTCCCTCTCGCCGCCGGCTGGGCCGCCGCCGGCCGGTCCTCGTGCCCTCGTATGCGCCGCCCCCCATCGTCGGCCTGCGGCTCGTCCGGCACATGTGCCGGGCCGCCGGCGGTCACCGTCGCCCATTCAAGGCGTGGTGCGGTTGCGATCGACGTTCGTGGCTGGTGCTCACGGCACGTGCGCCACGCGCTCGCCCCTGTTTCAGGTGACACTCCTGACCAGTGTATGCGCGTCCAGGTGCGGGGTGTATCGTTGGGTAGCCGTAGCCAGCGTGTGTGCACGTGTGCCCCCCCCCCCCCCCGCCCCCCACCGACGACCGCATCGGGACGTTGACACATGTGTCGCCCTGTTGCAGCCGGTACTCGTGGCAGGGCTCGGAGGTGCTGGGTCAGTGCGTGCGCTCGCCGCGCGAGTCGCGCCGCTCGCTGGGCCTGCCGGCCGGCTGCCGGGTGCCCAAGCAGCCCCGCTACCGACGCGCGCTCGCCATGACGGACGCGCTGGTCCGGGTAAGCCCCGCTGACCGGTTTCGGGCCGGTGACGCGGCCCCTGAGTCACCTGGCGCACTCATGGCATCGAACACATAGCCGGCCAACGTCATCACCACCTGCTGCCGACTTTGTAGCCTGTCCACAGCGCCGCCCACTCGGACGAGAGTCGGAGTCACACAGCCGGCGGACGTCATCACCACCTGCTGCCAACTTTGCAGCCTGTCCACAGCGCCGCCCACTCGGACGAAAGTCGGAGTCGTGCTTGGCTAAGGGGAATACTTATTAGCGGATGTAGCGAATGACTGGCGTTCCTGGAAGGTGTGGCGGGGGCAAGTTTGTCGTGCGGCATTATTTTGAAATGCGATTTAACCAGGCTTCACGTGAACGACTCAAGGTCTTATTCACCCAGATGCTTGTTTATAGATGGCATTCCAGCGGTGCTAATACATCGCGGGCGTTTCAGATATTGGCTAGCTTTGAGTCCTGGACACAGGCTAAGCATGGATTTTTCCACAAAGCCTAAACCCACCATTGAAGTCGTGTCGTGCACTTCAGCATATAACTCCATCGCCATTTCGCCGAACGGCACTGCGGAAAGGCCTTGAGCGCTGTGCAGTGCTGCGGCACGGCCGCCTAGCGCCGGCATTGACCTTATAGGTCTGCAGCGCTTTTGGTATAGCTTCCATGGGACAGAGTCGATAAGGCTTCAAGAATTCGGTCGCCAGCCTGCGAGCGGGCCGGACGACCTGACCACCGTAACTTGGTCGGTGTCCAGGGTCCAGCAGGCTGGGGCCGGGCGGCGGGGCCACCGTAATGGGGTCGGCGTCCGGGGATCCAGCAAGCTAGAACCGAGACACGTTGACAGTCATTCACTCTGCTCCGTTCACGCGCCGCCTTTGCCTTCCCGAGTACCTTGGCAGCATGCGCAAAACAACGCAAACATGAACGACAGCGGTGAGTCAAAAGGGTGCGCAGACGTGTCCCTTTGCAACGGCGGTGTTTGGAGCGTTCGCCGCGCCTTTATC
>NW_023595960.1:0-62131 GCF_011947565.3 Pollicipes pollicipes
ATTACATCCTGTCATCACACTTGGTGGATCAGAAACACGATAGGCTTGTGCATCACCGTTAACAATACCCTCGCAATCATTTCGTGATGGCCGTTAGTGACAAGTAAATGCCAATTGATTACCCTGATAGCAGCAATAGTCAAAGGCACGGTGATATCAAATGACCGGGATGATGTAACCATGTCACATTGCCCAGGTATGCCCCGCAGCATAATGTAAAGGCATTATGGACGGATCCCATTCACTCAGTGTAAAGTACATGGAAAATACATGCTAAATTGGTCATCGCATGCATCTAGGTACATTTACAACCGCACTTCAACGCCAGGATGAGAGCGTGAATGTATATGTCAAGAGCACATTTGGCCTTTAAGAACATTAACACAACATCCTGGAGTGGTACGGGTCAGAAATAACACGCACACGATGTAGGACGCCGGATATTTCGTGCTCATAGACATAAGTAGGAGTCCAACATTAAGTAGTGGCATATAATAAATCCGTTGATCAAAAATATTAGACATCCGACGCACTTATTTCCCAATCCACGAGCCACAAAACCTAACCTTCATGATGGCTGCTTTGGCATATTACAAGGTTGTAACATACTGTACGGACACTTGACTGATTTAAATGCTCCTCGACACCTCAACGATGGAGACACGAAGAGTAACACAAACACCTCGAACACAGCGACATTAAGGGTTACGACACACCCTAATCGTGGGATCAAAACACACCACATATAAAACATACCGTTAGTGCGAATAATACAGGGCAAAAACACTTAATGACCAATAGTGATTCGTGTGTCCGCAGTTCTCAGTAACGCTGAACTCCGGAGTGTCAACTCACGTCCACACTCACGGAAACAAAGCATCTTACGGACGCGCTAAACTCTCCCGCCAGCGGACACACCGCGGACACAACAGTCCCACGCGGACCCCGCAGGCGGCCAGCGGACCACCTGACCATGTGGAACGTAGCCTCAGGCGACACAAGAGTAACTAACAGCACTACACCAAGTGACTCACAGTACTGCACTACTGTGAAGCAATCACGACACCGCAGGGCAGTGACTCCTCCCGCTGCGGATCAGTAGCTCAGGGCGTGGTACGACTGTAGCTCAGGGCGTGGTACGACTGTAGCTCAGGGCGTGGCACGACTGTAGCTCAGGGCGTGGTACGACTGTAGCTCAGGGCGTGGTACGACTGTAGCTCAGGGCGTGGCACGACTGTAGCTCAGAACGTGGCATGACTGCGACTCGGAGCGTTGTCAGACGACGCATCGCAACACTGTCACATGCACTTCACGGGTTACGAACTTGCCCGACGCAGTGGCTCTGAACGTGCCCGACGCAGCGGCCTCGCGCCGCCGGCGGGCCGGCGCCTCACAGTGCCGTCTCGGGCGGCACGTAACGGCGCGGCTGGCCGCGGTAGTCCAGCTCGGCGCCGCTGTCGAAGCTCCGGTCGGTCGAGGCCGTCGGCGTCTCCGGCAGGCTGCGCTCCGACATGGTGGGCGGGTAGCCGCCAGACGTGGTGGGCGTGTCGACGCCGGCGCGCCAGCCGTCGCCCGGCGCCGCCGGCCGCACGTTCTCCTGCAGCAGGCCGAACACGCGCTTGTTCTCGCCGTCCGGCGAGGCGGCGGCAGGCGCGCGCGCCGGTACGCCGGCGGCGGCGTCTCTGCCGGCAGCGGCTGCCCGTTCTGCCGGAACGTGGGCGTCGGGTCGCGGCTGGGCTCTTGCGAGCGCGACGCCAGCTGCACCACAATCTGCGCCTGGTGCTGGGGAGGCAGGCGCGCCGGCGCGAGCCGGCGCGGCAGCCGGCGCGGCACGCGGCGCCGGCGCCGGGGGTCGGTCGGGCGCCACTGGGCGCACCGCGGGCGGCGTGTAGCCGACGGGCCGCGGCGGCGGCGCCGCGCCCGCACGCGGCGGCCGCCACTCGGGCGCCGCCAGGTTCGGGTTTGAGTTGTACTGGTAGTCGTTGGGCAGCTGCACCACGTCGACGGCTCGACGAACTGGAAGTGCGGCACCTTAGGCGTGCCGGGCCGCGAACGAGGTCGACTCGTCGTCGCGGTCCAGCGCCTCGTGTTGACTTGGGCCGGATACGCGTCGGGCGGCCGTTCCTCGTACTCCACCATGTTGGGGATCGACTTTGGCGTGCGGCACTGGCGCGAACGCCCCTTGGGCCGGGGCTGTCTCTTGCGGCTGCACGCGCTCGCCGCCGGCCGCCGGCAGCACGGCACGCCGCCCGAGCGACGCGGGTCGAGCGGGTCGCTTGCTCGCCGGCCGGCGCCGCCCGCGGCGCTAAATAACCGCCGCCAGCGCGCCGTGTGCTCCAGCGTGGCGTACTGGACCGTGTCGCGCGAGCGCGCCGACGCACGCTCCGGCTGCGCGTGAACGGCTCGGACGGCGCCGAGCCGCGCAGCGGCTCCAGCTCGGTGACGCTCTGCGCCTGGCTGCTGGGCACGCGCGGCGGCGGGTCGCGCACCAGCGGCTCTCGGCAGGCCTCCTGCTGCACAGAGCCGGTCACCTGGCGGCCAGAGTCCGAGCGGCGCCGCCGGTCCATCTGGATGTCGCGCGCCACCGAGCGCGCGTCGGCCGCGCGCCGGCCTCAGCCCGCGGCGCCGCCGCTCAGCGATGCAACCGACGGAGGCTTGCTCGGCTTTGCCGCGAAGTGGCTGTTCTCGCGCACCTCGAAGTGGTCCTCCATGAAGGACTCCTCGTAGAACTGGTCCGTTTTTCTGCAAGGCGTAGAGAATGGTGCTAGAAAACGGGGACAAAAATGGATGTGCATACCTATAATCGTATAATCCTTGTCAATTATCGTATCCCCATGGTTTACGTACGTTAAAATCGAACTTATTCACAGCGGCCGGTCTCCTCAAATGCATTAGTTTCCAAAATGCGATAAGGTATTTCTTTTATCAAAGTTCCTTTCAGTGGCCTGTCGACGATTTGTTGGCGCATCAACGTTACGGGAGCGTGTGCTGTGTAAACATTACACATACGTTACCACTAAATTACGTCATGCGTGAGCACGCGCTGCGTACAAATGATTATTTCGTCAAGATTCAATGCAGTTTCTCTGAGATCACTACTTTTTGGCACCCTGCCATAGGCAGCAGCAGATTCGACGATGACGAGCAGAAAGGAACGCCAGTGACGTCACAGACCAGAAGGCGATCTGCAGCGGCTCGCGCGGCTCCCACCAGAACTGCAAACATTACCCAGCGTAACACGTAGAAGTGAATGAGCTGGCTGCAGCCTGGGAACAACAACACACGTCACGAAAACAACCGCAAGCATCGGCCAAGCGTGCTGACAACCGATCGCAAGAATGGCGTTACTACTATCCCAATGACTTTGCGATATCTGGGTCCAGGTCTTAACTCCAGGCACTTGGCCGCCCACACACCAATGTCGAGCATAAACGGCAGTTTCAGAATTCATATCGCATCAAAGCCGTCGTTTGCATCGACTACAAATCGCGACACAACTTTCAGTTAAAGCCCATTTAACCAGGCAAAAGGCAGCTGGGCAGTCCATACACTCTCAGAGTCCGTGGCCTTCAAGGAGCGCGTTCCGAAGCACAATGCAGCCAGCCACCGCTTCGGGGCGACCGTGGATGGTTGAGCGCGAATCTCACCTCAGTGGAGGGCCGGTAGGTGGGCACCAGGTGGCCCACCACCGTCGGCAGGTACTGGCTCCAGAACGACAGCTCTGTCTGCCGGTAGTTGGAGAAGATGGTGCTGTTGAAGGTGTTGTTGATGCTCAGGTAGCGCAGGTCGCCAGCCAGCGCCGGCTGCCAGTTGACCAAGTCGAAGATCTGCCGCGGCGTCGGTCGCCTGGGGGCGAAACAGCGCCGATGACGCCTGTAAACGGGGCCATCGATCGCGCCGCTTGCAGTTCGCCCCGTCCACGAGACAGCGCGGCGCGCGGTGTTGCCATCGTCCCGCCAGACCGCACGCACCTAGCTTCACCGGCTTTGGGCTTAAGGCACGTGAGCGAACAGTCGACGTGGTTCTCACCCGTATTGGCGAAGTTGGAGAACGTTTCCATGAATAGTTGGCTCATGTTGCGATCACCCTCCGTCCAAATCTGCCGACCGATTCTGATGTCCTCCGCAAAGAACTCTGAAAGACGACCAGATGCGTAAAGTTATGAAACGCGTGACTAAGCTCGCGTGACTTACACAACCCCCACTGATTATTTTAGCCTTACCGGACGTCCTCCACCAGGGACGGTCAAAAGCCGGGAGGGGGCAACTTTTACGGCCTATTTCACCTCTAAAAATACCAACATTTATATTAAGCCCTTAGTGGCTTAAATAAATACAACATGTTCCTTCCTTTCGCTGGGCGTGACAAGCCCGCCTAAGCGTCTTCCACATCCCTGAGTGACCCACTGGGCAGCAGTTATACACTCCGTAAACGGCGCGACATTCGTCCAGATGACTTCCATGCCACGGGCCAACGCCAGGCCGCGGCTGCTACTCACCGGGGTCCATGAACGGCGCGCCCGTCAGGAATTAGTACTCGAGGTCATGGGGCACCTCGCGCCACAGCGGCGCCTTCAGCGCCTCCACGGTCGTGTTCAGCACGTACTGGTACGTCGTCACCCCCCAGCTCCACCATGAGCTTCACCATGCTGTCCACGGGCGCCTTGTACAGCGCGTCCGACAGGAACTGGAACAGGCAATGACGGGCGCGGGCGGTCGAGCGGAGCGATGGTGGCGAGTTTGGACGCGGACAGTTTGGACGGGCGCCCCGCCCCCGGCTGACGACAGCAACTCTAGACGGAGGGTCTCAAACTGAACTGACGTCACGCCTGGTCGCGATGATGAGCGTCTTGTCTCCGACCAATCACGGCCTGATTGATGGCCCACTGTAAAATTGTAGGCAGTGACGCGCCCGCCGCGTCCAACTGTTAACTAGCCGCCATTCATGAATGTGGACTTTTGACCTCAGCCCGGGCTGAATCTGCCGTATCTCCGCCACTCAATCCCAATGACTGCACGGGTCGTCTCGCTCGCGGAAGCGGATGGTGACGATGACGTGGATAACGAGGCGGACAGAATATTTGAACGGCGAATGGCCTCACCTACCGGCCAACAGCAGAGGCGAGGCACTACCCAACAAACCAGCCCCCACCGCTGCCAAACGCGGCGCGGCTCGCTCGCGGCGAGGAGCGCGCGTGGTGCCCACCCGCCGTGTACCGCAGCACTTACATCGATGTACATCTCGCGGATCCAGGTGCGGTTGTGCGGGTCCGGCCAGTACGTGTACATGTACCGGATGGCGTCGTACACGCCGTCCGGGTTCAGCGTGTAGTTGTACTGTTTGACCCACTCGTGGATCTTGTCGTCCAGCATGCGCTGCGTGACGACGAAGTCCGGCGCCAGCGAGCGGTTGCCGTCTGCCGACACGCCGACACCCTGTCAGGGGACACTCAGGCACCTTGTCAGGGACACTCAGGCACCCTGTCAGGGACACTCAGGCACCCTGTCAGGGACACTTAGACATCCTGTCAGGGACACTCAGACATCTTGTCAGGGACACTCAGACACCCCGTCAGGGACACTCAGACATCCTGTGCGTGACAGTCGTAGGACATCCTGTCAGCGACACTCGAACACCCTGAAGTGACAGCCATAGGACGCCCTGTCATAGACACTCAGAAGAAATCCTGCTGAGAGTCGCTCCCTGAACATCACTGGCACGGGCCACTAGACGGGAAGGGGGGGGGGGGGGCAGCCAACGGACGTCCTTTTAGGAGGTACTCAGCGGACACCGCCATCAGGGGTCTACAAACACGGGGATACCATGTCGTCAGCCGGCGACATGCCAACACGGCCACCATGCCGACAGGCGCTCCACGAACAGACCGTCCGTGCGCAGTCTCGCGACATACGGACACAGTCAAGAGAGTCTGTGCATGATGCCATTGGGCAGTCAAAGGACGTACACCCCAACCGCACGCCACAACAGGGCCCCGAACCTGAAGGAAACTGAGGCGGAACGCATGCATCTACACATACAAACAATAAGAACACTGCCTCGTCCACAGCTCGCCCCGTGCCGAAACTGAACACGACAGGCGCCCGACGGGGTCGTCCGGAGGGAAACTGAACACGGCAGGCGCCCGGCAAGGTTGTCAGGAATAAAACTGAACGCGGCAGGCGCCCGACAAGGTTGTCAGGAATAAAACAGAACACGACGGGCGTCCGACGAGGTCGGCAGAAGTAAAACAGAGGATGACAGGCGCCACACAACGTCGTCAGGAGTAAAACTGGTCACGACAGGAGCCCGACGAGGTCGTCCGAAGTGAAACTGACCTCACAGGCGCCCGGCAAAGTCATCCAGAGTAAAACTGAACACGACAGGCGCCCGACAAGATCGTCTGGAGTTCACTCACAGACGAAGAAGGCGGCCTCGTCCCGGTTGGCGCCGGTCAGCACGCTCAGGCCCTGTCTGAACTCGCGGCGCCTGAAGAGCCGCTCCGGGAAGTCGGGCAGGAAGCGCCAGTCCTCCTGGTGCCACTCCTCGTACCAGTCGTTGCCCGGGAAAGTCACGTTCGTCTCGACGAACGGCGCCCACGGGAACGTGCCGACGTCCGGCTGGCGGCGCGCGGCGGTCGCCGTCAGACCGTGGCGGGGCGGGAGAAGGGCCCGGAAGGGGACGTCCCGGGTGCCATGGAGGGTGCGTGCTCATCAGTACGGGGCTCAAAACAGGAGTCGACTGCGAGGGGAAGTACACGTTCTTCATGCCACACAAAACAACTGGTACTGGTTCAGGACATACATTCTGCCAACTCTTACCAAACTACATAGGTTACAAAAGAACCAACCCAACAAAGGGAACACAGGACTGAAATAACGCCTAGACTAGCTTGAGCCAGCAGGCGACGCGTATCCAACGTCAAGATCGGTTGTACTTCCGCCTTAGTCACCAGCACCGTTGTGTGCAAGGCCCGGTACCTTGAACTCGACGTTGCCGATCTCTATAGCGCTGCGACCCTTGTTAAGGCAATTGAGCAGCTTGTAGCTGCTGTCGGAGATGCAGCCGATCTTGTCTCCAAATATGCGAGACGTGTTCTGCACGCGGTACTCGTCGTAGATGGCGGCCCACTCGGCCAGCGCCGAGCCACTCTGCGAACGCAGTAACACCGCTACAGAAGCGAGCGCGGAGACGGCGTTGGGTCGCTCTGAAGCGATGATCACGATAACCAGGGCAGGATTTCGGCAAAAACAAACAAGCACACACACACATATACACCCCCACCCCCGCATATATATATACATACATATATATATATATATATATATATATATATATATATACAACACCTTCCGCCTCCCCTAACACCGCCCGCACCTCCTCTCTCCTCACGACGCGCGGCACTCAGCTCCCCACCGAGCCTGACCTCTCCGATCAGCTGGTGCACCATGTGCGCCGTCTTGGGCGACACGGCCAGCAGGCCGGCGCTGGCGGCGCCCGCGCCCGGTCCGAACACGGTAATGCGCTGGCGGTCGCCGTTGAAGTAGTGCACGTTCTCGTACACCCAGCGCAGCGCCATCGCCTGGTCCAGCATGCCGTAGTTGCCCGGGGAGTACTCATCGGCGGTGCTCAGGAAGCCTGCAAGGTCACGGTGCCCGTCAGCTATCGGATGCACAACTGCGGTGTCGGCTTCGGAGGCGTCACTTTCTCTCCACGCAAGAATCACTTTTAGCCTCAAGATTACGGGGGAAAGTGGAAAGTGAAAAAACTGTATCAATTCAAAACATGTTTTAGTGCGTTATGACGCAGGATCGATCCCCGTATGGCGTGCGGAACATTTTGCGAAAGTTCTATCACGTCATCGAACGTGCATCCACCGCTCTTTGTCCACCTCGCAGTCTCCCATACCATTCATCACATTCCTGGCCGGCGCTTCTTCGGCCCCTGTCCGGCCATATATTCCTCACTGGCGGTGCGTGACAGCACAATGGCGCCATCACCTCACCATTGTCATGTCGGGGCGTGAGCCAGCGCGGCCAGGCAGCTGGGATTATTTGGTGATGGAAACAACACCAGAGCCGAGTACGTCACGCCCGTGGGGAAGTCATTCATAATGCGGTGTGGGCGCTCTGATGGAGGCACGGGTGGTGCCGAGACAAGGTCGTCCAGCAAGGCTGCGCCTCCTGGCGACCGCTAACGGCAGGCCAAGAGCGTTTGCGTCGTGATCAATGGCCCGTGAAAGGCAAAGGGCATGCAGCCGAGAAATATCAACGGCCTGGTAGAGCAATGGTTCGAGAGTGCCAAACAAACAAAAGCCACGATTCTGACATGTCTGGCTCCATTCACCGCCGCTGTTAAAGGCGTGGCCGGCGCTGCAGCCGGAGGCTGCCGACCGGCCGGCGCGCACACACCTAGCGCGCCGAGACGGTAGTTGAAGGTGACCACCACCACCTCGCCCCAGGCGGACAGCAGGTGCGCCGGGAACAGGTTGGACGCGCCGTGCGTGAACTCGCCGCCGTGGATGTAGAACATCACGGCGAACTTCTCCCTCACGTTGCTGGACACCTGCCAGCCAGGAGGGCGCTTCGTCAGGAGTGACGTCATAGTAGCCGGGGATGATTCATCGGAAACCGGTCTCGACGGGTCGCCTTGATGCAGGCATGCAGACGCCCAGCATCAGTCTCGGCTGCGGTAGTGACTCACACATGCTTGTAAGGGAGAAAAGACGCTATCGGAACCCTTCAGCCGGAAGCTGAGGTACAAGCTGGGAATAGCGAATACCCGTGACGACGCATTCTATCAATTTGATCATCCCATATAAACCCACCGCTAGTCGGTGGCTTGATTTTGCAACTGATCCAGTCAGGCTCGACAGCGTCGCCTTACCACGAGTAGAGAGATATAATAACCCTCGCTGAACCCCTTTACCATACACCGCGACCAGAGGTATTATAGCATCCTCCGAACCGCTGGTTTTACCAGGCGCCGCACACAGGGGCATTAAAGACCCCTTTGAATCTCTTGTTTTAGCGCAAACCGCACACAGGGGTATTATAACGCTCTCCAAACCCCTTGTTTTACCATTTACCGCACACAGGGCACACAGGGGTACCAAAGAGCACTCTGGACCCCTTTACCATGCACCGCACCCGGGTTATTATAGCACTCTCTGAGCCCCTTTACCATGCATCGCACATGGGGGTGTAATAGTACCCTGTCATGTCATGTCATGCCATTGGGGCTTTACGACGCACTCAACTGCTGGGGGTATATGGCGTCGCCTGCCTCTCACCCTGGCAGGAAGGGCGGGCACCGCGAGGAATCAAACCCCGTACCTCTGGATTCCCAGACGCGCAGTGGTTAACGCAGACGCGTTAACCACTACACTATCGGCACCCCCATTAAAGCGCCCTATGAGCCCTTTTACCACAACGCACACAAAGATATTGCAGCGCTCCCTTAGCCCCTTTTTCCATGCATAGCACACACGGCTAATGAAACAAACTTTCTGCACAGTTGAGGGGGAGTGGGGAGGGCGAAACACATGTGTTACCACAGTTGAGGGGTCACTGCCATCGTCCCACAGCTCCCGTGCTCTTGGAAGAATACGTCTGCACGTGAAATACAAGTCATCAGTTCACACCAAACGTAGAAATAAGAATATTACACAGCCACAAGCAGTCATCACACACCAACAATACTCGAAAACAAATAAGCTGCCACAAAGATCGCACTCCTTTCAGTTTAACAAACAGTGTACGAAAGCAAGGTCCAAACGGTACCGCTGAGATCGACGCGCGTTGGGCGGCAGGGGCATAATATATATATATATATATATATATATATATATATATATATATATATATATATTAAAAAAACTCCTGTTCAGTTAAGGCCTGTGCTATTCTAAAACAGAATCCCAGATCCGCTGATCTTTTGACAAAATCTACGTAGACCTCACAGCATCGTGGGACACTTTCTGAGATCGTTAGCAGATACGTACCCGGGGAATCAATTGAAAACATTTTAAGACATATGACGGATCCCAGAGGATCCTTCGGCACAGCCCTCAATATTACGAAACGCAGCAACACTACCAAAATCATAACTCCAGTTCAACGTGCCAGAAGGCACCTCATCCTGAAAGGACGCAACAAAACCTTGGCTAGCGCCGTACTTTTACCTGATTTTGCGCACTTGAAATCTGTCTCCCATCCGGTGACATGTTTTGCCTCGGGTAGCTTGTGAAGCTCAACCTCTAATATATATTTTTTAGTCATTTACCGCCGTAGGCAACTACTTAGCTGTTACAGGCGCAAAATGACCACAGTAGTCGATGCGCCCTAAAACTCCAATCAACAACAATGAAACTCAACCTCGTGAACTTCGGATGTGAAACAAGACCAGTTACATGTGCCAGCACGCATGTATCGCAACCCAACTCGGGTAAGTCAATTAAACAAAATAAGTGACAAAATTGTGTAACTGGCCATACATCCTGGGAAAATTTGACAAACATATGACCAGTACTTTAGTCCATGGAGTCTTTCATTACAAAATATAAAACGCGTCCAGACCCTCTCCCCCCAAAAAAATTTCAGCGATGAAACTTGGTACCAAAATCCTGGAATCCACTACCCAAAATCCACATCGCGAAACTATCCATTGCTCTATGATATGCAATGTATTTATATACATTATACGCCGATCCATTACTTTATTTTGAAATGCCTACCATGTGAGTAAATTCTTCAGGCCTACCATCGCATATGGAACAGCGACTCGGCCGTGGTCGGAGCTTGTCCACTGACCAAACCTCTCAGGTGCCCACCTGACGACGCCTGACACAGCTCGCCTGACAATGGGACACCATCGCGCCTCGCTTCAGCGAAGAGCCGCCGCCTGTCGAGACAGTCCTAGGCATTCCACAGCTTCGCAAATGCTGTGGCATCCAGTGCGACTGACTCTAGCTCGCCGAGCGGAAAGGCCGACCTGGCGACAGTACGGTCTCCGCCCGCCGACAATGAATGCCGCGCAGCCCGAACGGACGGCCGGCGCCCGGCGGTGGCGTCACGGCAGGAACCGGCGCGGCCGGCAGGACTCACACTGGGCGTGAAGACGTTGAGGTAGAGGCAGTCCTCGTCCACCTCCCTGATGCCGTGCTTGATGCCCACGTAGCGGGCTGGCTGCGGGCAGGCCGGCTGGAAGTCCAGCGCCGACAACGACTGCCAGCCCGCGTGCGCGCGCGGCGGCTGGAAGAGATGTCGGGTCAGCGCAGGTCAAGCCATTGCCAGGCACACGCCCGTGCGCACGGCTGGGCCGGTGGCGGCTGGAGCCATGCCTGGTCACCATCGGATAGTTTACCACCCCAGGTCACCACAGGTCATAACATACACATCTGACGCCGGGGCTGGTCCGCGACAGCTGTAGCTCAGCGCGCAACATACGTAACAAGTCAATACGCGGCAAAATCATTCTGGCGTGGACTGACGGAACTCAAAAAGAGCAACTGTTTATCTCTAGATATATATTTCATGATGACGGAATGATCTGACCCTCTCTATTCCCTTCCTTCGAATCCTTTCACTTAATAAGGTTCCTTTAATTGTTGCATTTCAATAACACCGACCCAAAGTCACCGTTGCATACTTCTAATGGCAAACAAACTGTCACGACCTTTCCTTTTCATTGTTCCGCTCCTCCAAAAAGTAGGGCTGGACCAAGCCAGCCTGCCCTAATGGGACGGCTGCGTTCCGGCCGCCGCACCTGATCCACCCCTGAACACGCCCCATCTGCGGCCGCCGCACCTGATCCACCCCTGAACACGCCCCATCTGCGGCCGCCGCCCCTGGTCCCCCCCTGAACACGCCTCATCTCCGGCCGCCGCACCTGATCCACCCCTGAACACGCCCCATCTCCGGCCGCCGCACCTGATCCACCCCTGAACACGCCTCATCTGCGGCCGCCGTACCTGATCCACCCTGAACACGCCTCATCTGCGGCCGCCGCACCTGATCCACCCCTGAACACGCCTCATCTGCGGCCGCCGTACCTGATCCACCCCTGAACACGCCTCATCTCCGGCCGCCGTACCTGATCCACCCCTGAACACGCCCCATCAGCGGCCTCCGCCCCTGGTCCGCCCCTGAACACGCCCCATCTCCGGCCGTCGTACCTGATCCACCCCTGAACACGCCTCATCTGCGGCCGCCGTACCTGATCCACCCCTGAACACGCCCCATCTGCGGCCGCCGCCCCTGGTCCGCCCCTGAACACGCCCCATCTCCGGCCGCCGTACCTGATCCACCCCTGAACACGCCTCATCTGCGGCCGCCGCCCCTGGTCCGCCCCTGAACACGCCCCATCTCCGGCCGCCGCACCTGATCCACCCCTGAACACGCCTCATCTCCGGCCGCCGTACCTGATCCACCTCTGAACACGCCTCATCTCCGGCCGCCGTACCTGATCCACCCCTGAACACGCCTCATCTCCGGCCGCCGCCCCTGAGTCGCCCCTGAACAGGCGCTAGCTAGCTGCTTCGCAGTCCCACACGCGGTACGGTTTGCCACCCCTAGCTGGCCGCCTTGCAGCCCCACAGGTGGTGTGGTCTGCTGCCTCTAGCTAGCCGGCTCGCAGCACTACAGGCGGTACGGCCTGGTGGCGGCGCCTCAACCAGCTCGCGGTGCCACCTGCGGGTCCGGCTGGCACGTGCAGCAGCCACCCATTTGGCACGGCCGTGCCGCCGGCCGGACAATGGCCAGGCGGTCCAGGCGGCGGCGCCTGCACAATGCCGGCGCACGGCCCGGGAACCACGGCTGTTACCACCCAGACAGCGCACGGCACGGGACACACGGCTGGTACCACCCAGATGGCGCACGGCACCGGACGCACGGCTGTTACCG
Organism: Pollicipes pollicipes; assembly: GCF_011947565.3. Classification (NCBI taxonomy): domain Eukaryota; kingdom Metazoa; phylum Arthropoda; class Thecostraca; order Pollicipedomorpha; family Pollicipedidae; genus Pollicipes; species Pollicipes pollicipes. The sequence continues at coordinate 12,900 of NW_023595960.1, forward strand.
CCCAGACAGCGCCCGCCGTCCACGGGCGTCGGCATTGTGGGCTATTGTTAGACGCATTAGCCCCCCCCCCCCCCCCCCCTGATGACCAGACGGAAGGAGACCTCGCGACGGGAGGAAGGAAGGTTTCTGGGAATGCTACACGCTTTGGGACGGAACGCATGGCCAAGCAAACAGGCATGCTGTCGTCCTCCTCAGTGTCTTCAGGAATGGGTCACAAACACTGCCAGTCACACCCCGCATAGGTTGTTGCCTGACGTTAGTACTCGCGACAAGCATGGGGCCGTACTCACAAAAAGCGCAGCAACACAAGCATATAAACAGGAATCTTTGTTAGATTAAGGCTGACTGTGATCAAACATCGCTATCATATCCGCATTTTCCCTGACGATGTGGCCGATATCTCAACGAGTGTAGCGACGGTCGTTCTCGTGTCGAGAGATCTACGATAAAACGGTCGTTTGTTTTATGAGAATGCATCGTAATGCATCAACCACCACTGACTACGTGGACCCAATGGAGGGAGAAGACATCACAGAGGCCCATTCTGACCGATCAACCAACGGCTGACGTCAGCCGTGACGTCACGAACCAGCAGGGATCTCCCTTACGCATCCTCACCCCTGGCCAGGGCCACGACAAAACCCGGCCGTGCGGAACCCCGCCCCCGCGCCATCACGCCCGCGTGCGGCGGCCGACCACGCTAACCGGCTCTACAGTTCACATCGAGCGAGCCAAGCGGAACGTGCCAGGATGTGCACTCCACTTCTGCCGGACTGGGGTCGTCTCGGGCCGCGACCGCAATCCTCGGGTTCGCTGTATCGGCATCACGGCACAAAGCGGCGACGCCATCGCCGGGCGTGGGAGCAACACCTGCACGTATCTTATCTGAGACAGGGGCGACCGCGTTCGACAGCGTCGCCCCCTCCGCGCGGCGCCGACCGTCACCACCGCACCTAACCCCGAATCCGCCCGACCCGCTTCACAGGCGTCGCACGACGCGGGGCTTAAAGGAGCACTTTCGGACGCCGCCGCGTACCGCTGATTTATGCAAGCCCAGAACAAACAGCTCGCGCCGGTCTCGTTTTATGTGCTCGCTCTCCTAGAATGCTGGGCGTGCCTCGCTGCGGCGCGGGAGATGGCCGACCCACTAGCCGTCAGAGCCGAGCGCCGCCGAACCCGACGCTGAGCCGCCGCAGGCCGCGCGTGCCTGCAGCCGCCCCTGCACGCGCCGGTTGACTCAGGCGGGCGCGCCACGCTCGCCGCGCAATCAGCTGGCGCTGTGAGTCATGGCCGCCGCGCCGGGTCGTCATGTCACGGCCGGCCATGTGAGGCCGCTCCCACTGACTGCCGCTCTCGGCAGCGGCCGGGCCGGGGCCTGTCGGGACCGCCGGGACCGCCCGACGCGGCGCGGCTTGACGCGGGGCTCGGGCTGTCCGACCCGCGCTGAGGCACCCACAGCGGAGGCTCCTCGACCGGTCCGGTGGAATGCATGACGCGCCGGCGGCCGCCGCGCTATTGTACCGGCTTCTGAGCCGCGCAGATGGCTGAGTACCACCACAGAGCACAGGATGCACGCCACAGAGCGCAGGATGCACGCCACAGAGCGCAGGACGCACGCCACAGAGCACAGTATGCACGTCAAAGAGCACAGACGCACGCCTTAAAGCGCAGGACGCATGGCACCAAACACAGGGCACAGGCCACAAAGCACGAAACGCACGCCGTAGACCACAGGACGCAAGCAACAGAGCGCAGGACGCATGCCACAGAGCGCAGGGCGCACGCCATAGCGCGCACTACCAATAATCCCTCTGGAAAAGTGCGGAGGCGCGCACCACGTACGCCCGGCTGCGCTCAATGGCTCAATGGCGGCGCCTCCTGGCGGTGATTGCGCCGCACGGGGGACCCGACGGCGAAGACGCGTCCGGCGTCGAGAATGGCATCCCTCTAGAGCAGCGGATCTTTCCCGCGTCCGGACCGTCGGTAAAAGCGTCGCCCCAGCATAGGCCATCCGACAGCCATGTTCCGTTGGTACTAAAGCTGCTGGCATCATGGTCCTACCGAGATGTCCGGCGTACCCCTTGTCAAATGTTGACTGATCACTGGGTCTGCTTATTTGATCTACCATCAGTCACGAACAACAATTCAAACCGTGATCGCGCGCTCAGTGTATAACCGTCGCGCCAGGTACAGACAACACACGCCGCCTTCGGTGTGGTTTTCCAATGTGTGCCCAAGTCAATGGAAACTGAAAAACTCAGGCGGGTGTATGCAGTAACTGTATGCATACGACAGTATCTGGGTCATCTCTGATGACGGCAATTTATATTTTGGACTTCGGGCGCTACAGTGGAACACTGAATGCCGTTTATCAGCTGGCGTTCAGCCACGTCGCCCTGCCCCCACGGTGACCCCCTCCACCCCGGTCATGGGCGGGGGGGGATGGGGAGGGGAGGGAAGCGAGCGTGCCGCAGCGGTGGCGGCTGGGGAGAGGGCGGGCACGGGAGACCACTTCCGGTAATAGGGTCCGGCTGGCCGTCCAGCTGCCGCCTGTCCAGCGCCTGTCGGTGGCGATAGCGACCGATCGGGGAACGCCGGCGGCGGCGGCGGTCACCACCACGCGGCCCGGCGCCCGCCGCGCTCCCTCCCCCCCCCCCCCCCCCTTCCCCACCGCCCCGTTCAGCCCAGTCAGCACAGCTACGGCTTTGTGTGCGGAGCCCAGGGGCCAACCTCCGCTGTCCACCGGACGGCCGCCCGGGGAACGTGGATGCCCGCGACCCACTCTGGCAAATGAACGAGGGGTGAATAGCCTAACCCCGCTCGCGATGTTACTACCAGCCTATTCACTAGCGGGACGCCATTAGCTATAAGCGAAGCACATTTGAACCGACTTACGAAGATGCGGAGCCGCCGAGCCTACATCGTCTTCAAAATGACCAATCGAAGACTGGAACGAAAGCGCTTTGCTAGCACTATGCCATTACTCGATGTGCTCTTGGTGCACTAAGCCTGGGTGCAAAAGTTGTTTGCTTACCACGCCACTGGCCTACGGAATCGATGCGTTTGTAGAGTGACAGTCGAGACCTGGCACCAGCATCGAATGTGACACCGCCATTGGATGCTGCCCGTTTCATTCATGCCTCATTTAGCAATTCTACGACACGTCTCAGTCAGGACAGAACGGACACAGTTGACAGCCGATGTGTGTCTGGTGGAAATTATTGGCCATGATTCAGATATAGACGTACTTTAGTCCAAAAGCTCATGTATGCCATTCCGAATTACCAAACATTCAATAAGGACCCATTTCTGCCTTTCACTACGCAATCAAATCAAGTATTCAAGTCTCTTAGCATTCTGCGTCACTTTCACCACATTCGTGCCTTAATCAGCTTCATCATTTTCCTGCGTGTCCTTGCGGCTGCACGCCTCGGTAAGCGGTGAGCTCGGCGAGAGCGACGGTCCGCCGCGCACGGCCGCCACGTGGCTGGGCACGTGTCAGCCATTCGGCGCACGTGTGAGGGCAAATCCTGAGAGAGGCTGGTCGGACCGGACGCGCAGGAGTCGCGGAACCACTCCGACAGCGGCTGGACACCTGGGATCGTGACACCAGACAGCGGCTGGACGCCTGGGATCGTGACAGCCGTCAGGTCCTGGGTGACCGGACCCCTGGGATCGTGGTAGCCGTCCGGTCCCGGATGACCGGACCCCTGGGGTCGTGGTAGCCGTCCGGTCCCAGGTGACCGGACCCCTGGGGTCTGGTAGCCGTCCGGTCCCGGGTGACCGGACCCCTGGGGTCGTGGTAGCCGTCCCGTCCCGGGTGACCGAACCCCTGGGGTCGTGGTAGCCGTCCGGTCCCGGGTGACCGGACCCCTGGGGTAGTGGTAGCCGTCCGGTCCCGGGTGACCGGACCCCTGGGGTCGTGGTAGCCGTCCGGTCCCAGGTGACCGAACCCCTGGGGTCGTGGTAGCCGTCCGGTCCCGGGTGACCGGACCCCTGGGGTTGTGGTCGACGTCCGGTCCCAGGTGACTGGACCCCTGGGGTCGTGGTAGTCGTCCGGTCCCAGGTGACCGGACCCCTGGGGTGGTAGCCGTCCGGTCCCAGGTGACCGGACCCCTGGGGTCGTGGTAGTCGTCCGGTCCCAGGTGACCGGACCCCTGGGGTGGTAGCCGTCCGGTCCCAGGTGACCGGACGCCTGGGATCGTGGTAGTCGTCCGGTCCCAGGTGACCGGACCCCTGGGGTCGTGGTAGTCGTCCGGTCCCAGGTGACCGGACCCCTGGGGTCGTGGTAGTCGTCCGGTCCCAGGTGACTGGACCCCTGGGGTCGTGGTAGCCGTCCGGTCCCAGGTGACCGGACCCCTGGGATCGTGGTAGTCGTCCGGTCCCAGGTGACCGGACCCCTGGGGTCGTGGTAGTCGTCCGGTCCCAGGTGACCGGACCCCTGGGGTCGTGGTAGTCGTCCGGTCCCAGGTGACTGGACCCCTGGGGTCGTGGTAGTCGTCCGGTCCCAGGTGACCGGACCCCTGGGGTCGTGGTAGTCGTCCGGTCCCAGGTGACCGGACCCCTGGGGTTGTGGTAGTCGTCCGGTCCCAGGTGACCGAACCCCTGGGGTTGTGGTAGTCGTCCGGTCCCAGGTGACCGGACCCCTGGGGTTGTGGTAGTCGTCCGGTCCCAGGTGACCGGACCCCTGGGGTTGTGGTAGTCGTCCGGTCCCAGGTGACCGGACCCCTGGGGTCGTGGTAGCCGTCCGGTCCCAGGTGACTGGACGCCTGGGATCGTGGTAGCCGTCCGGTCCCAGGTGACCGGACCCCTAGGGTGGTAGCCGTCCGGTCCCAGGTGACCGGACCCCTGGGATCCTGGTCGCCGTCCGGTCCCAGGTGACCGGACGCACTGGAGTCTCAGAGCGGCTCGTCGAGGCGACCGACCTCTGGGGGCGTGGGAGCCACTCGGGGCGGCGGGCTGGCGGGTCGACAGAGCGCTTGGGGCAGCGGCGCGGTGCCGCGCGGCACGGGAGAGCGACAGGGTGCTATCCCGCCGTGTACCAGGCGCCGAGCGTCGACAGGCGGAAGACCATCAATACAAGGGTGGAGATCAATACCAGCAATCGTCCGAGCATCGGCGACGGAAGTCGACCAGCTAAAAATAGCCTGGCCAGGGGTCACCGAGCACAATGCGACCGGCAACGTGACAGAAAACACCAGGACTCCAGACGATTCGACGATAAGCACCATCAAGGACATAGCCAAGGGAGAGTCATGGGATGTTCTCCTCTCTACTGCCCAACCTAACAGTCTTACGATCGATACCAAGCGATTTCGCGGGACCTTGTTACAAATTCGAAACATCTGGGAGAAAAGTTCACATTTCCCCTGCGGAAAATTTCGGGTTACACGCCTCGGTACCAATGACAGGAAAAATGTTTGCCCCGCAGTCTTGTAAAGGAACACCAGGTGGGAAAAGTAGTACACCCATTAGGCCACGCCGATACAAACACAGGATCAATTTCCAACGTCACGAGGGGTTGCTAAGGAAACGGGCAGCATCACAAAAACTAACAAGTTTGGGCGGTGACCGGGGTTTTCAGACACGTTTGCGCCCAAGCATGGTATCTTGGATAGTGCTCAGTAAATGTCGACTGAATGTCAGTGGAATGCGACTAACTGTCCCAATGATCGAACACCGCAGAAAAAGGTGTTGATCAAAAGCGCTAAAGGAAAGAAGCCGCCCAAATGAGCTGATACGGTGATACGGCGACCGCAGGCAACCGTAACGCGTCCGTCGTTCCACAGCTTACAGCAGCTAAACCCCTACGACTTCGTCTTTTTGCAACCGTACCAGTTAGTACTCGGCATGTCGCACCGCTAACACCGGCGTTTGGCACCAGACAAGGCCACAAATAGCAACCAGTAAGGCAAAATTAGCACCAAACACCGGTCTGGCACCGACGAGATCTTGATCGGATCGCCATGCCTTACAACGTCGAGTTTGACTGGCGGCTGGCTCACCTTGAACCGGCCCTCATCCACTGGCGGCTGGGCATACGGGATACCGAGGAAAGTCGACACGTTCAGCTTGTGCTTCTGCAGCTCCAGCTGTAGGTTGGCCGGCCACAGCTCCTCGGGCAGGCCCGGCTGGTCGTACAGCTGCACGACGAAGCCGTTGACGGGGCCCAGCCGGGTCTGCACCTGCAGGTACGGGTTGAGGAAGGCGGCTTCGGGCCGCCGCACGCCCTGCAGGTCCGGACGCCACCCGGCCAGGATGCCCTCCCCCTCCACCTTGCGGTTGGGGTCGTACTTCTCGTAGCCGAAGTTGGTCGAGCTGAAGCGGCCGCGGTAGCCGCCCGTGCCGCCCCTGTACGGGTTGCGGTTGGAGCCGCCGAACCGCTTGTTGCCCGGATCATAGTTGGGCCCCACACGCGTCTCGCCGGTGTCGGAATCGCCGGCGCGCTGCTCGCCGAAGCGGTTGGTGCGCGGCACGCTATCGCCGCCGGATCGATCCCGGTTGACGCCCCCGCTGCCCGTCGCTGACGCGTCCTGTGACGAGGGCTGCGGCGCGGTCTCGTACAGCCGCTGTCCGCACGCAGGCGCGGCACACACGCACAACACAGCCACAGCACACAGCCAAACCGCCGGCGCTCGCGCCGCTTTGTGCCGCGGCGCCATCTTGGCGTAACGCGCCCCAACGGCCCGCCCGGCAATCGCGACGTATCTGCGGTCCGCCCGCAACGCTTCCGCGCGTGCTTCAGCACCTGGCCGCTACGTGGCGCTAGTGGGGCGAGAACTGACCGTCGGCGGCCTTCAAGCTGCGATGACTGACCGGGCGACCGTTGGGACCGGGCGGGGACGGGTGACAGTTGGGGATGGGTGCGCCAGCCGGGGAAGGGAGGGGCGTCATGTGGCGGCACGTGGCGGCACCACCTGGGGGGGGGGGGGGGGGGGGGGGGTCGAAGAACGCTTGACTGGAGGAAAGCGCCCAAACGCTGTTGGTATTGCCAAACGCATGTGCCAGGCGAGGCTCGTTCGTTGACAGAGCGCTGCAACGATGCGCCGTTTGGAGTAGCGTATTCCCTTTTACTGACATTTAAGATAGAGTCGACAGAACAAACCGACAGTTGTAATACAAATGCTGCAAACGGCAGAGCTTCCATGACAGGACTTCTACGCGTCATTATTCACAATGCATAAACGCTTACGCGACAAAACCTTTGACGCGAAAGCTGCTATGCGGCACCACCTGAAATCGACGTTGACCTTCTGCTTGGCAACTTCGAATGCAGTTTTCTATGTGACGAACTTCCCAAGCAGGAGGTCCTAACGCGTGCATTTCTAAGCGGCAAAAACTTCAGCGCAAAAACGTCTATGCAGCATCACTTTCACGTGACAGAATGGCTGACGTAAAAAAGCTGCTACGCTACATAACTATGTTAGCCCAAATATTCTTCGTATCCCTGGGATCCCTGGAATAGTACATTCCTGTGTATTTCTTAATCCGCAACATCGTTACACAAGTAGTGCAAACAAACACAATGACTCAAACTGTGAACATATGGAATGCTGGAAATACCTTGGACAGTTTAGAACGCATGGACTTGAATGTGTGCTCATACCCAGCCGTATGATGCAGGTATTGTAAAAGAAGTAGAAGCATTCCAGCTTTAGGGGTCCGTCAACTGTAGCGAGCATGCACATACTAATTTGTCCCGCAATCTTTATTGATTCAGCTCATGCATGGACAGTGCGCTAAGCGCTCCAAGCCATCCGGCCTTAAATAGGCATCACAGCTGATTGCTGAAGCCCTACGCTGTCGCAGAGCATGACACAGATGAGCAGCCTATTTGGAAACATGTGCTTCATAGGGCCTCATACAACCGTGGCATAAAAGATTAGTTCTGCCCCCGTGAAGGACCAGGGGCAGCCTTCGCCGTGTGTAAGCCCCGGGGCAGCGTTGAGGCTCAGCTTACAGATGACGACACTGCACGAGCCCACGGGCAGCTGCCAGTGGGTGATCACAGGTGACGACACTGCACGAGCCCACGGGCAGCTGCCAGTAGGAGATCACAACGAGGCCCACTGGCGCTTGGTTTCCTGACGTACGAAAACCGTGAGTGTCTTTGGTGCGGCCGATGCGGTGGAGACGGACTGACCTTTTTCTGTTGCCACGGTTAGAGGCCAGCCAACCACCGTGTCATTTAGCACCCAGCGTTTGTTTCGCGTTGCCATGGTATCCATCTGTGCCCATCTGATCCCGAGCGTGTCTCCAGTCTCCTTGCCAGACGAGCAGATGGCAACCGTTTGAAGTCCGAGTGCGGTGCTTGGTCAAAGCCAGGTGGAGGGCTATGTTTAGGGCCATCTTTAACAGCAGCGTCGGTTCTGTCCTTCCCAACCAGCCCAATGTGTTCAGGTACGCAAGCAAAGACCACTTGTTTTTCGGCCCTCTCAAAAACTACCACCTGCTGGAGGATTTCATCTGCTAGGGAATGCTCAATTATGATATGTTCAATAGCTAATAAGATGCCGCTCTGAGAGTCCGGCGAAATAAAAAAAACTTCACCCGGCGTTTCTATGCTCAAAAAACGCGTCTCATTGTATACAGTTTGCCAATATAGATCGAGCAGCGCCGGGACAATGTCAAACACTTTGTTCAGTCGCCAACAATAACGACACACCCTGCAGGAAACACTTTCAGACTTGCAGCCACCGGTGTCTAAATGTACGCACGCATTCTTCTCCGTGTTAAAAGGACTCTTCCACATTTATAAGGAGTTTTGAGCAGGGAAAACCATTTTCAAGATCATTTCCTGTCCTCAAGATCGCTCGTACCCTCGATCGATCGCTCGTAGATCGCCTGAAGCCCTCTTGCAAGAAAGGCGGCTGCGCGGAATGAGTAGAGTTCGCTATCTTCTGCCTGCTCACTAGGTTCCACTTGGCCATCCTGAGGCCATTGTTATGGACAAATGAACCTCAAGAAACCACCATGGGCACTCGGCCACTTCAGGGAATTCGTGGTTACTCAGGGCCCGCCCGGCATTTAAAAGTCCCTTCAGCACACGAAAAACCTCGGCACTACCCAGGCACTCTCGGGACATTTTAGCGCGGCGGTTAAGATGAGCACCGGAAAGCCAGAGGCACACGGCCCGACTCTCCTCGATGCCCGCCGTTCCTGCCAGGGTGAGGAGTCACGTGTTCTGAATCAACATAAGACCGCTTTTGCGTTGGGAGGCTAGTTGCTGACTCGCAAGATCCCATTTATATATTAGGAGGGTCCCGTTACGGATGAGGAGGCCCCCCCCACACATCAGCAGGCCCTACTCTGTAGAAGTACGCCCATTTTATGTCAAAGAAGGCCACTGTTCTGAGTCAGGGTGACCAATTCGGGAATGATGTGGTATTTGTTGGATTTGGATGCCCTCTTTGTGAGTTGGAATGATGCTGTTCTGAATTAGGAGGCTCTGGCACGGAAAAGGAGATCCTGTGCCAAGCCCTTTCGCGGACCTGGAAGCCCAATGCACTCGTTATAAGCTCCCTATTCGGATTTTATCATTGTTGACAATGAAGTATATGTAAAGGATGGTGAAGCACGGAACAATTCAGTAAGGGGCCACATAGCCCTGATGCCTCCCCCCCCCCCCCCTTGAATACGACTCTGCCCAGAATGCCGCCTGCGAACAGGCCCCATCTTGTCCAGATCGGCCCTGGACCACAATGCCCCAACTCAGAATCCGTGGCGTTGCCCTTGGTGAAGTAGGACTGGGTTGGCTGGCTGGTGGTAGGACCAGGAACGTAACATTGGAGTTCATTGGGCGAAAGACGTGAAAATGAAATGGATGGGAGGGAAAGCGAAAAAATGAGGGGCAAAAGAAAAGTCTTCCACTCGGCAGCCCATGGGTTCCCAGAGCTGAGTACCTCAGCACCCTCAGCAGCCGCTGGGTATCGCGAACTCTTCAGGGGCGAGACCGTCGAGACCAGGCTGAACTGCTGATGATCCGGTGCCTCCACGGCGAGGAAAACCGTAACCAACTATATGGAGGAGGCAGCTGAGCCGCACGCATTGCATAACGCAAAGCTCGTATGGACGAGGCCCCGTTTCTTGCGTCTCTGTGACGGGCTACGGGGCTCAGCTTAATGGGAATGTTCCACGTTTGAAAATATTGAAGCCAGCATAGAATATGATGAAATAAAATCACTTTATATCTATTGATGTCATTTTAAGACAAAAGACCGCGCTTGACAGCACAATCTCTTTCTATGAAATATGTTCCTCCACACGTCATTGTTTGATTGCGCCATCATACCTTGCGCAGCAATGGTTGAGAACCAGTCGACGGCCGATATATCTGGAAATCGCGCTCACCATCACCACCTTTGAACGACTCGACAACTAAATTTGGATTGACCTTGATCGCTGCATGGCCAATAGAATGGCAGAATGTCAATGACGTAATTATGACATCATGGAAACCTGGGTGACTTCGAAAAAGTCTACTCGAAATAGTTTGCGCGTCTTCGTGGGCATGCAGCTCGGCAAATAGAAATATTTATGTCTTAAGAAGGGCGGGGCTCCGAACTGCACCGAGTGATCTCCAAGACGGTTAGTGTAGTTCAAAACCCAATGCAAATGTGGAACGCTCCCTTGAAGTTGACCGGGTGCCGAGACACCACGGCCGCCTCCCCACACGTCCCAAATAACAACTGATGAGTCGCCGGGTCCCAGAATACTGGATGATGATTCAACCAGTCCACTGACAAGTGGGCTTGACTGCTCCCATCACCATTTCACAAATGTTATCACTTAACGGTGATTGCAGCGATGATGACCACTCATCACCAGTGTCAAGCTCTGCCGTTAAATCATTTTGATGCACGTGTGGCTGTGTGTGTCATTGATGCTTTACAACACGCTCAGATTCTGGGGCTATATGAGGTCGACTGCTTCTCACCCATACAGGAAAGACGGGCACCGCGGGGAACTGAACCCCATTCCCCTGATTTTCCAGACGCGTAGTGGTTGACGCAGAAGCGTTAACCACTATCGGCACCCAAACGCCTGTGGCTGAAGCGAAGGCAAGTGATCTGCGATATGTCACCGTAACCCGTGATCTGTGATCTGTGATCTCAGATCTGCGATTTGTGACCTGTGACCCGTCATCTGTAATGCACTATGATGCGTGATGATCTCCCGCAGCCCACGAAACCGCGCGAATTATTGTGAAGGAATGAGGCGAAGCATGGAGTGTCGGCCTGAGGTGACCTCGCGCGTACTCTGCCCACCGACCAATCGCTCGGCCTGAGGTGACCTAGCGCGTACTCTGCCCGCCGACCAATAGCTCGGCCTGAGGTGACCTCGCGCTTACTCTGCCCGCCGACCAATAGCTCGGCCTGAGGTGACCTCGCGCGCACTCTGCCCGCCGACCAATCGCTCGGCCTGAGGTGACCTCGCGCGTACCCCGGCCGGCGACCGATCACGAGCTAGCACAGCTCGCCCCGGCCCGGGTCAGCCATCGCCCCAGGCGAGGCAACGCGCCCATGCGGCCACGCGGCCACGCCACTCGCCTGACCACGCGGCGGACGCTATTCAGCCAGCCGTCAGCCGCAACAAGTGTGCCGAGCGCTGCTATGTAATCGGATTTTGTTAGAATGTCACTGGGCAGTTTCTCATCGGCTGCCCACGAATGGACCCATGATCGATCATGCAGCGCTCGTTAGAGACTGGAGCCGTGCTGAGCCGTGTCAGCGGCGCTGGATCCATGCCACAGCGGTGTCAGTTTAAACGAGATCTGGGCCCTGATTCGGACAACACACGAGCAGCTCGCCAGCCGGAATGTAGTGTGGCTGGCTGGAAGAGGCCTGTAGCCAAGCAACACGTAATCAATTAGTTTAGCAGCGCGTTATCATCAGGCGGTCTTCGGTGGGGGGGGGGGGGGGGGGGGGGGGGGGAGGAGGGAAATGAAACAAGCGCTCGGCCAGCAATCGGCGGCCTGAGCCTCCCGTCAGGAGCGTCTGATTTTCCGCCACCTCCTCCTCACCACACAGCTGTTCCGCGGAAGAGCCCCAGGTTAGACATGCGGAGCCAGCCGCTGTCGGTGAGGGGAGGGGTGTTTTTGGGACAAGTCGGGCCACTGCCACCGGGTGGCGATGCATAGACACTTCACCTGGCTGGTCAGCATGTGCAGACTAGCTCCACGCACAGCCGGGCTACATGCAAACATTTCAGAGGCTTAACATGCTTCATGTAAAACCATTTGAGAAGTTGGCCGAGAGACAGGGTGCACCACCAAGCTGAATGTCTCCTAGTGCACCACCGGGCTGAGTGTCTCCCAGTACACCACCGAACCGAGTGTCTTCCAGTGCACCACTAGAGCCGGTGTCTTCCAGTGTACCACCGAACCGAGCGTCTCCAAGTGCACCACCGAGCCGAGTGTCTCCCAGTGCACAACCGAGCCGAGCGTCTCCAAGTGCACCACCGAGCCAAGTATCTCCCAGTGCACCACCGAGCCACATGTCTCCCACTGTGCCACCAAGCCCAGTGCTTTCCAGTGCACCACCGGGCCGAGTGTCTACCAGAGCACCACCGAACCGGTGTCTTCCAGTACACCACCGAACCGGTGTCTTCCAGTGCACCAGTTTTCCAATAGTCGCTCGACTGCTCGTGTTTGTGCGCGGCAAAGATACGGCATTGGAGCAATCGCAGACTGCAGTAGCTCGATTTGTCTACCCCACTCTCCGTGTAGCAGAATCATCGCTACACTTCCCACCGGAGTGCCAGTATGCGGTCATGACGACCCTGGACGACCCATCTCGAACGTTCACTGGTGGGGCCAGACTCAAGGGATTTTGAGCGAGGGAATACTTATGACCGTGCGGCTCAAATGCCGCCCACAAATGGACGGTTAAGTGCGCGGGTAGGGACACATGTGTATACTTTGCATTTGTCATGCGGCATTTCATGATACAGAGCGAGTTGTAAAAGGAATGTTCCACGTTTGCATGGCGTTTTGAACTGAAATAGCCATGTTGAGGACCTTTTGATGCAGTACACGGCCATGCTCTTTTTGAGACCCAAAACGATCTGGTTCCTGAGTTAAACGTCCGCAAAAGTGCGAAAAGGTTTCGAAGTTGTCTCGGCATTAATGACATCATAGAAACGTCATGCGATCACGGTCGTAGCAGAGGCTGTTTTCTGCTTATGGCCAAAACAGCATAGCCGCTGGTACATTCGCAAAAGCGATGATGCGGCACGTATGATACAATGCGCGGAAGATGATTGGCTGTTAGCAAGATTTCGCTGCTGAATGCGTGTCGCGAACGTAAGCGTGAGCATTTTTGGGTTGTGCGGCACTCGTCGTGAACGGGTCGTTTTTCTTTATTTTCAGGCCGCAGGTCAATGTTGTAAAAAAGAACGTCACTGTTTGCAAAAAAAATAATACGGCGCCCGAAAATCGGGCACCCTCCCGAAAGTTATGAAAAAGAAGACCCGACGGCAAATCTTTTTCCCCCGCTGGCGTTTTTTTTTTGAAGAAACCCCTTGAGCCGCATAACCATGAACCTCCGTTGGGACCTTGTTTCGAAGGAAGATCACGGTGAAATGCGGTGTTGTGACTGAAAATCTGTGCGGAAATTGCGAGACAACCTGCAATGTGATGGTCCCGCGGGTTGTGCAAGTGTGAAATCACACGTATTTGACAAAATAGTGTGAATCAGGGCTTGAAATGAGTGTCTGGTGGTGTGTGCCAGTGGCTTGTACTGATCTTGATGTGGTGGGGAGTGTGCGTGCGAAGTTTGTACCTCTGAGAGAATATTGCTTTGGTTTCTTTAAGTCTACTGACTCCCAATAAAATGTGATGTTGATGCCTGCATCTGCCTTTATGCGTGTGTTTGAACATGACGAAGGAACGCTGGCAAACTAAGAGAAGCACTAGCACTTATGTGGCAGGGGTGTAAAAAGGCAAGGTGGTACTTCATTATGATTTTGCAAACATTTTGAGCCTAGTGAGGTATTACAGCACGTAATTAATCCATTGCGTATAATCATATCAGCAATTCATTTTGGCAGTATGGGCTGGTGCTCAGTTCATCAATGCACATGCTCAGTATAGGCTCACATTATATGGCTTTGCAAAGTTGTCTTTCCGTAAAGAATTCTGAAAATGTAGAGCTGTATTATTACTGATGTACATTGTACTGTCTTCACAAATTTTGTATGCGGGCGAGCACTGCTCGTGAGTCATCTGTGTGATAGTCACTGCAACTCGTGTGAGGTGCTGAGTGATGAAAAAGGTGGAAAAGTATTTCTAGTGGTGTCGTGGATAGCACTTCATAATATTTTTATCATGATCGTTGTGTGCACTGGCAGCTTCATCACTTCCTTGCATTTTGGCCATCCAACCATACTTACATGCACTTGTCATGTTTCCAGCCTTGTGCAAGGTCAGCATGTTTACAGTGTCATTTAACCACATGTAAAATTTTCCTGTTATTTTTTAGTAAAGCAGCCTGATGGCTGCAGCATGTTGCATAACTGTGGAAGTGGATGATGTGTTTGCGTCTTTCTCACCTACATTTTGTGGATTCCCAAAACAGGCCGAGCAAGTGATGCCACTCATTGGTTGTCTACTTTGTTTAAAGTGACTTGCATATCGTATGTTGTGTTTCATATATATATATATATATATATATATATATATATATATATATATATATATATATATATATATATATATATATATATATATATGTTTCGTATCATAGTCAGTCATATGTCAGATGAGGAGTGAATACAAGAGAGGACACTTGACCCATCTTTTCATGATGGAATTTTTTAATAAAAGCAGCATGTGTTTGCGTCTTTCTCACCTACATTTTGTGGATTCCCAAAACAGGCCGAGCAAGTGATGCCACTCATTGGTTGTCTGCTTTGTTTAAAGTGACTTGCATATCGTATGGTGTGTTTTCATATATATATATATATATATATATATATATATATATATATATATATATATGTTTCGTATCATAGTCAGTCATATGTCAGATGAGGAGTGAATACAAGAGAGGACACTTGACCCATCTTTTCACGATGGAATTTTTTATAAAAGCAACATGGATTGCAATACAAAACCATGCCATGGTTCGTTATGTCATGCCACAGTACAGCACTGAGGTAGTGTCACAGCTGTTGACCCGTGTCATTACACAATTAACCACACTGGTGATACTCTGTCAAGCCTATGGGACAGCAGCTTATAATTTATGAATGACTAGTAACAACTGATTCAACAAAGCCAAAGGACTATCAACAGCAAGAACGTCATTGCACCACAATGGTTATATCAGGGTTAACTATAAATTGCATAAACAATTATGAGCAAAAGGAAAACATTATTGGTAGCCCAACCTTACCACCTTTACCATAGCAATAGCAATGTTTTGGCAATCAGTTCATAGCAACGTTAGAAATTTATTAATTTTCGCATGGCACCGCATTTCCAGGTACAAACAATAAAGAAAGTAGCTGCTGTGCACACCACATGATATCAATGTTAGGACTACAGCAATGCAGGCAACGATGGGTCGACAATAAAGTATTGACAAAATCAACAACAGCACAGCAGCAACAGCAGCAGCACAGCATATCGTGCTTAGAACTAATAATCTGCCATGAAAGCTGGCTACCGCCACGTTGCGTAAGTCAAACAGTCCACCAAAGCTTTTCTGACAGCCAGCACCAACACAAAACATCCACAAACAAACCACCCACTAATCCTCCACTCCATACATCCTTTCGAGACGATAATGGCCAGCTGGCGTCAACTTTCGTGTGTTTTTAGGTATTCTTTAGGTCTGGCGGCCAAATGCTGCCAGGTATTGCTTCCGTCACAGAACCATTCCATGACGCCATCAAACAATGACGTAATGGGATGCATTTTTGCAAACTTTGAAATCTTGCTACTTAGCGTCGTTTTTGAACCTTGAAACCTTACCCATAGTTACAAGTAAGCTTTTTCCATCATATCTGATGCCTACCTCAGTATCTTCAAATGTGGAACATACCCTTTAATTTCGGCCGGAGCGTATGCCAAAGCAAGGCAACCATACGTACGACGTGCTATAATGAAGGTGAGACTTAATGATTCGTGCTTTTTACCGAAGAACGTCACCATCACCGACGAAGGCATGAATAAAGCTGTCCTGGAAGGTTGAAATGAACAATAATCGTTGGTAATGTACACTTATTCACTCTCTTAGGAACATCACACCTTTTGCATACAACATCCACCTCAGCAGCATGTGCGGCTGAGGGGATTGAACTGAGCAAGAGAAATGAACAGAATGGGAACGGAAGGATCGTCGTTCCGGTTAGCTCAGTTGATCGAGCTCTGTAATCGCGCAGTAATGACTAGTAATCAGAAGAACCGATCCAGATCCGAGCAATTCTAAGGAGTGAGTTCTGGTTGCGACGCGTCTATGGCTGAAATCCAAACATTATCCAATCTTTCTCAGGACTCAACAATATCTGGCGACGGTCGGATAACTGGCTACCTGGAATGTTGTGCACACGAGAACATACCAGACACAAAAACATCCGGACCATTATTTCATCCACGGACCAGACTTAAAATTTACACTTCAAAGAGGAAACGTCGAAACATGCACTTTATGGACAATATGAGAGGGCGCAAAATAGCATTTTGTGATAATTGAAAGAAGCATGTTTTCCCGGTCTCCCGCCGTGGTTACACTGATGCAGTCCCATATTTCAGCCACCACAGTGGGTCGATTATCGCCAAATGTCTCCAAAGCTTTATCCCAGCCGCACTCTGGTGAACAAAGACATTAAAAATGATCCACCGACCGGCAAAAATTCAGTAGCTCTCTAACGAGGAGACAAACCATGGAACAATGAATGTGCAGGTTTTTGAGCAAGTCTATTTCGATCACCTCATGCTCATGCGAGCACCGGGAACCAGCCTTGTTGCATCAGATCAAGCATCACCATTGGCTCTATCCACGTGAAGGTTAAAGATGATCTTAAGACTTATGACGCTCGAATTTGATGGAGCTATTTTTGAAGGTCGTGTCACACAGTGCGGTATTTAAATATTCAAACGTGGTGAATGACGCAATGTCTCGGTTTCTTTAGAAACTTCTTTGAAAATTTCGCTGTTTTCAGCATTTTGGAAAATTATGCTTAAAAACAGGATAAATCAAGCTTTAGGAGGCACTGGTTAGAAGAAAATGGCGATCCATCGTTGAAATACATGAAGCATGCTTGAAAAGGAGAGATGATTGATATCATTTCTAACCTTCAAGCGGCGCTAGTGGTCACAAAGATCGGTGCAAAAGAGAAACTGACGTAAAAACCAAGTTGTTTAAAGCACAGGAAATAACATGAATCTCGGCAGACTTTGAAGACCAAAATGAGCTTAGTCAGCCATTGAAGTAAACCCATCCAAACACCCGACGCAATATATTATGGAAAGGGCTGTTCGAGTCACAGACGGTTAAACCGGAACACCCCGATGACTCGCACCGAGTACGAGACCGGACATTAGTTTATCAGAGGTAATCAGTGCTGTCTTCAAAATGAATGCTATTGGGCAATACTGCAAAGATGATCATATAAAAAACCGAAAGGAATTATTGCATTTTTACTAGAAGCAGAGGCAAGCAAGTCAACGGACACACTTTCAGGTCACTGAGGTCATTATGGTCTCAAAGTGATGGTCATAGGGTAGTGTAGTGGTTAACGCGTCCGCGTTAACCACTGCACGGTTGGGAAGCCAGAGGGACGAGATCGATTCCCCTTGGTGCCACCCTTCTTGCCAGGGTGAGAGGCAGGTAACGCCATATAACCGCAGCAGCTGAGTGCGTCGCAAGACCCCAATGACACACACGCACAACAGACAACAAAATGATGCTCATGATGTTCGCTATGAAACGGAACTTCATGATATTCGGCAGTCGGAATTACACCTCGTCAAAATCTGTGGCCATGGTATTCTGAGTCCGTTTTCCCCGGAAACTGAAAACCTACCCGTGTTTTTTTTTTGCTTATTGATGTTCGAGTTAAGAAATAAATAATTATCAAGTTGAAGATAATCCTTTACCCACTTAACAATGATGTTTTAGAGACGTTGAATAGCATGTTTCTCAGCTTTCGCCATAGTCGATTGAATTTTGTGCAGGTCATGTTGCAACAAAAGCTGCATTGAAACTTTATCTCCTTTCATATGTGGCGCGTGAAGTGAGGCATTGCTGATAAAGGACAGCATATCGTGTGTTGCGCGGTGATATCCAGCATCTAGGTGCGCGCCGAGCGTCCCATTTGGTGAAGTAGCAAGGGCCCGGCGGGCGCACGGGAGCTCTCTCTCTTTGGAAAAATGTGTTTTTGAAGATATTTAGCATACAAAAGCAAACTACCAATCGTAAAAGAAATGTGCGCGCAGCGCAAGATAACCTGCATGTTTTGCCGCTGGCTGATTGTGGTAAAGTTTCGGTACTTGGAAAGGTGCGTCCGTTTTTTATAACAAGCCCTTGCACCGGCCAGAATGCGTCGAACGCGCTGACTCTAAGCCTCTGTGATCGCCAAACCTCTACTTACTACCGTTTTTATCATCATGCTTTCCGCGAACCTCTGCCGTTCGAAGTTTGGAAACAGCAGGGGAGGGGGGGGGGGGGGGGCGCAACGATCCTCTTATCAGTCCGCGTTGTGGAAAGAGGCCGATCAGGGCGAGAGGAGATAAAATTTAACGTAAGCGTTCCTGGTAAAGCCATTATTTCCAACTGACCAGCGCTATGTAATCAAGCGCAATCTGATTTTCTTTGTGATAGTCATTCACATTTTATCGTACCATCAGTTTTAACTAAGATGGCTGTTGACAAAGCAACAAAATCGAAGCGAATAAGCGGCGATAAATTAAATACTCTCCCCCAACGCTGCCAAGACAAAACTTGACAGCGGTGTGAGCCTTGTCGGGGCATGTCAGTTTTTTAAATAAGTCTTTGCGGCAACCAAAGCGCGTTGAACGCACTGATTTTAAGTCCCTGTGATCGCCATACTCGCCGCTTCCCACCATTTTCCTATTACGGTGCTTTCCGTGAGCCTCTGCTGTTCTGAGTTTGGAAACGGTAGGGAGGGAGCGGTCGCATCGATCCTCCCATCAGTTCGCGTTATGGAAAAAGGCCGATCAGGACCAGGGTGAATAACGTTTTGCATAAATGTTCCTGAGACAGCTACTATTTTCAACTGATGAACCTTATGTAATCATGCTCAATCTGATTTTCTTTGTGACAGTCATTCACAATTTATCGTGCCATCAGTTTTAATTAAGATGGCTGCTGACAAAGGACCAAAATCAAGACGAAAAAGCAGCAATTAAGTGTAAAACTTGCTTCCAACGCCGCCAAGACAAAACTTGACAACGGTGTATGCGTTGTCAAGGCATGCCGGTTTTTAAAAATGAGCCCTTACAGCGGCCAAAGCGCGTTGAACGCACAGATTTTTAGCTCCCGTGATCGCCATACTCTCTGCTTTCCACCATTTTCCTATTACGGTGTTTTCCGCGGGCCTCTGCCATTCTAAGTTTGGGAACAGCGGGGAGGGGGCGGTCGCATCGATCCTCCTATCATTCTGCGTTATGGAAAATGGCCGATCAGCGCGAGAGTAAATAAAATTTAACGTAAATGTCCCTGGGAAAGCGTTATTCTCAATTAACCAACTCTACGTAATCATGCTCAATCCGATTTTCTCCGTGACGTTCACAATCTGTCAAATGACATTCACAATCTATCACGTTATCAGTTTCAGTTAAGATGGCTGTTGACAAAGCGGCAAAATCGAGACTGCAGAGTAGCGATTAATTGTAAGACTGGCTTCCAACGTTAACAACAAAAAACTTGACAACGATGTGTGCGTTGTCAAAACATAGCCGTTTTTTATAATTAAGTCCTTGCAGCGGCGAAAATGCGTTGAACGCGCTGATTTTAGCCTCTGAGATCGCCAAGCCCTCTTCTTCCTACAATTTTCCTACTATGGTGTTTTCGCAAGCCCCTGTCGTTCAAGTTTGGAAACGGCAGGGAGAAGGCCGGTTGCATCGATCCTCCCATCAGTCCGCGTTATGGAAAAGGACCAATCAGGGCAAGAGTGAATAGAATTTAACGTATGTGCTCAATCTGATTTTCTGTGACATTCACCTAGCACGTGTTTGTTTTTAGTCCAGATGCCTCTTGACAAAGCTGACAAAATGGAGACGACAAAGTAGCGGTGAAATGTAATACTTGCGTCCAACGTCACCACGATACAGCTTGACAACGGTATGTACGTTGGCAATTTAAAGATAAAAAATCGGAAACCCTCTCACAGCATTTCATAGACACTCATCGCTCGCTCACTCCGGTATCCGTTTCCTCAATGCCGAAATAGACAGCGTCCACAGTAAGTCTTGCAGTCAGTTCCAGACGGCGAAGTTATATCGAGCAAGAAAGCCAGCAGTCATTATCAAGACGGCAAATGACGCGCTCAATCTGGTATACATCGCTATTCAGAGATTTTAGCCCCTTTACGACCTATAATTAAGATACAATATAATGCAGAATCTTCGTTAAAATGAACGAATGACTGGAATACTTACTTTCATAATATTCTACCACTTATTCTTGCTGAGCGGGCGTAAAAAATGCGATATATATATATATATATATATATATATATATATACAAACCAGGATTTAGCCTCTGCCATCTAGCGGGGGACACACATTCAGAAATATCTGTTGACGCAGCTTCGTACTGTTCTCAGGTCGGTAGTTCGCCAAATGAAAACACCTGGTTTTGGGCCCAAAGCGAATCCTTGGGTCACTCGACCCTAGTCTTCATTGTCGATGGGAATGCTTTTCGTCGTCCATGTACAAGAAACCTTAACAATTTAGTCTAAAACGTTTCCTAATCGTATTCTTTCAAAAAGCATCACGAACCTGAGGTCTCAAAACAAGATTTTCAGCCGTAAACATGTAGGACAACGGAAAGATAGCTGTTTCTGTGTTTTGTCTGTCGAAACACAACGACCTCAAAAGCTGCAGCAATTGCGTGGTCCTTATATAGCATTCGTCTCCACAGATGTGGGGATATATGTGAGTAGCGGCCATTTTAGGGTAGCAGTGCTTTGGAAGGTAAAACAAAAATGACTCCATAAGCCGTCAAGAAAGTTCGGCTGTTATCGAGCAACTCAGAGCATAAAACACACTCAGCACATACAAGATGACATGTATATATATATATATATATATATATATATATATATATATATATATATATCAGTCATGTTTATTGACCATGAAATATCACTGATTCTGTCAATATCAAGTGGTGTAGATATACCAATATCATTGGCAGCTTCCTTTTAATGCAAAAAATGCATGCTCACACACTTAAGTTCAGAAAAAAACTGGACCTCAATGCACCGATGGGAGGCGATACCGAATCAACAGACTTTGAAATGGTAGGTCGCACTGTCACTTTTATACAGAGCTTACAACTGCGAAGACTTTCAAAGCCCCCGGCGTGATTCATAGGTCATCTGAAAATCCAGAAAATCCATTTCTCGTGAACTTTGCAACCATGCTTATATTTCTTACGTGTTTCGCAAGCTTTGAAATCTCATTAACATGCCTCGCAAGATTTGATACCTTGCTCACATTTCTCGTTCTTTATGTGTGCTTCTTGTTGGCCAACTACCAGTGATTGTAGCTAATTTACTTGAAACTGGAAAATTTTGAAGTTTTCGAAACCACCAGATTTCACAAAGATATGACTGTTTACTTGGCGAAGCGCGGCTAAAACCGCGGAGGACTTCAATTCCACAGGAGTACACTGTTGGGGCTCCGCGTCAGCTATCACTCACGTTCTTGGGGCTGGCGAGGAGGGGTAAGTGTTTGTCCTTGCCATCTCAAAACGAGGCAGCTAGCAAGACTTATGGAGTCATGTTTTTAGTCGATTTAAGCTTAATCGGGTATAATCGCTTCTAGTTTGCAAATGACGTCCACCATTCGATTGGACGAGTTAGGGAAGTTTGGGTCCCTTTTGAAGTAACAAGTTGAAGCCACATAACGGGCTCATTATGCAAGGGGAATGTAGCGAACGTAGCTGTGCAACTGGCAAAATTACCGAATAGCCGTTCTTTTCATTTTTCCTGCTTAGCCTTATTATGTATGGCCTATTCCCATTTACAACACAACACAAATTACTTCAGTTACAGTGAAGTGAGCGTGGCAAAGGATACATGGGTCACCATAGGATAGGCAACAGTGTGGAGAAATGCTTCATTATCAGTGCGGCAACATGCTAGAGTCGAGCTTGACTATTGTAAGAGGAGAGAAATGAGCCGCCCACGTCTTTTTCTCTCGGAGACAAACATGACTGACAACTGATGTAAATGTGCCCGCATTTGTTTTGCCTAAATGTGCTTTATCACTAGATAATCATGACAAAACGATAATAAAGTGATGGGCTTGCAGACTCTGTGGCGGAGAATGAGAAGGTTGCGATATTATCAAAGTAAGAAATAAATCGTGTTCAAATATTGGAAAGTTAGGCACAGAAGCAGCTTAGTTCGGTGATGTCGACCGTCCAACTCATTGCATGGCTGACTCTAAAGGGAAGAAACATCTTCACACAACATTTGTCAACAAGTGGAGTGAAAACAACATTCTGTCTAACAAGGTATCTTGGGTGACCCGCTTCACATGCAGTCGAACTCTCTCCATTTCACCTTACTAGAGCTAAACTTCTACACATTCAGGTGATTTGCTGAGTCAAAATCTATTGAACAATGCGGGCTAGAACCGCACCGCCATACCTCTTGACTTGTCACTGTCTGCTGAAGTAAAATGCTCAGAAAAGGAGGGTGTGCGGCAGACAAATCATGCCTCCAAAGTCCAGATCATGTCTTACAAACAACGAGGACTTTATATATACCCATATATATAACTTTTGATAGATTTAAAGGGAGGTGGTCAATAGAAAGACATGAAGAGCATCTCAGTTTCTGAGCTGAACTGAACGTGACGACTTTAAAACGTTGCTTGCATTACATCCGGGAAGAAAAACGATTTAGTTAGGGAAAACGCTACTCAAAGATACGCTAATGGAAGCAAAGGCTATAAGTCACACAGGAAATGGCTATGCCAAAACACATTAATCATATTCAGCAGAACTGGTGGATTAAGGAAGACAGAGAGGTCACTTAGCCCCGTCAACACCAAAAATATTGTGGTGAATCCAATACCGCTAAGTGGAAAGCAATGACCAACAACACGAATTTATCCCCTCCCCTAATTCTAACAATGTGCTCCACAGCCACTAATAGAACACGAAAACTGAACCACGTTTTCTGACGGACATTCCAGCTAAAAGCCACCTAGGTCAATGACCTGATATTATTTGATTTTGAGCCTACGCATGCCGTGTTATATTAGATAGCGATAAGACAAAAAAAAAACCCTCAAGTGTAATGCAGTTGGCGCAAATGGCTCTGCAACTATTCCAACAAATGACATGGCTGGCTAGTTGCGCATACCAAACAAGACAACCGTTAGCATAGCTGGTGAATGTGTGGATTATGCTCCCCAAGAATGTCGTTTATGTTTCTCCTGACGAGTTGTGCTGCCAAACGATTAATGATGCAGGTACGCATGACAAACCATCGAACGCCGAATGGAATACTTTGAATGGTGAGTTGTGCTGCCAGGCGATTAATGATGCAGGCACGCATGACAAACCATCGAACGCCGAATGGAATACTTTGAATTGAAATGCATTGGACAGCATTCGTGTCATAACTTACATTTGCACTGCACACCAGCTCTGAATCACAGCTTACCAAATCGCATAATAATTTCCATATCAGGTTCTCCATGGACCATGGGTAAAACATTATACCGATGTGTGAACAATACCTCGCCTGTTTGCGTTCATAAATGTATAACAAGCTCGCAACGCTTCTGCAGGTCCACACAATGCTCGTTCTGTATCCACAATGAAGGGCTGGAGCTTCCTTGGGAGAACAGACAAGTACCACCACGAGAACAAAACATGTACCGGTCACAACAAACTACTTAAAGACATTCCTCCCTCGCATTTAAACACAGCTTTCAGTTTGCAATGCTCGTAGAGAAGAACAGCCATTTGTCACACAGCATCTCGGCAGGTGACAATCCCACTCGCTGGCCATGCCAGACAGATCGTCGGCGACTGCCCGCCCTTCCTGCCTTACCTCATCTCGTTATTTGCCCTGCGCACGCCACTGGCGCGGGCTCCACTAATGGCCCGGAGCAGCAATAGCAA
This sequence comes from Pollicipes pollicipes, assembly GCF_011947565.3. Lineage (NCBI taxonomy): Eukaryota > Metazoa > Arthropoda > Thecostraca > Pollicipedomorpha > Pollicipedidae > Pollicipes > Pollicipes pollicipes. The sequence goes on from NW_023595960.1 coordinate 37,235, forward strand.
TCTGGCCGGGCCGAGCGGCCGCTCATGCCTCATCCCCGCCGGGTCGGCCCTGATCGCCGGGCGAGCGATGTGCTGATTACCGTATTGGTATCCAAGGGGTAAACACCTGCGGCTGCGGACGGCCATGACCGGCGGCTGACGACCGCCCGCCCGCCCACCGGCGGCGGGTGCCATGCGGGGCGGGCGGGGGAGGGGGAGGCAGATGAGCGGCGCTGAATCGACGAACAGGCGCCCGGGGGAGCATCAGGTTGGCAGGGGACGGTAGGGGGGGGGGGGGGACGATCACGCAGCAGACCAGACGGCGAGGGAAGCATCAGGTTGCTGGCCTGGTCGATGACGTGGGAGGGCGCGGGGTTGTCAATGATCCTCCGCCGCCCATCTCCATCAGTGATTTGTGGTGCGAGGGAGGGGCGGACCAGGACCTGCTCTGACTCCAGGGATCGTGATGGAGGCTCTAACAGACACGATGGTGACGGTCAGGATGGGAGTCGGAGCGCTGCGGTCCGCTGACAGTACTGGTGGAGGACAGCGGGCCCCGAACGCTCGAGTACGCCACCCTAATTCTCTGAGGCCGGAGCCTGTGACAATGAATGCTGGAAGCCGTGAGTTCGTGATGGTAGCGCGCCGAAACCTTACGTCCATGACTGCGAATCCCGAAGGCTGTGGATTCGTAACAATGGACTGTTGAACTGCTTTAATCTATGACATTGGGTAATCTTTCATATTGGGTGGCGTCCTGAAGCCGGCAGTCTTGTAAGTGGCTGTCCCAAGCCCGCGAGCCCACGACACATCGGTCACCGGCGCTGCTCAGTTTACGGCAGCGTGGTGCGATTACAGCCCTAATGCTGTCGATCAGGGGCGGTATGTTCGGCATCTGGTCTGCAGCGGCGGAACCCTCAGGCCGTACGTCCGCCAGAGTGGAACGGTGTAAACGACAAAACGGCGAGTGCGTCTCAGTGTGCTCCCGACACCGTAACTCCTTGTCTTGGAGGCCGCGAGCTCGCGCCAGTGAACCCATGGTGACTGTGCCGCGTCACTGAGCTCGCGGAGGCCGCGAGTTTGCGTCAGTGGGCCCACGGCGGCCGTGCCGCGTCACTGAGCTCGCGGAAGCCGCGAGCTCGCGTCAGTTGGCCCGCGGTGGTCGTGTGCCCTCGTGAGTGCGCTTACGGACGGCGCGAGTTCGCGTCAGTGGGCCCGCGGCGGCCGTGCCGCGTCACCGAGCTCGCGGAAGCCGCGAGCTCACGGAAGCCGCGAGCTCGCGTCAGTGGACCCACGGCGGCCGTGCCGCGTCACCGAGCTCGCGGAAGCCGCGAGCTCACGGAAGCCGCGAGCTCGCGTCGGTGGGCCCACGGCGGCCGTGCCGCGTCACCGAGCTCGCGGAAGCCGCGAGCTCGCGTCAGCTGGCCCGCGGCGGCCGTGCCGCGTCACCGAGCTCGCGGAAGCCGCGAGCTCACGGAAGCCGCGAGCTCGCGTCAGTGGGCCCGCGGTGACCACGAGTCCACCGTGACCGCGAGCTCGTGACGGTGAGCCCGTGCTGACCGCGGTCCGCGTCACCCGTGATGCGGCGCTATGGATCGGTGACGGCGGCGAGCGGCGCCGGTCCGTGCGGGCCCGGCCGGCTGTCGGCGCCTGTGACGCCACCGCCGCCAACCGACCTGGGTATTGATTCGCGCCAGATGCACGGCACGGGCCGGCCGCGGCGCGCCGCCAGTGCAGACACGGGCGCCTCGATGGCCGGCGACGCGCCGCGGCCGCCGAGCAGCGCGCAGATATGGCCCACCAGCCGGCCAACAGCAGCAAGGTGAGGCCGCCGCGCATGAGGACGGCGGGGATCACTGGTGTGTAGCACGCCTGGCGCCTGTATTCGTTAATTCCGTTGGACTGAAGACAGGGCAAGATGTAATGGTATCGCGGTAATACTTTCGTGGCTCAGATCCGCTCCTGGATGCCAATCTTTCCAATTACTACGATGTTTACCGTGCGAAATAGATAGGCACGTTAGCTCACCAGGCAGGCAATATACCATACTTGGTCCAAGGCGACAAATGCATAGCAGCTTGATGAAGTTCAAACATTTGAATCGCATTGGGATCACAAAAAGTGTACTGATTACTACTTTTCTGGAACCAACATAGCATTATTAGTGGTCAAATCAGCTCTTAAACTCCTCCAAAATCCACATCAACTGACATTTTGTGCCTTGCACGATTTTCATCGGCAGCAGCCCTATATACTTCAAAGAGATTGTAATGAAGGTTCATGAAAATAGTACTATCATCTGCAGGCCTTCCGCATAACTTATGCTGACGCGAAACTACAGAATTCTTGCATTTTAAGTGCAAAAGAGAAGACAAACCAATAGAAAGACAGATGTTTAATCAATATGGAGCGCATCCTACAACGCTCTACGCGCTGAATTCCAAGCGAGCTTCCGTTCGGTCCAACACTTCTAAATGAGCGGCTAGACTAGCGTTCTGCTCGGTGACGCGCTAATTACTGCGAATTTTACGCAACGCCACGCGCATTGGGCTGACTATACGGGATCAAATAGCCGTGGTGTGCTTAAAATATATGACATATTTGGTGCTGCGGCGCTGGCGGTCAGACTGAGCCCCGACCCGTGGCACCCGAGCGGCAGTCAGACTGAGCCCCGACCCGTGACGCTCGAGCGGTGCTCAGACTGAGCCCCGACCCGTGGCGCTCAAGCGGCGGTCAGACTGAGCCCCGACCCGTGGCGCTCAAGCGGCGGTCAGACTGAGCCCCGACCCGTGGCGCTCAAGCGGCGGTCAGACTGGGCCCCGACCCGTGGCGCTCGAGCGGCGGTCAGACTCTCAATGCTGCGGGACTTTGACAGTACCTGGAAGTGCTTTCCGCACGACTTCATGGAAAGTCGATGCCAGCCCATACTTACCAGTCCAAGTGCGTCCAGCGTGGTGCCGTCCCCGGAATCCATGCCATATTTTTATACGATGCCACATCTTTAATACCTTCATTGATTGGGCGCGTGTGCGCTGTTTGCGTGATGAGGCTGGGATGAGGAGCGAGCATGCCCGCTTACATGTTCCACCATTAAATGACGAATACATACACGAGTAATGTATGCATCGTCAGGTGTCTTGGCGGAAAATCACGCGGCAGTTTCAACCAAGGGGCGGCAGACGAACTTTTGTAACGGGTCGCTGAGTGATGCATATTGCATAACGCAAATAAATCTGGATTTGTTTTCGTTTCCAGGTGCTGCGTGAGGATATAGCGTAGTAAAATGCACACAAGGCCAGCCTCGTGTGCCACCGTGAGGCATTGGCGAGACCCATGTACAAAATGACCGGGAGTTTTCACTCCGCTCTTGATCGTGCATCAGTTTGCGCTTGTCAAGATGAAGTGCGCCAGGTATAACACGTTTAAACCACATACGGGATGTTTGCAATCATGCGTTTTAAATATCACATAAGTTATGTAAAGTTTATATCAATTAACACAAATTAAAGTTGATGTGACACAACATTGTGCTATGTAAATCTTAAGCTGAAGTTACCACAACACTAAACTACATAAAATGAAATTAATCCATCCTGCTATCCAGCGTCTACCGCAACCTAAGTCAGAGCGGCCTTGCACTGGAGCGGAGGCGCTGAGCCCCGCAGGATATGACGCGCGACAGATGAGCGCTCTGGGGACGATGCATGACGCTCTGGGGACGATGCATGACGTTTGATCGCGCCGGGGACGATGTACGTCAGACCGCGCCTGACTGACGCCCCCGGCCATCGGTTACACTTCTGCGATGGGGAGGGGGAGGGGGAGGGGAGGGGGAGGGGAAGGGTGGCAGTGGCACAAGTGCACCGAATCTAGGTATGCGTGCATGAAATTTGGACATCACATTCCGTGAGGGAATGCTTGAAGAAAGCATGCACTCTGGTGACACTTCAAATCGCAAATCCACAAGCGTTCCTTTCCGAAGACTAGGATCCGTGGTGTGGCTGGAGGGTGGCAAGGTCGCATTCCCCGACCTACTCAATCGTGAGAACTACACTGCAAAAATTGGCTTTGTATGTGTCGTTGAACGTGTAAGTTGAAATGCTTCTTCCAATTCGTCCCTGTGATATTCATAATTGGGCTGAAGTGCTCAGAATTCCGTCAGTTTCTAAGGACACCGCCTTATCCGACATAACAGCAGCTGTCATCATTCATGCAACTCCATAGTTTGCATTGTGGTCTATATGTACAGGTCTTGTTTGGCTGTTCATGTTCACATGGTTTTCATGTTTTTTCCATGTATGTCTTTACACTCAAGAAATTTTTCTTATATTGTGTTCAAAGCGTATCTATGTCATGCTACCTTCAAAGCCAATGTGTCGTAAACGTGAAATGTGTCATTTGATTGAGATGACAACATGCTTTAGGTTTGAACACCTATGAACCCAAATAAAGGGATAAACAGTAAACTGTCACCTTTCTAAAAATGTGATGTTCATACCATCAGTGAAACCAACAGTCGTAACACGAGCTTTTTTATTTAACACGTAACGCTAGTGAATCAAGTTCTGCATACGCTTTTTCATATTTACCACTCGCCTTGACATCCAAGTGTGGGTTTCGGACAGCGTTATGCAAGCCAACGACGGAACGAGCCATGGGTTCGCCAATACCTGAGAAGACAAATGGATTGCGTTGACTGGAGTTTAGGAGTGATGAGGTTGTCACCGGTGCACACTGGGACAGTCCCTGTTGAAAACGCGGAAGCAGGTTAACACCTACGATCTGATTGCGAGCCAGTCCGATACAGCAGCCACGGCATGAGGACGGAGTACCATAAGTGGCACGTTTTGCTTGAAGGTGGGTAATTTACATCTTGTGACTCGGTAGTCATATGTCTACCCACAGAATTGACTCAAACACTTCATCTGTCAATCCGAGCAATATGTTTACAAATAATGAGGTCCTTTATCTGATGTCTGCGAAATAAAAATACTTTCTGTAATTTAGCATAATAGCGATATATGCAATAAAACACATATGTCAGACACTTTGTTATGAGTGAACCACAAAGCTGAGAGTATCCTGGAGGGACGCTGCCTCCTATGGGGCACATTGCTAAAACCATGATGAATTCGATGATTCAGTGCCTCATGACTTTTTATAATCACGATTTAAAGCTCCACAAAGAATTGCTTACCACAAAACACCCATATATTCTAGCTGAAAGAATCGGAAATGCTCAACGCTATGGCATGTAAGACCTTCGTGATCGCAAAAGGCGCATTGAAGGCATTTTCAAGTACAGCGTAATTGTTATGTGTGTTACACTTACCAAGCCCAGACGGTTGCAGCGTCGAGCAATGGGGTTGTCAAGTAAAGACCGGTGCTTTGAAAAATACGATGAGGCTGTGGAGGGAAGTTTCAGCCCGAAAGCCAAGCGCAGGGCCCAGAAAATGTTTTTGGGGCACAGGAAGCGCGCTACACGAGAGCTTAAGTCGTTTTTGCGTAGCGAACGCGTGACCTAAATGTTTGCTAATTTTGCAGATGCGGATTCTGTGGAAATATTCATCCAGAGCACTTGCCTTAGACCCCAAATTGTTGCTCTGCGTATTTCGCCTATTCTTCAATTTGCGAACTTCCATACGTACTCAGGCTACACCTAACACTTATGTTCTGTGCTTCATTATCCAACGACAGGCTGGCAGGTATCCCAACGTATTCTAAAAGTATGTGTATTAATTGTACCTTCCTTCCTTACCCTGCAGAAAAGGATCTCACCCCTATTGCGTCACTGCAATAAATCACTGCCCGACACTAACTGCCACAACAAAACCAATGAAGACAGCAAGGAAATTCGCTGCCAAACAATATTACAGAAAGTGTTGATCAGAAGCAATTAATGAAGGTATCATATGAATAAAGATCGGTCGTCCATTTGCCTCACTTTAATTCCCAAGCGCTGCATAAACTATTGTTGTTGTACACTGTTGCGTAAAGTACCATGGACTACTGTCTGCGTGCGTTGTATATGACAGCACGATGGCGCGGCAGAGGGCGCAATGAACGGACCTACCAGCAAGTGACGTAGCTTCACTGTGCAGTCTCCAGTGTAACTGGTTTGAAGGATTTTTGTTGTTGGAATATCTGATGAAGGCACGGGGGTTGATGTGCGCCGCCGGAAAGCAATCTCACCGTTCGCGGAAGTGGTAACAATTTTTTAGATTTTATTGGTATTAAACTTTTGTGTTGCCAGACTGTCGCATTCATCGAGCAAAGTACATATGCTCGTATTCTGTGGCAATATAGGTCAGGTAATATAGGTCAGGTAATTCCGAGTGAGACAAATCAAATACAAAGCTTACGTAATTAGGCTATGTGTCGTGAGTAAACTTCGTGTGCCTTGGTGTATGTCGCGATCGCGTAATGTTCAGTATATCTGAACGCAATTAAGTGACAACTGAGTAGTCAGTGTATCAGTGATGCAGTCTTTTCAGTGTGCTGTAACTTCTAGTCTGGTTTCACTGAGGCTCCGTGCGCCAATGCGCGAGCTTCACTTGGTTACAGAGTTTTATCTGGCGTGTGTCAGAAACGAATAGAAAATACAAATGTCTCAAGAGTTCTTATTTATCCACCGGCGATGGCATTAGTTCCACGACCAAATCTTTGTTAATGCCAACGTTGGATTGAAGACGGGCACAGCGAGCTAACCCCATTAGGTGAAGTTCATTGATGTTTCGATGGAGGTAAACAAGCTAAATTAAAAATAACCGATAGCATCGGTCGGCAACAGCTTTAATAAATTAATTTTACTGAACTTTGCTGAATGGAAGTCTCAGTGTCATTGGCCAAAATACAACCAAGATTTTGACGAATATATTCATCTAGTGGTGCAAAATTGGAAACGAGCTTTGCGCTGCGAATAAAACACAACTGACATAGCACCAATCATTGTCCGTTTGGTGACAAACTCAGTTCAACATCAACCAGCCGGACACCTTGTAGCTTTAGAGATTGTGCCCGGCCCAACCAAGCACGATTTTGTTGGGTTGATATTTCTTGACGTGTAGGTTTAAATGTGACGATCGGTCGGACCATCATAGTGCTTCTAGCACGCAACAACACAATTCCTTCGGCATTGGGGTGTAAGGCTAAGGCTCTCATAAAGCCTGTCTGATCAGGCGGCATATTTCTGCAATGTTTTGACAGGACCACTACATAAACACGCGTCCGGATGGCCGGTTGAATGCCCTCCGCTCGTCTGGGGGTGGGGGAACAATTTAACTCCTTGAAGATTCAAAAACTGAGAGGGTTAGAGACACCACATTCACAGGGTGGTTGGGCTCTATTTATCTCACTTGTGCCAAAATTCGATGTTACAAGGTCATCACCTTGGGTTCAAATAAGGTCAGACAAGGTTAAACTCCAGATTAGTGTCTTAAGTGCTCCCAGACCTTATACAACCGCCACCAAACTAAAAACATGTTATAAGCAATGGCCCCTGGTGTTCGACTGAGTTCAGGGATCTTGTTTGACCTTTACAAGGTCAAGGTGACCAAATACCCACGAGATTGCTTCTTTTTTGCCATTCTAAAAGGCCTCAGGAATCATGCTAGGCAGTAGCTTTCGACAACAAAAATTGTCTATCTGCGTCATTTGAGATCAGTGACCTACTTTGACCTTTAAAATGTCTATGAAAGTACGTGAGTTGTCAAGCGCATTTGTAAAGAACAATATGCATGCAAACGAGACGGAAGTAATAGCCTTATTCCTCCGAGAAAGCGGAGCGGAAAACGCACGATGAGTCTGTTGTTTGGCGCCTGTAGGCATACATGTCACATCTGGGTAACACATGCAGGGAAGGATATACACGATACATGAAAACGGCTGTTAGGCGAAGTCGAACGTTTCGTTCAGGGAATCATCGTGCAATTTTCCCTAACCGACCCATGGGTGCAACTTCAGGTGCCGACCCGTGGGTGCGCCTGTAACAGACCGGCAAACAGCGAGTGGAGATGCAAAATTTTATCGTAAAAATATGCTACAAGATGCTTTCACATTGCCTCAAACCAACCCCAGCCACAAAACGATGCGTCCTTAGCTGAGATAAATCGGGATATGAAAACTTGGCAGCCACACAATCCAGCTTGGCTATAAATATTTCCGTTGCCGCCCGCAAAGACGCCAACTACTCAAAATTCAGTCAATTCGCGGTTTAGAATTGCCGGACTACGGCAGGCACCAAGCCAGCTACGACTCACAAAATGGGTTTCCATGCTGAAAATAACCCATCTTCTTTATACCAGGAGTCACTGGTACGAAGTTGATATTAAGTAATGTTTAGGATGTATCGTGAGCGTACTTGCGTTTCATAAAGTGGCCATTGTCACGGATGAATAACATTATTAAATCCGCGAGCCACACAACTGACAAAAACTCCAACTCCGTGTAGGAATGCACTCAAATACCCCCCAGTTAGCATTCATTCAAGCTCCCACATCCTAACACCCAATGCGCGACAGGTAATGTGTCAGGGGCTCATCGATCGCAAGCCCCCATGGCCACATACCTTGATGGCCGCACCGGGCTTCCGCTGCAAATACACCGACCGCAGCAGTGAAGTCAATTGACTTTGGCTTTGTGAATGCCATTGTGCGGTAATTTAAAGCGGCGTGGCGGATGGCTTTGCAATAGTGTGTTTCTATGGCAACAGTGGCCAGCAGTTGGTGGGAATTGAACATTTTGGTGGATATTGTCACCATAAGTTGGGTTGTGCACAAATAAAACTGCCATCACCGAGTCTATCACAGTTAAGACTGGATATATTTGATCATCTGGCCTTCGTCCGATGCTTAACAAACACGACTGTGAGACGTGATTTGAGCGGTGTTTCTCAGGTGTGATAAAGTTATAATGCGTTCTCTAATCTTTGCTTTGAGCACTGATGTACTGCAACGAGTTACGCTCTAACCTACTCGTTGCTGGGCATCGAAATCTTTCGGCTCAGGCGTCTATTTTTCTGGCAACCATTGGCACGGCATTTTTTGGATGCCATGATGTGGGAACCTGAACAACTGCATCGATGTCCGTTGCAGTTGTATTTATAAGTCTAAACTCGGTACAGTTGATCGAGGCCTTTGGGCTTAGCCATCTGTGTTTGCAAGTTACCTTGGTACCGTGTATCGAGTGTTAGGCTGTGCGAGCTTCGATGATTGATTATTGTACATGTGATTCGACAGGAGATCTGCACATATTTGGAGCACTGTGCGTTGTACGCGCCTCAGGTTTTTGCTTAACCTCGCTTGGTCGATACGATGAGCCTTGCCTTGAAATGTGAAACATTGATGTAATCTATTCGAGTGATTGATACCGTCGCTTAGCTAGTGCCTCCTGGTATATGAAAGGGCAAATTGTTCACCATAAAAACTGATAATCCCGACATACAATACAATCGGGACTTCCCTTCAATCAAGGTTCAGCAATGTCATTTATAAATTTGTGTGCAGACGGCAGACATTCGTTCACCTGCGCCTGCTACCCCCCATGAAAGGAGGACGTGCCGACGCATTGATGAGCAATGTTCGCATGAGCATCTAAAGGTGACTGGCTCCATCCACATATGATTAAGTACTATTATGTGGTCCTAACAATTATTTATGTTTTTACTTCGCTCGTCTCACGCTGCAACAGGCGCCTTACAGAGCCGTCTGCGGTCTCGATTTCATCAGCTTTACTCGTATTTACTTGTCAGAACCTTCAGGGCGTGAATGAGACGCAAGCCGGGGAAATGCAGGATGCATCGGTAGGCAGTCAGCAATTCAACCAATGCAAAGTCTATATACCAAGCTAAGTATATCAGTCATAAGGTGCGACACTGTTACAGCTAGTTGCTTTCCTTTTATCAGAACACGGCACAAAGCGCCCAATCTGCGAGTCCAAATAGAACGCTACTGACAGCCTCCAATCTCAACCAAATTAATTACGTCGGACTGAAGTAAGCAATGCCTGACCGCCTTACTATGTACATCGGGAAATGCCATCTTTCCCCTTCGCTGATTTGCATTGCATCTATTTCACCTCAAGCAATACGGGGAACCTATCAATGCACACGGCTTATACTCGCATCCGGAAGAAACGCTGTAAATTAAGCTTCTACCAGCATTACTCTACAAACTGACCTGCTGGAAAGTGGCTCATCTAACCAAGTCACCATTATTTGACGACACAGGAACGAACCAATGCTTGCTCATTCAAGAGCTCACCGAATGGCTGTCAACTGAACGGTCCAACAGCTGTGTGAACGCGACCCCGGGCCTTTCCGGCCTTCCCTCCCCACTCTCCACTCGGTCCGACAGCTGAGTGAACGCGACCCCGGGCCTTCCCGGCCTCCCCTCCCCACTCTCCACTCGATCCGACAGCTGGGTGAACACGACCCCGGGCATTTCCGGCCTCCCCTCCCCACTCTCCAGTCGGTCCAACAGCTGGGTGAACGCGGCCCCGGGCCTTCCCGCCCTCCCCTCCCCGCTCTCCACTTGGTCCAACAGCTGCGTGAACGCGACTCCGGGCGACCCCGCCTTCCCCTCCCCGCTCTCCACTGCTGAGAATAACAGTCATCCGGAAAGTAGTGTCATAGGTCAGAACTATTGATCTGGACCAGTGAGCACAAAAACGCGTCCCAGGCCGTGCCCGCGCGGCGTACCAGCATACCAGAGTACCAGCTGGCAGCGTTCGGCCGCTGGAGTTGAGCTGGGCTCCATGCCCGGCATGCCAGATTGCATCAGCAGCGGGCCGGGCACCGCAAATTGGTCGGTCCTCGCGGAGCGGCGGCAGGCAACCCACGCCGCTCCCGCCAATTTGTTAGCTCTGATGCACACGTCACGTTCCGGATGGCGTCGCCAGCCTGTCGGGCCGGGGGGAGGGGGAGGGGGCGACGCGTCGGCGGCAGCCGACAGCCGGAAGTGACCTAAGCGGAGCCCGATACAGTGAACCTTGGAACAGACTGTCATCTGGCCTCGGCTGACGGTACTGAACGGAACCAACTGAGACGGCAAACGGCCAACTGCGCTTACAGCGAAACACAGCACGTGGGTGGCCGCCACTGAGCACTAGGTGTGATGACCGCCCCATCCCCAGCTTGCTGTCAATTATAGTTGGGCTGCAGCACATTTTTTTCCGGGCTGAGCCAGCTACACACCATGCTGCATTTTGAATAATCGCGCCATTTTCGACGCTCCCATTTATGCCCCTCAAACGGAGCGTTCCCCATTTGTGTGAGGTTTTGAACTGAAATAGCCATATTGAAGATCATTCGATGCGCTTCACAGTTCTGCCCTTCTTGAGACCTAAACCTCTCTACTACCTGAGCTTTACGCCCGCGGAGATGTGAATAATATTTCGAGGAGACTATTTCAGAGTCACCCAGGCATCCATGACGGCATAACACCTTTTAACTCATGCCATTTCATTGGTCATACGGCAATCAAGGCAAAGAAAAGTAATTGTCGAGCCGTTCGTGTCTGGCGTTCGTGGCACAATCTCCAGATATGACGGCCGCCAATTGGCTCTCAATCAATGTTGTGGAAGGCATGATAACGTAATCAAACATTGCCGCATTGAGGAACATATTTACTAAAGAGAGAAATTGTGTTGCCCAGAGCTGTCTTTTTTACTAAATGTTATGCGAAAAGTCGTAAGTGAGCTTCTGTCATCACATCTAATGCCTGGCTTGATATCTTTAACTGTGGAATATTCGCTTTAAGAGGACTGGATATTGTTGTTAGAAAATATGTGTGATGAAACGAGATGGGAGATTGGCTGTTACGATAGCCATATGTAGGCTTGGTCTTTCGAAACTGTTCGTGATATTGCTATTAAGTGTGTCAGAATTAGAGAGACGTCTTATTAGATCGTCTAATCTTGTCTCATGGTCAGACGTCATCTCGTCTAAGACATCTCAAATGAGACATCACTACCAGAACCATCACTTTTCATACTTTCGGGGGAGGGCTGAGACTCAAATAAGGGCTCGAGCCTCCCCCCCCCTAATGCTCTTCTGAGCGCCATCAATGCATACGAACAAGGAGGACACACTGGGTCATATAAATACAGAACTATTATGCTAACTATTGGTATGCTAGGTAGGAGGCACCCCAATACACCAGCATAAGTATCACGTAGATTTATTACCAAATCGTGTCGTTTAGAGGCTTAATGTTTTTTCATGCTAACTCCCCCATCTCCCTCAACTCCAAGTCTGCTAATGCTTGACAAGTTTTTAAAATGATAGCTTTTGGATTTGGATAAGGAACAATTGAGTGAGATTTGCGGCAGCATTTGAAAGTACAGGGTGACCAAGGCAAAAGTTAACACATGTTTTCCCCCAGCAGTGGCAAGTGTATTTTTCGCATGGTCATGACTACGGTGTTTAAACAACACAAACAGCGACAGCTGTAGGCATCAGTGATTCTTTCCAAAATTTACTAAGATTCTTTTTCTGTGAATTACATCTCATTGTAAGCTTTTCACAAAAGGCAGCTCACATTAACTTGAGATGGGATGTCATTCCCCCGCAGGAAACCAATATTGAATTACAAAATATTTTATTTTTCAAATATCACATCAAGGATGCGAATTCAAGTGGCCGGAATCCGGGAAGAAATCAGGTTTTGAGCACAGGTTAGGTCAACCTCTTCGGCTAAGCCCCAAAGCGATTTTAGAAAGTAACACTCCTGGTCACAATCATGCATTGGTTTATATAATGTTTATTGGAAGCTATCAAGGAGGCAAACAGAAATGGCTTAAAGTCTCAAATAGCGCTAACCTTTTGATGAAAGGTCATAGAGTCTTGATGTTGTCGAGCGCAGTTATAATGGCTAGAAGCCCTCTCGCCTGAATGCGTAGCGTGTGCTTACATGACCGATGTTATCTTACTTTTCATCATCTTCATTTTCATGCACTATGTTAAGCATGTGCATTCAGCATGGAGCGTGGGTAAGATTTTCGTGCGGTTTTCGAAGATTTTTTAATCTTTCCAAAGGGTATTTGAGAGTTCGAAGAATGTGCTTTTGAAAAGTGAGAAATGAGAAGAGTCATTTATGAGAGTTCCCAAAGTGTGCTGCCGAACACAAAACAACCATGAGCTGAAAACTTCAAGACCAGCAACCAAAATTTCTACGGCCTGATTTCATCAGCAGTGGTTAGGTGGGTTCTTAGCTCGCGACCAGGTGGCCAGCTGAATACCCTTCGCTCGGGTGGGGTTCAATTTGACTCCTTTGAGGTCTCAAATACTAAGATAGCTAGAGACACCAAATTCACAGTCTGGGTCGACTTTTATGCAAAATCACTTGTGTCAAAATTTGATGTTCCTAGGTCATGACCTTGCGGTCAAAACAGGTCAAACAAGGCCAAACTCCAGATTGGTGTCTAAATTGCCTCCAGACTCTCTCATCCGTCCGCCGTTAAGTTAAATGCCTCTTATAGGCAAAAGGTCAATGAGGTCAGTGACGCTGTTTGATCTGTATAAGGTCAGGCTGAATAAATACCTGCGAGATTGCTCCTATTTTTTTTCGTTCGAACAAGCGGCAGGAATCACGCAACGCGGGGAGCTCCTTAAAAAATGTTACCTGGGTCATTTAAGGTCATCGACCTGATGTAACGTTTAAATACCTATTGGAACATGTCAGATGCAGTCTCTGCCATAAATGAACTATAAAAAAGCACCAGAAACTTCTCCATAAAACCAAGTCCTCGAGTACAGCAATAGGTTAGCTCTGACTTCGCTCTGACCTCCGTACCTGATACTAGGTCGATGAGCTTGGTTGCAATTGTAAACTCAACTGATTTATTGCCTGATAAATTATCTCAGATTCGCATGGCTTTGTCTGATACTCCATTGTTGCTTCACATTAAACGATTCCCTAAAAAAGCCATGGACTGAATTTCACCTGCCATAGGTCAGCGACCTTACAAGGTGCATGTAATTTGTTGCATGAAGAGATTCGCAATTCAATTCTCTACAGCTACGCAACATTTGGCGCAAAAAATTCATTGCCCTAGCTGCATTCATCTTTCGATGCAGCCCGCTATTATTGGTGTATGTAATGCGCAACAGTTGTCGAAACATGACCAGGTGGTGGCAAAGAGTTTGTCCATACATGTCTAAAAAAGAAGCAGCTCAAGTGCGACCACGACCACGGGGCATTCGCATCTAATGTGGTTCTCTCATTCTGAGATTGTCGTCCTTTTTCAAGTTAGTCGTTATTAAAGCTTCTGTTCTCGGTGACGTGGCCGCTTCTTGTCATTATTTGTATCTGTATGCAAATCTGTGTGGCAAAATTTGTCTCAACATATGACGTCAACTAAAGATTCTTTGGATGTTGAAAGTTACAGCCAGCAGGCTATGTAAAATGTAGACAGGGAGCTTATAATTATTTTGGCAACTTCAGTTTATTATCATGTAAGCTTTTCTGCAGCGTGCAGCAGTATATCACGTTTCTGTGACACTGCTAAATGCCTCAGCAATATCACCGAAGAGGCAAATATCTGTGGAGAAAATGCCGTTGCTATCCTTGCTTTCATGTAACATTACACAAACCGTGCGGAGATGGCTGTGGAGTGGAGCATGAAAAGTGATAGAAGAGGCATGTGGATTAGTTAAAAGTTACCAACCGACTTTTATTTAACACGCGCCCGGGTGGCCGGCTAGATGCCCTTCGCTGGGGTGGGAGTGGGGGTCAATTTTGACCCCCACTGAGATCTCGGGAACTAAGAAAGCTAGAACCACCAAACTTACATGATATGTTACCCTGTACGTGAACTCACTTAGGTCAAAGTTTGAGCTTCCTAGGCTATGACCTTCAGGTCAAATAAGGTCAAACAAGGTCAAATTACAGGTTGGTCTCTTAAGTGCCTCCAGAACCTAGGCAACTTTTCTAAGCAAAAGTTCACAGGCCCATTTGAGATCAGTGACATTATTTAACCTTGTGAAGGTCATGGTAACCAAAATCACACAAGACTGCTCTGAGTTTTGCATTTGAATAAGCGACAAAGATTAAGCTAGGTAGAATGTTCCTAAAACAAAATGTTGCCCGGGTCATCTTAGGTCAATGACCTGTTATGACCTCTAAGAAGTTAGTGGAAGATGTATAATGCGGTTCCTGCTGTCAATAAATTCGAAACGAGCACCACAAACTATTCCATACAGCAAGCCCTAGAGTAATAAATCAGGTTGATTTTGACCTTGGTCTGGCCTTTATACCTGACCTTAGGTCAACGTAACTTGCTCATTCAATATGTGTGGTGCATAAGAAAGCATCTTAGAGATGTATAGCTTCGTCAAACACTACGTTGTTGTGTCAGATTGGACGACCCCCTAGAAATTGCCCTCGCTGAAACTATGGCCTAACTTTGACCTGTCATAGGTCAGCGACCTTACAAGGTATATTTGGTTTGTTATGTCGAACGATCCGCTATTCAACTGTCTACAGCTACGGACAATTTGGCGCGTCTACGCCGCGCCGTTCGGAAACCATTCTGGAAAACCTTCGAGGGGAGGGTCAACTTGATCCCTCACCCGAGCGCGTGTTAAAGTTGTTGCATGACGTGTCCCTGTTAAGGCCAGCAAACACCACATAGGAGACGTACTCTCGTTCTTCTATGCAAATTATAAACTTGCGACAATTCTGACGCAGTCGAATTATTTTTGCTTAAGTACAATGTGATGCACTGGGAAAGTTTCCCATGACAATATGTGACTGGTGTTAGCCAAGCAACGCCAGGTTTGGTTAACACAGACATGCCACTGTATTCACACTTTAAGGCATAGGTCTAAGATTAAGGTGAAATGATAAAGTGCATTTTGAAGAAAACAATGGAGTTCTTGAGGGTTAATGACGGGGCAACATTGCAGCACAATGGGTTTTGCGGGCTGGATCACTAGCTGTGAGAGGCGGGCTGCGCTGCGGGCTTATGTTTTAGGGAAGGTTGCGTGGCTAGCCTGAAGTAAGATAGCTATTTTTTAAGGATAATTTAGTGCATTGGTGCAGTTAACGGCCCGGTCCTTTTTAAGACCTAAACAACCCCTCTGGTTCCTGAGGTTGACGTCCACGAACTTGGACAAAGTACTTTGTACAGAATATCTGAAGGTCAACCGGGCATGCATGACGCCATAGAACCATCTCACAAATCCTGCTTCCTCATTGGCCATGCCGTGTTCAAGACCACAAAAATATGATAATCAAGCTAAGCGTGTCCTCACGTATGCTAGTACAATTTCAGGCACCAAGGGAGTTCAATTGGCCAGGACTAAAATGATGCGTTTTACGCAAGTTTCCAACACGAACCACGTTGCATGCTATGTTGTACAGGAACTTGGGCAGTAATACGAGTTATGACGGACGTAAAACTGAATGGAATAATTTAAAAGCAGCGTCATTACCAAGTATGTGAGTGCAAGCAAACAATGTGAAATAACGAACAAATGTGCACATTAAAAGGGCCAACTCACGCGCACAAACAAATATTAGGTTTATGCAAGCAGCGCACCGGCACCGACACCTCAGCGCACAACACCTCTCGACAAGTTGAAACACTACAAATAAGTCATCCCGTCCGTTTGGTGGCGACGTCGCACGGTCACTTTGGCAGCCACTCTGATGTTGCAAGTTGGCTTACTTCATCTCATGTCTGCCGCCTCATCATCTTCAAATGTGGAACAGTCCCTTTCAAGAATCTTGTGAAGTCAAAGTCTCCAACACGGCCTAACACGAGCGCACAACGATATTTGGCTTATCGAACACTTGCAGCACTGCGCTGCCATCTCTCGGTAAGTTTGAAATACTACAAGGCAGCTCAAAAAACGTCTGCATCTGTTTGGCTTTCTGCAAAATCATGATTGACTTGATTTCTAATACGTCTTGGGTACGTCTCGGATTTCCGAAGAGTCTTGGGTGTACTAGGTCATTCATATCGGGACGGTTTCATCTGAGCTGTAACAGAACTTTGTGATATTACTCCGGCCATTCTTCCCACTGCATTATTTCCCACACAGTGAGCTTTACAACTCGACTTCTCGGAGCTGAACTAAACCGATGACCGACTGCTGACGCAAGTTTGGCTTTTTGAGAAGTCGATGACAGTCTCAGCCACTGATATAGGTCGTCGGCGACCGTAACCCTCTATCCAGGGCCCTAATTACGGTACGGTCGATGAACGTATTGGACGCATCTTTACGTTGCGCTTCCAGGAGTGTCTTGACTTCGATCACATTAGATTGCGTAAGCCGTCTATGGTCCAGCTGGCTTCGTCTATGTCCCAATATAAGCTCCTGCCTAACGGGGTCAACTTGATATTAGGGCTCCGAGACAGAAGTGTGCACCAATAGTTATGTGGTTGACCAGGGAGTCCAATAAAAGCTAAAGGCTGAGTAAAACGAGATATGAGTTATCGAATGACGATGGGAATAAAAGCGGCCTGGATATGATACCTAAGTGCACCACAATGTAATCCACAAGACGCTGGATTATGGAAGACATGCGAAAGCCGGTGTGAATGTCAATCAAGCATCATATTGTATAGCATTGTATTGTACTCTGCAAAGCTCATCCAAGCTCATGTCTATTCTTGACCTCAAGTCGACAGTTTGATCAAGTTTACGGGCAAATATCCGCACTCAGAACGCTCATAAAATGACAAGTGCATTCGGCATGGCAAAACCGATCTGCGTCTTGCTTTGGTACATAAAAATCATACTACATCGGCCCGGGACGCCGCACGAGTCCATAGTTTTAGGCTCGCAGTGGACGGACATTTATCTCAGAGGACACCAAATTAAATGGGGCTGCAAAATGATGTCGAATCACCCTTTACCTAACCCTACGTGGCGTTAAGGCCGATTAAAGCTTGCGTTTTGCCGCGTGGTTCGGCCTCGCTCTTGGCTGTCTTGTTAGCTGTTCGGCTATGGCTCTGGGCTGTCCGTTGTCAAGGCTCGTTTCAGTTCACAGCGCATGGTACATGGCAAGGGACGGACAGGCAGCCACTTGAGCAAGCCGAGCGCATCGCTGACATGGTCCTGTTTTCGTACGCCATGCCGTTTTTTTTAAGGCCAAACAACACCTGACGACTGTCTGTGGATGGGTCCCGTCAAAATGCCACAAGCGAGGACTTGAACGACATATTTCTGGGATCAGACCCCCACGCTAAGCACCGTTTGTTGCGTGAGCCCTGACCTCACCTCCCGATCGTGAAATGCCAAGCCGGCGACATACTTGGTGTCGAGAGCTTGACCTGCCGTAATGCTCGGCACGGCCTGGCCTGCCCTATAGCGTCACTTGACCTAGGACGCTGAACTAGGCAAAGTACGTGGGTCTTGCTCAGACATGTGGGTACGTGTTCCGGAAAACGCACTAGCATGAATTAGTTCTGCTGGTCAGTTGGCAATCGGACAGTAGGAGTCGGGCTGGAACAGATATCAGATCACGCCATTGCAAGTTAAATTATCATCATTTGATCAAAATATCAGCCATATACATATATATATATATATATATATATATATATATATATATATGAACTAATGCTGAACTAAATACATACATATATATATATATACATACATATATATATATATATATATATATATATATATATATATATATATATACAGATATTGCACGTTTATACAAACTTCACCGAAAATGACCACATAACGATATTTAGTTCAGTAAACACCTCCAGCACCGCCACGGCCATTTGTCGGGAGATTTAAGTGCTGCATGTGAGCGCTGGGCTGACGATTGCACACGGATAATTGTCATATGAACATTCCATGACGGAATTACACAGTGGCGTACTGTGGAGCATATTTACTAAACAGCAAATTTGTGTTGTCCAGAACAGCCTTTTCCACTTAAAAGCATACCAATAGTTGTAAGCGAGCTTATTTTATCGCACCTGATACTTGCCTCAGTATTTTCGAATGTGAAACATTCCATTTAAACACAGCAGCACACATAAGCCCCTCTCGAACGTCACATGCCTGGCTCGACGCTCACGCTGACTAAGCAAAAAGTTAGAGCACGGCGGGATGCAGATCGACACCGATGAAGCACGGCACATCTGGCGCGCAGCTGGCGCACTTGGCGCAAAAAAGTTCGGTGCGGCTTTCAACAGAGCCACCACGCTCGCCACTCACTCGCACCACCGGCCGCGGCACGACCTCGGGATGCGAGGCCCTTTAGATCGAAATGCATTAAAGTGGCTTACCGCTTAAAGGGAACGTTTTATATTTGAAGATATTAAAGCAAACATCGGACGTGATGAAATACGTTTATTTATAACTACTAGTATGGTTTTAAGGGGGAAAACTGGTCTAGACAACACAATTTCTCTGTTTGGTAAATGTGCTTCAAAGATAACAAAACGATAAAAACATTAATAGCCCTATTCCTCGCAGAATAACCACGAGAATGGACAGATAGATATCTCGATATTTCGGCAATATGCCTTTATCGAAACAAATGTCAGTAGAAAATTCGAAATTGCCTTCCGACCCTACTCGACTTTCTCAGGTTTGTTTTGAAACAGAGAGCCACAATTTTTACAGCTCACCAACATCGAGGGAAAAAAGGGGCTATTGCCAGCCATTACTGCGATTCAGTACATGCCTAATAATTAAAATACACAAAAAATGCGTGTACATGCGAACAAATTTAAGGAAACATGCATCACGCGTCATTCATACATGCAAGCGATTTCATGTCAGCGATTTTAAGTAAACGGGCGTCACGCTTCACCTGTACATGCGAACGATTTCAATTTGACAGGCATCGCGCATAACGCGTCAGGCATCACTCTTAAATGAACGAGATTTCAAGCTAGCATGCACCACACATCAAGGCACTTATCTCGCATCTTCGGCCTTGGTGAGCCCCGCGCGTGAGGGGGTGGTTGCCGACTTCTTACAAAATAGATTCACTTATTTTTCTGTGTGCATGGTCTTGTACTCTGCAGATGACTTTGCGCTCTAAAAGGGGTATGGGGGTACGTGCCTCCCTGTAGGTTAGCCTGCGGACTTCAGCCTCCCCAGCCTCCCTGGACTTCAGCCTCTCCAGCCTCCCTGGACTTCAGGCTTGAAATAGTCTTCCGAGAGAGTTGCACATCTTCACAGGTGTGTAGCTCAAAAACTAGACGGGTGTAGGTCTCGAGAAGCACAGATCTGTGAACTGCACCGATTGATCTTCAAGATGGCATTTCAGTTCAAAACCCAGAGCACGCCATTGTTTAATTACATCACCGTGCCTTGCAGAACAGTGGTTGAGAGCCGATGGACGGTTGTTAGATCTGGAAATCGCATTCACGAACGCCACATATGAATAACCATGCTATGAAATAGTCTCCCGAGATGCTCTGCATATATTCGCGGGCGTGTAGCTCAGACGCTAGGAGCATGTTGGTCTTGAGGAGGACAGGCTGTGACCATCACGGAATGATTTTCAAGATGGCTACAAAACTCCGGAGTACGTCATTGATTATTAAAGTTGTTAAGTGCATTTGCGAGGAACGTCATGTATATGGCTATAGCGTTAGTAGTAACCTTATTCCTCGTAGAAAAGCCAAGATAATGGAGAGGTAGATGCGTTATATTCCGCCATCATGCCGCTATCGAGACGGATGCTATTCGTTACCTCCATTCTCCTGTTTTTTTTTCTAGGTATAAGGATATTACCACTGTCTAATCTATTGTTTGATTACGTTATTGTGACTCGTAGAACATTGATGGAGAGTCAATTGACGGCTGTAATATCTGGAAATTGTTCTCACTAGCGCCAGATATGAACGACCCGACAATCATGTTCTTCTTGGCCTTGATCGCCGCATAACAAATGAAATGACAGAATTGGAATGACGCTATCATAGCGCCATGGATGCCTGAACGACCTTGAAATAGTCTCCCGTGATAGTCTGCAGATCTTCGCGGGCGCGTAGCCCAGAAACTAGAGAGATGTAGGTCTTGAGAAGCACAGGGCTGTGAACTGCACCGAATGACCTTCAAGATGGCTATTTCAGTTCAAAACCCACACAAATATGGAACGTTCCCTGCAATGTTGCGTCACGTAAATCATAATACTCGTCTTTGAATGTTACGCAATCGACTAGCTGGTCATATCCGCGCCGCTAACAGTTTGTTCGTTATCGGGACGAAGACAGCCCGTTGCTGTTGCCGCCGTATTACGAATGAGTCTTCTCTTTTCAGGTCATGACGTCTTATGTTTACTACATAAGCTTGCAAAACTCATCATCATGTTCGTGATAGAATTATACGTCACAAAAATGCATGACTTTACGGCTTGCTGATTATATGCATCTTCGGCGAACGGCTTTTGCATTATCCGTAAAATATTTTAGTGTTCCGGTTGTCCCTCAAGTCTTAAGTGTGGCATCCGTGACCTCGCATAAGAGATGTTTTTGGTGGGAACTACCAATGAGCAAAACATTGTCCCTTTTTAGCAAAGAATGATCGCATTTAAGTTTTTTGAAACATCGCTAACATGATGTCGTGCCGACATGTATACATAAGCTGTGCTCACAGTACCGAAGGCGCACAAATATGTTGTTCTGCTCGGAATACATCACAAAATTTCGCCTGCGTGCAAAACGTCAGGCGTTGGCCACCATAACGAGTTTTACCGTGCCATAACTTTGCCGCACGGTATGGGAGAGATGCTTAGGTATTCATCTTCCTGGCGTGGGTTCTGTGTCCGAGAACGGGTGGAGTGAGCACCGTAAGAGCATTTTTCATGTCACTTTTGATGACATCATGCCACCTTTTAATTCAATTGCTTTTGGGTTTTGAAGTCACCTTTCCATGCATCGCCAGAGGACTAATGTTAGTCTGTAATGACTAAGGCGGCTTTGGAGAACCACAGAAGTGTAAAAAGTGCATAATTACACCACCGCTTAGTTCTTAGGTCTAACCTATCCATTTCATGAGTGCTCGTGAGTTTGTTTATGACGGCTGAACCCCTGCATTCTGTTTTGTTTTTTATAGTTGTGAAGAGATGCTACTTTATTGTACCAGATTTTTACATATATCCATCCCTTTTTATTGCGAACGAACCCCGATAGTTGTGTATCAGTATTTGCTTGGCAATTCACTGTTTTTCTTTCCGTTTCGATGGCCTTTAAAACCAATTTGTGTTAAAGAGAAAACATCCTATTGGGGGACAAGATCCGCTAAAGATGCGGAACTATCACACCGCCACATCACACCCAAGTGTGAACAGCCCGTCCGTTGCCTTCCGCAGAAAGCTTATTTTAATCAAGTTCGCGGGCCACCCTCCTCGCCATGACACACGCTGAATTTGGGTGGGGCAGAGTGAGGCGTTGTTGCACAAGGAGAGTTGCCGTGGTGGCACACTTAGGAAGCGATGCGTATCAAATTCAGACATTTGGTTCGATATATTCATCCCGTTAATTGGATGGATTTCTAGAAACGGTCCCCACATTAAAAAGCTTTTGGCTTCACGTGAGTTTTTGTCTCGCTATTCGATGGTAAAATTTTAGCCAAAGCATCACTTTACGGCGATAGGGTAATGCACAGTAACGCCGGCACGGTCCGTCGTGCCCTCTGACGTCACCTGACCCCTAGCTCGACCGCTGGCACCGGCCGCAGGCCATCCCAATCAGGGACAAGTAGGGAGCGCCTGAAGAGCTCGAATCCATGCCGTCACGAATGGGTGAACCTAAAGGCAAGTGCTCGAACCAACTTGCGTACCTGAACGTGCAACCTATATTAAATATAAGTGTTTCAACATTCTTTTAGTTGTTTTCAAAAAACGTACGTCCCATATAAAAACTGAAACAATTTAATTTTTTAGCAATTTTTACAAAAGCAACGCAAACATCTACTTATTCAGTTTACGCGGAACACGGTGGGAAGCGAGATCGATAGCCTACGACAGAAAGGATGTTTTTAGCATCGGTATTTGTGAGAGCAACGATTGATAGAAAAAATTGCAGAGGAGGCGAAACGAGTACCTGACTGGCCCAAATGGGGGTGTGTTTCTAAATGCTGTAGGTTGGTTCCGGCTCTAAATGCTCTATTTTTCACAAGATCGTTTTTGCTGATGTAAATGAGCAGCGCACGGTTTGAGCTGTTCGACGTTTGAAAAATAGATATTCGGACGCAAGTTATCTTGGTTGCCATGTCTGAAAGAAAGGCTTTCAACGAAATCCAACGAAATTTACCCACGTGTCACATCCAAAACAGTTCATTTCTTCTTGTGTTTGTTTTATTTTGGTCCGTGTAAATCCACGCATCCATCGCCATCGTCAATCTTTACCCGTTCGCGCTGCCGGCGCGACCAGGACGGTCGACACTGCCGGTCCAAACCCCCCACACCCCACCCCCCGTGCCGATATATGTAATCTCCTCACCCATCCCCGATTACGTATTCTGATCGTTATACAGTCTCTCTACATCATAGCATCACGATCCTCGTCCATGCTCTCCTCCTGCGGTGCCTAACGCTGCATTGTACCATACACTTCGACGGCTCTTGAATAACCACATACATTTTGGAATGGATATGTCGGAAAGAGCAAGTCAAGGAGATCAAGGAGAAATTATGCGGGAAAGAATTTCTTGACAGCAGTCTTCATTGTTTTCCTTCACATAGTCCGTGAAAGGTAAAACCGTCGCTCTCGCTATCTCCCGGCATTCTGGCAGCATAAGTTGGTAACCGATTTTGTCATCGAAAGACTGCTTCTAAAAGAAATGAACACCCCTCGTGCATTCAGTGATGACACCATCACGTCCAAAAGCACATGCGTCATGCCTCGTGGAGGAATAAGCCTTAACCCATCTGGTGAATGTATCCCTCCGTGCCGCAAAGCAAACTGCCCGGCCGCCGCCTCTGGTGCTGAGGACGGTGCTGAGGAGGACGGTGCTGAGGAGGACGGTGCTGAGGAGGACGGTGCTGCTGGACCCGGTTTGACACCACGCCTCTGGATCGCTGCCGCAGGGTGTGCCGCGGCCCGCGGTGGTCAGCTCTACGGGCCAGTCCGGCCACGCCCACCCCAGCCACACGACGTCCCGGGGCAAGTCCCTCAGCAAGCGCAGCAAGCACCCGCCGGCCGTGGAGTTCTCCAACAAACACCAGACCAATAAGGTGAGGGGCGCGCCGCCATGGCCGGCCGTTACCGGGCGTAATTATCGGCCGCAATTTGGCCCTCGCCCGTGCTCCAGCGGCGCCAATGGGTAGTGATTGGCGCGGCGTTCTACGAAAATAAGCGGCCGGTAATTGGGACCAATACCGACGATTGGCAAGGGCGCTCATAACAGTGTTATGAGGAAAGACGCATCAAATGGCTTCTTGTAACACAGCTGGAGGGGTCAGATTGATCAGTAAAACATCGATGCCTGAGAGGCACCTGCTCAGGACCCTGGTAACCGACAGTTAGTACGGCACACAAGAGACACAATTTTCAGCCCGCCAACCCGCCAATTTTCGACCTGCAAGGACCCGCGGGCTTTTGGCGGGGTTATGGACCAGACTTGGTGGACTTGTACGGGTCAACAATTTTAGAAGGCAAACATATTATATTTTTTGTTATTTCTTACGTTTTAAAATCCTCCCACAACCCGAGCGTCCTGTTGAACACAAAGCAGTCATGAAACGAACATATTTATATATTTTACGGCGAGAGCACCAGTGACAGAAAACCCATGGCAGACATGGCATACTAGTAAACTAGGTTGCGTAGATTCCACAGTTTTAAGCAAACATCTCATCGCAAAATTCAAGAATAACAGCTCACATTTTAAAAGCCATAGCCTGGTCTCAATGAGCAGCAGTTAAGTGGATCCTTAACATGAACACAGTCACGCACTGCACTTGGTTGCTATTGTGAGGGTGTGGCGCA
>NW_023595961.1:0-9603 GCF_011947565.3 Pollicipes pollicipes
GCCTCCCCCCGCTCGGCCAGCCATTCGGCCCGACAGCCGCTGCAGGGGGTTGTGCGGCAGAACCGCTCCCGCGAAACTGTGTATGACCGGGGTCGGTCATGGGCCGCCCAACACCCTGCAGCGGTAAACATTGCGCCGACGGGGCAGGGGCGGCGGCGCACACGGCGGCAGCGGCGGCGGCCCGCGGCAGCACCTCGCCGGCGACCGCCACTGGGTGGTGCGGGAGACCGGGAGACTCATTATAAAATTTGCTCTCGTGGGAGGACTCGACAGCGGCAACCGGCGGCGTGCAACATCCAGCGGCGGCCAGGAAACCCCGCCCAACCCACCGCACCCCAAACACCCCCCCCCCACATTTGTGAGAGTCGGTGAACTTCCATCATCCTGACGGGAGACTATTAGTTGTGCTAGTACCGAACCAGGAAATGTGGAGTTGTCTTTGTTGATTACCGCTCCATCACCCCCACAACATTGCTTTGTGTAATCATGCAAGGGGTGGGGAATGTGCGACTTGCCTGGATTTGGTAAAGTTAAAGTTCTTTGCTACAGTACTGTGTTGTTTTCGAAAGAACAGGGTTACTTTTGACCACAGTGTGAACTCTTTACAATGTTGTGCGGAGCGGGTTTAGCCGGAACGGAGACGCTGAAGTCATTTTTTCGACATAAAAGATATTTACGACATCACAGGGACGGTCAAGTATGGTTTAATAAAGGTACTCGGTTGTGTCATTCGAGCGCCATGGACACTTTTTACAAACGTGCTTATTTCACCTATATTTGTAGTTCGTGTGGGCTCATGCATCGTCAGTAGATATTTAGAAATTTGTGTGCCTCGGGACAGTGTAGGGAAGGAAAGGGAAACACTTATTTGGGGAACACCACTCACCTCAATACAATGAATATTTGGCACCGCACAGGAGGAGCTGACGGCCCTCTTCGATCGTGCAACCGGAGATGAAGAAGAGGGACCGGGACGCTCCGGTTTAATCTGATTGCGGAGCCTTTATCTTTGCATGCTTGTATAGATTGATAAGCAAGCACTTTCGCTCACAGAAGACGACAAGGCAGTGTCAAGTCTCACATCAATTTTAAAAACCGGATTGAGAGTTTGTTGAAGCATCGCGTGCTTGCATGCCTATGGCGTATAAGACATTTTTGAAGGGAAATGTTGAAAACTGACATAGCATGGTAGTACATGTACTACCATACAGTTCTCAATTCTTCTTGGTACGGCCTCTGTTTTCGTTCGCTGCTGTCAATGCCCATCACGTATCATCGCCACTTCCAACGTCAGGTTTTCGCACGTAGCTTTAGAACGTAAATAAATGACGGCTCTGCAATGTTGCATATCTTTTCTATTCATTTCGCACCTTGAAGCACTTTGTTTCTAAGGGTCTCGCGTGAGGGCGTCATTCGATGATATGTTGATATGTATGTTGATATCATGATGATACCAACGTACATATTATATCTGTGAAAAAGCGTCTTTTAACCGTTTGTGGGGTAATTGTTCTGACTACACAAACAGAGAAGACATGGTCTGAGCTAGGCTGGGCAAGGGTTATAGAAGTCATTCTGTATGGCAGTATCCATTGCTTAGGAAAAAGCGTCGGAGCGGAGCGACGGCCATTTTGTATTAACTTTCTATGCTTCCCATTCGCCATTCTATGGTCTCATTTTTTGGCGGCGTAGCCGCAGCACAGCAACTTGGCATACACGGCACCCTGGCAGCATCGACACACATCCACAGCACGGTACTCAGGGGCACACCCGCAGCATGACAACCCGCCAGCACAGCCACAGCACGGTATACTCTCCGGCGGCACAGCCACAACACGGCACAACCGGTGGCACAGCCGCGACACGCAACCATGGCAGCTGGCACATCAAATCATCCCGGCTACACCCGTCACCCAAGAATCCAATAGGATGGCGTACTCCCTCTTCCTAATAGTCTTCGTACCACCCGCCCCCCCCAAAAAAAAAGTTATCGGAAGCGAGAGGCACATCCCTCATAATGAGCAACCACCCTGCAAAAAGACGACTGGAGGAGAAGGCCCAGCGGTAAAAGCGCTCGACGCCTTGTAAAATCAGAAAAAGCTAAAGTAGAACGAAAAAGAACCAACGAAAAGAAAACGCAATAGGAAAATACTCAGGATCAGATGAAATCTGTTTGTAGTGCTCAGAAGGTGTCACCGGGAAGGACACGGCGTGGCTTTTTTGAAGCGGATGCATTTCTACTGAAACGTGCAGTAACGGGTCCAACAGCACAGCCAGGTGACAGGTGGTGCTATTAGGCACCTCGGTAGATCAGCGGTGTCGCAAGAATACACGTTGTTAATTACCTGCCAGTTTTTCACGGCACGATACAATGAGGAGAAATAAAAGAGAAATGAATCAATAGTTTTTGCCGTGCAAAGGAAAGGATAACGATTTATTGACTAACCCTGGAGCAGTTGTAAGAAGTCGGTATGCTTCGAAGGCATAGCAATCTTCAGTGTACTTCCGACTCTCAGGGTGACCGTCGTCAGATAACACCGCACGAAGTCCGATGTCATCTGAAATCTCAGCTTTGTAGCCCTGAGAAGAAAAGGGCAAATATGACAACAACAAAAGTGGGAAATGTCGCCCGCTGAGCCCCCTGAGAAAGGGCCTCCTGGGCCCATATGGGCCTATATGCCGGCCAAGTACCACCGTACCACATAGTCGGCTCCGTGTAGGTATAGGACCTAAGGACCCACTTCCCAATCACCCATAAGACTGGGGCCAGTGATTTACGCTGATCTGGAGCCTTGTATCTGGCAAGGGCCCACAGCGTCAAACAGAAGGCCCTGTGCTCGCAAGGGCCCAGAGCCGACCAAGGGAAGTGTTCGATGAGGTCCGAAGAAGGGCCCGGGCGGCCCACCGGAACCGACGATCAAAGGCTCGGTTGGAGGGCATGACGACCCGAAGGACCGGGTGTAGGTCACATAAAGAATCGTGGCCCGTAGGGTCGTAACCTGATATACCTGCCAGAGGTCTTCTTGCGCTGTTTCAGGAACCCCTGAGACAATGCGAGTGTCTACGTCGGTCAGAGACCACGAACGCCGAACAGTCGACTCCATGTCCGTCTGGGCCCTTGAGACCCATTTTCCGAACAGAAATGAAGCTGGGGTCCGCGATTTGCAATGTTCGGAGTGCATAACACAATGAAGGGCTCCTGCGTTGGTTAGGGGCCACAGTGCCGAACAGGGGTCCTGTGGCGGCAAATGGCCCCCGAGTCGGAGCGGCGTTTGAGGGGGCCCGAAGATGGCCCGGTGGGTCTCTCGAGACCAAAAGATCAAGGGCCCGATGGGCTGGCTGAAAGGTCCGAAGGGCTGACTGTAGGTCACACTAAGAACCCAGCCCCTCTTGCACAGAAAGGAACCCATGAGACAGAGGGTTTCTCAATTTCGACCAGAGATCATGAACAGCTAACAGTGAACCTCTTATTGGTATGAGCTCTTGGGGCCTATTTCCCAAGTAGAGACAAGGCCGGGCCCACGATGTACTGTATTTTTTCCTGTATCGTTCAGGGACCCACAATGCCTAACAGGACATTCTGTGCCAACAACGGGCCTCGATTCGGTCAGGAGAAGATTTGCTCAACAGGGATGGGGACGAGAGCCCGAACAGCAGAGGGACTCCTGCGTTGGTCGGGGTCCTCTGATAATTGAAGGAAACATAAGAGCTTATGATGAGTGCTCACACTGAGGTAAAATAAGAGTCCTTTGCCAGTCAGGGCCCCCAGTACCAAACGGTGGGCGCTCCCTCCCTATTCCAGCATGGGCCCGTTAAGTCCAACTAGAGTCTATGTGCCAATTATTTGACCACCTGCGGCGAGCAGGGGTGTTGATGCATTAATGACGGTTCACGCGTCGATCCTGGGTCAACTGCGCGGGTCAGAGGGTTTATCACGTCAGGGAGCGGAGCGATACGATATGATGTATCTATCTAAGGGCCTCCGGATCGGCCAGTGGGTGCCGCCCTGTGTCGCCAGAATGGCGGCCAGAAAACACACCGCGGTGGGACAGAGTGGCCCTACAGCCCTTGACCGATGACAACAATGTGCTCCGTAGTGTTGTACTTAAGGGGACCCCTTTACCGAATGGAGATAAGAGATCTCCTTAGTGTTGGATGGAATGGGTCGAAATGGGTTCCAAATGCACAAAGCCAGCCCATGTTTCGTTGAGAACGTTCGTTATTTTGCAGAATCAACTATTAAAACAAATGCTATCAAAACGTTGGAGCCTGCGCGTCAGGTGCCTCTAGTGTAGTGATTAAAATGCCTGCGTTAACCACACCGCATCCGAAAAACCACAGGTACGAGGTTAGATTTCCCACGATGTCTGCTCTTCCCGCCAGGGTGAGAAGCTGGCGGCGCCAAATAGCTTAAACAGATAAGTGCGTCATATAGCCCAATTGATTCGCTCGTAATCTCGTGAAGCAAGGGAAGCGATGGCTTGAGTCATAATCTTCGCAAAACCGAACGACGTTCGCCACTGCAAGCAACGCCGGGGGGGGGGGGGGGCGGACGCCAAGCGCGCTCTGCGTCCGTCCAAAGTCCTGACACCTTAAGGTTACCCTTCAAGGTCAAAAGCGGTCTAAAAGGATGGGGAACTCTATATCACCCACAATTTACTGGCTGATTTTCAACTTCCAATTTGTCAGAGCATTCACCACAGGAAGAACTAGCGTCCATCAGAAAGTCCTGCCTCTTAAGGTCATCCTTCAAGGTCAAACGCGGGCTCAAAGAGCGGGGAGCTCGATATCACACAAAAATTACCGACCGACTTTCAACTTATTAGCATCAGAATATTCACCACAGAAAAAACTAGCGTCCGTCAGAAAGCCCTAACCTCTCAAGGCAAGCCTCCAAGGTCAAACGCGGGCTCAAAGGACGGGAACTCGATATCACATAAGAAATGACGGCCGGTTTTCAACATGCTGGTGTCAAAATTTTCACCACAGAAAGAACAAGCGTCAGTTGTTAAGTCCCTACCTCTTAAGGCCACTCTTCAAAGTCAAGCACGGACTGAGAGGACGGGAAACTCGATATCAACCAAAAATTACCGACTGGTTTGAAAACTATAAGCATCAAAATATTCACAAACACAATAGCCAGCGTCCGTCAACAAGTTCTGACATTTCAAGATCACCCTTCAAGGTCAAGCACGGGCTTAAAGAACGTAGAACTCGATATCACCCAAAAACTTCCCCGATTTTCAACATACAAAACATCGGATTAATCACCACCGAAAGAACTAGCGTCCGTCAGAAAGTCCTAACCTTTCAAGGTGATTTTTTAAGGTCAATCACGGGCTCAAAGGGCGGGAAACTGATATGACCCAAAAATTACCAACCAATTTTTAAGTTACAAAGATCAGAATATTTACCACAGAAAGAACTAGCGTGCATCCAAAAGTCCTGACCTTTGAAGGCCACCCTTGAAGGCTAGTACTTTAGTATTTCCTTAAGGTCAATATCTAAGTGGAATATTCTGATGTTTACAAGTTTAAATCAGCCAGTAATTTTGGGTGATACGGAGTTCCGCGTCCTTTGAGCCCGTGTTTGACCTTGAGGAATGATCATGAGAAAACGGCTTTAAAATGTCAGGTATTTTTCACGGACACTAGCTCTTCCTATGGGAAATATTCTGACAGTGACAGGTTTAAAATCGGCTGGTAATTTTTGAGTGATTGGAGTTCCTCGCCTGTGAATCCGCGTCTGACCATGAAGAATGACAATGAGAGGTCAATACTTATTGACGGACGCTAGCCTTGAATAATGACTTTGAGAGGTCAGGACTTTTTCACGGACGCCATTTCTTCTTGTGATGCATATGCTGATAGTTGAAAGTTTAAAATCGACCAGTAGTTTTTGGGTGATTTAAAGTTATGTGTTTGAAGCTCACAATTAACCTTGAAGAATGACCCTGCGAGGTCAGGACCATTTCACGTTTTGTGAGGAATATTCTGACTTTCGGAAGTTCGAAATCGATCGGTGATTTTTGAGTGATATTAAGTTCCCTGTCCTTTGAGTCTATCTTTGACCCTGAAGAATGACTTTGAGAGGTCAGCATCTTTTACGGACGCGAGTTCTATCCGTGTCGAATATTGTGATGGTTGTAAGTTGAAAATCGACCGGTATTTTTGGATACTATCGAGTTCCTAATCCCTTGGCCCGCATTTGACCTCGAAAGGTTGCCCTTGAGATGTCCGGACTTTTTGGCGAACGTTAGCTCTTGCGCTTGTCAATATTTTGATGCTGACAGTCTCCAAATCGACCGATAATTTTTGAGTGATATTGAGTTCCCCCGTCCTTTGAGTCCGTGTTTGACCTTGAGGGGTGACATTGAGAACTCATAAGTGTTTGGTAGCAGCTAGTAGCTAGCTCTTTCTGCGGTGAATATCCTGATGTTTGTAAGTTGCAAATCGGCCGGTAGTTTTTAGGCGATATGTAGTTCCCGTCTTTGAGCCCGCGTTTGACCTTGAAGGGTGACCTCGAGGTCAGGATTTTTTGACTGACGCTAGTTCTTTCTGTGGTGAGTGTTCTGATGTTTTGTGAGTTAAAAATCGGCCGGTAATTTTTGGGTGATATGGAGTTCTCCGTCTTCTGAACCGGTGTTTAATCTTGAGGGATGCCCTTTAGAGATCAGGACATTTTGATGGACGGTAGTTGTTTTTGTGGTGAATATTCTTATGTTTGTACGTCAAAAATCGGCCGGTAATTTTTGGGTGATGTGGAGTTCCCCGTCCTTTGAGCCAGTGTTTAACCTTGAAGGGTGACAATGAGATGTCAGGACTTTTGGACGTTTATTTGTGTGGTGAATATTATGATGTTTGTAAGTTCAAAATTGACCGGTGATTTTTGGGTGATATGGGGGGCCCTCCGCTCTTTGATCCCGCGTTTGACCTTGAGGGATGACCTTGAGAGGTCTGGACTTTTTGATGAACGCGTTCCTTTTGTGGTCAATATCCTGATGTTTTTATGTTTGAAATCGGCCAGTAATTTTTGGGCGATATGGAGTTCCCTGTCTTCTGAGCCCACGTTTGACTTTGAAGGGTGACCTCGTGAGTTCAGGCCTCTTTGACGGACGTTGGCTCTTTCTGTGGTGAATATTCTGATGCTTTTAAGCTAAAAATCGATCGGTAATTTTTGGTGGTGTAGAGTTTCCCCGTGCTTTGAGCCAATGTTTGACCTTGAAAGGCGACCTTGAGAGGTCAGGACTTTTTGACAGACGCCCGCTTTTTCTGTGAATATTTTGAAGTTTTGTAAGTTAAAAATCGGGCGGGCGGTAGTTTTTGGATGATATGGAGTTCCCCGTCTTTGAGCCCGCGTTTGACCTTTAAAAGTGACCTTGAGAGGTCAAGACTTTTTGACGACGCCAGTTCTTGCTTGGGAAAATGTTCTGATGTTTGCAAGTTTAAAATCGGTCCGTGATTTTTGGGTGATGTGGAGTTCTCCGTCATTGGAGCCTGCGTTTGACCCTGAAGGGTGACGTTGAGAGGTCAGGACTTTTTGACGGACGCTAGTTTGTTGCGGGAAAAGTTCTGATGTTCATGAGCTTAAAGTAGGCTGGTATTTTTTGGGTGATATGAAGTTCCCCGTCCTTTGAGCCGGCGTTTGATCTTGAGGGGCGACCTTGAAAGGTGAGAACTTTTTGACGGACGTTAGCTCTTGCGCTTGTGAATATTTTGATGCTCACAGTTTCCAAATCGGCCGGTAGTTTTTGGGTGACATCGAGTTCCCCGTCCTTAATCCAGCCTTTGACCTTGAAGTGAAGTATAGAGGTTAGAAATGTCCACTAGTCAGTCTCAGCTCTTGTCTCTCTTGCCGTAGTAAAAAACACCGTTCGATGTTCAAATGTTCGTATTCACTGTCCTTGCACACACAACTACGTCTCTTCACACAATCGCTGTCTCTCCACCCCCTGTCTTTCCCGTCTCAGCTCGCCAACACAAGAACGAAATGTCCCCACGCTCGACAGTTCACAGCTCACCGCCCCGCCTCAGCTCTCTCTCGCCACTGTCCCCGGGCGTGGCATGGCGCCCCCGGCTCGTGCGTCCCCCCGCCCATCGCCTCCCCGGCGTCAGGTTTCAGTGGGGACGGGCTGGCACCGGCTCCGCGACGGCCGCTGACCTCGTCCTGGACCGCACCACATGCACTGTGCTATACATACATAACACGCCTCCGTAATCATCACATGAAGGTCACATGATGTTGCAAAATAAGTGTCAATTTTTTGTGGTCTCATGCCACAATTGACCTTGGGACCCTTTATCAGGGAAGTCGGAACTCGTCGCTGAAAAAATTGCTGAATAAATCACTAACTTTACGGACATGTCTCTGTCCTGACCCGAGTTCACCGCGTTTCTGGAAGGGACAGTATATCGACGATGCCTGTCGGCCGGTGAAGGTTTTGTGGTGATTGGTACCGTGCGATCAGAACACGGAGTCATCTAAAAGTTTTTTGTTTGTTTAAGGCATCTTTGATGACTTTTGACATGACCACAGATCGCTGTATCTTTTGGAAAGGAGAAGTCATCGACCATAGCGCACCAATTGGTCAGTTTTCGTTCCGATCGTCCCGTAGGATCGGAGCATAGGGTTGTGCGCAACTAATTTCAGGTGGTTTCGGTTTTTTGGTCACTTTTGACCTGTCCGCGGGTCACCATGTTCCAAAAAGGACATGATATTGAAGAACTGGCATCGACTGATAAAAGTTTTCGTGCCGTTAAGTCCCATAGGCTCAGAGCATGAGTTGCATGCAGCCAATTTTGACAGTTTTGCGTTTTTGTAACCTTTGACTTTCCCGAGCTCGTCGGAAGGAAAGATTATCGACCAATTCCCGTCGGCTGGTGAAGGTTTTGAGGAGATTGGTCGCTTAGGCTCGGAACATGGGGCCGTCTGTTAGCTAATTTTCCCATTGCACATGACGTAGTGCTTTCGCTTCCAAGGCTCGGAGCACGGGC
Source organism: Pollicipes pollicipes (assembly GCF_011947565.3). Classification (NCBI taxonomy): domain Eukaryota; kingdom Metazoa; phylum Arthropoda; class Thecostraca; order Pollicipedomorpha; family Pollicipedidae; genus Pollicipes; species Pollicipes pollicipes. The sequence continues at coordinate 8,994 of NW_023595961.1, forward strand.
TATCTGCAGGTATTTGTGAAGTGAATTTGTGAATTTTTGACGCCTTTTGACTTGATCCAGGGTCGCAATTTTCCAGAAATGACAAGGCATCGACTATGGCTTGGAGAATCGTGTCCTATTCAGTTGTAAGGGTTCGCCCGTCCCCCAAACCTAGGCTTCATCCCTCCTTCACTTATACTTAGGAAGAAAGTGGGCAAAATCCGAGGAGAGCCCTACTTGTTGGCATGTTTGTGGGGGGGGGGGGGGCAGGTTAGATCATTTTTCACTATTCAGCCCGCCAACTCGGTTGTAAAGCTACGTTCCTCGCCAGGTGTATGGGCTATTCAAGGTTTTGCGGTGGTCTGAAGCATACGCTCGAAGCATTGGCTGATCGCAGTCTTCTTTTTTATCTTTTTTCTGTGCATTTTGGTGACATTTGGCGTGGTCCAAGGTCACCATCCTCTTCGCAGGGAAGGTCACCAACCAAGTGGTGTGAAATGTTGAAGGTTTGGTGGCATCGGCAATGTGCCTCCTGAGTTGCTATCTTTGACGTCGCAAATGTTTACGTCATACATAAGCGACCATCATCCAAGCCGTAAGAATTGCTGTGACGCACTTACGTATGACGTTA
>NW_023595962.1:0-279140 GCF_011947565.3 Pollicipes pollicipes
GAGAGAGAGAGAGAGGAGAGAGAGAGAGAGAGAGAAGAGAGAGAGAGAGAGAGAGAAGAGAGAGAGAGAGAGAGAGAGAGAGAGAGAGAGAGAGAGAGAGAGAGAGAGAGAGAGAGAGATGAGAGAGAGAGAGAGGAGAGAGAGAGCGAGTGAGGAGAGAGAGAGAAGAGAGAGAGAGAGGAGAGAGAGAGAGGAGAGAGAGAGAAGAGAGAGAGAGAGAGAGAGAGAGAGAGAGAGAGAGAGAGAGAGAGAGAGAGAGAGATAGAGAGAGGAGAGGAGAGAGAGAGAGAGAGAGGAGAGAGAAGAGAGAGAGAGAGAGAGAGAGAGAGAGAGAGAGAGAGAGAGAGAGAGAGAGAAGAGAGAGAGAGAGAGAGAGAGAGAGAGGAGGAGAGAGAGGAGAGAGAGAGAGAGGAGAGAGAGAGAGAGAGAGAGAGAGAGAGAGGAGAGAGAGAGAGAGAGAGAGAGAGAGAGGAGAGAGAGAGAGAAGAGAGAGAGATAGAGAGAGAGAGAGAGAGAGAGAGAGAGAGAGAGAGAGAGAAGAGAGAGAGAGAGAGAGAGAGAGAGAGAGAGAGAGAGAGAGAGGAGAGAGGAGAGAGAGAGAGAAGAGAGAGAGAGAGAGAGAGAGAGAGAGAGAGAGAGAGAGAGAGAGAGAGGAGGAGAGAGAGAGAGAGAAGAGAGAGAGAGCGAGAGAGAGAGAGAGAGAGAGAGAGAGAGAGAGAGAGAGAGAGAGAGAGAGAGAGAGAGAGAGAGAGAGAGAGAGAGAGAGAGAGAGAGAGAGAGATGGCGAAAGAACAGGATTGCAGACGCTTGTTGATATGTGCTATGACATTGAAATCCGAGCACCGTTTCTGGCGGGCCGTGCTAGAAAACAAAACATGCAAATCACCAACAGCCGGAAATTTATGTTCAGCGCGTTTCTATCAAATGTATATGTACATATACATGAAATATGCATGAACTATTTATAATATTTACCAAATTATCTTCTCTCCTGGCGCAACGCATTCAAAGCACGTCGCGTCCCACCGCGCCTTCGGCCAATAAATCCGTGTCGATCCGTGCTATCGCCAAAGCGCTGCGCCTCCCAGCTGCTGTTTCGCAGGCGCCTTGCGCTCCATTTGGGCAAATAACCCGCCAAAATGCCTCGTTTATATGGGGCTTTAAAGATACCGGGGCATCGGCAGACCTCAATGCGCGCTACGTCTAAATCTCGGCCTGGTGGCCTTCTGGGGCGGTCTGCGAACGAAAAACGAGTCGGCCACCGACGGTAAGCTTGACAAACTCCCCGATAGGCGATTCTTTCCATTTCAGAGGTGCTTTCGAAATTTTGTCACGTTCCCCACCTGCTCTGCATTTGCGCTGGATTTCTGTCGATTTTTTCGCCAAGAACTGAGCCGGCTCGATCAGTACGCGTTTCGTGGACCAGAACAGCGTGGCGCAACGGAAGTGAGCCAACTTTAGCGAAAAGGACGGAAATCGAAAGTTGCGCAAGTTTGATTTTCAGGTCCGCTGCACAGTGACGGGCCTTTACGCCACACGAGATCGCATGTGTGAATGATCGAAATTGAGGCAAGCTCGCAGGCGTTTATTTGTTGCACCTCGCCCAGACGTTTGCTTAAACTGTTGTTTCTTTACCCTTCACTTACACTGTGCACCACGGGCGTCGATTTGTCCCCTTTTGTGGGTCCTTGCCCCCCCCATTCCCCCAATGTTGAGTTGCCTCCCTCATGGTGAATCGGCCCCCAATGATTTTGGCCGGAATGCTACAAAAAACGTGGGTCAAAGATGATCATAACACAAATAATACCGCCTTTGATCTTTCTGCCTAGTGGCGTCTCGTACCACTCTCACAGCAAAAAGTCATGGCTTCTCTCACCACAAGATCCAAATCGTAACAGCTGAGCAGATAAACAATGCAGTAAGCTTCACATACCGAGTGCCATAAGACACGCAATAGTTTGTGAGGTTAAGTGAAAATCTCTTGGTAATTGTCTAAGTCCTTCATGGCCAACCCCGTCTCCGTTCCCCACAAGCAAACTGCGTGTCGCCTGCCATGATAGAAGATGCGCTGGGAGCGAAGATAATGGCAGGCGGCATGAAGACATGTCGCCTGCCATGACCGTCATAGAAGAGCGCCGTCGGTGCCCTGAGGTGGCCTCCAAAAGGACACCCTCACGTGCCGATCAGAAGAGACGCGTGCTTCTCGTGCCTGCTCCCTGAATCCAACCCTGCATGACTTCTATAATGCTTAAATTAAAGACTGATAAATTACACAAATATTAAAAACGTATGTTGTGTTTAATCAAAATGAAGTGGACTAAGCCCGATGAAAATATGTGGGGGGGGGGGGGTAGGTTGTTGGGCCTTTGCTTTGCCCTACCCCCCCCCCTACCCATAAGTTGCAAAAATTGACACCACTGACACCACTGCAACAATTGACACCACTCTTATGCACTGACACCTCAGAAGGCTGCGACTTTTCACACATGTAGGGCTTGAGCTTCGCACAGGCCCTATCCGCGGGAGCAGCGCATTCGATCAAGGCAACTAATTCAACAGTCCGTAATGATTTAAGCACGGGTGATGAGCGCTGCTAGGTGGCCGACGGACGCGGCGCAGTGGTGAGGAGGTGAAGCCATTCAGCTCTGAGATGGAAGGACTGCGGCTCAGTTTCAGCTGCGCCGCCGCCCGCGGGCACTAATGTGACCTGCGTTGTTGCCAGCGCTCCATGAACGTCGCTGGGCGACGCGCCTCAAGTGCTTTAAAAATGGCGTGAGGGTTACCTGCAAGTCAGCTGACCACTACTGACGCCCCGCGGCGGAAGTATCAATCAATTATCAATTAATTAATTTATCAATTAATTATGACACGCAGGTGTCGCCAGCACCGGTTCAAATAACTTATGACGTGAAATTGTAACCTGTTTCATGAAATCAGGGGCGGCGCAGCTTGACGGATCTAGGCGAAGGGACAGGCTGAGAGGGAAAAGCAGTTTTGCAATGTGTTTTCGGAGCCATTGTCGTGTCTGAGCGTGCCGAAGCGGAAGGGGATGACCTCACACACTGCGGGGTCTACCTCCTTCCCAAACCACGGTGGAAGGTCACGGCTCCCACTCCAACAATGCCCGCCACCGCTTAACATGCGAAGTTCCCACCGCGGATGCTAACACAGAAACGGCGGGCCGTTAATTATTTCGTGGCGCAAGCCCGCCACGCAGTCAGCCACCACGGTATTCACGCTCACACCCGGCACCAGACGGGATTTGAACCCGGCCCCCCGCGTTGAACTCCCGGTTCATCCCAACTGCGTCAACGACGGCTTACCTCAAACGCCGGGTCGGGCAGCTCGTCGTAGTACGAACATCCCCAGCTCTGGTACTCATGCACCGAGATGTTGCCGCTAGCGCAGACGCAGTCATGCATCTCGCCCCAGTCGCGCAGCGACAGATCCGGCTGCGCGCGCTTGTACTCGATGCACGAGATGTTGTACCACGCCTCCTCTGTCGGCGCCGACATCTGAGGTGCCGCGTCGCGACCCGGGGTCGCCGGGTCAGCCATCCCGGCGCGTTGCTATGGCGACGGCGGCCGCTGCGCTGTCGCGTCTGGCCGACCGCCACGTGTGGCGCTCAGTCACGTGCCGCGAGGGTTGAGGGCAGTCTCGAGAGCGGTCGCGGACAGCTCTGTGATTTGTTCGCAGTTGGACGGCCGCTCGAGGCCGTCGTCGCCAAACAGACGACGGCGCCTGAAAAGAGAGTTCCGTGAACAGGCGGCGGAGAGGACGTCACGTGCCACGCCGACGAATTAGCACTTGCGACAGGACTCGCAACACAAGAGCCGCCGCCACGGCTGCCGCCGCATCGTCACCAACACCACCTACGCCGACATCACCAACCCCAATGAAATACCGGAATCAGGCCGGTGATCAACTGGTATTCTGGTCTACGCGTCACGTCAATGACAAACTGACCGATGTCACGCCATCCGCCAGAACAGACGTCGCCGGCGCATGCAGGCCATCGTCAACGGGTGTCACATCGAATACACCAGCGATTGAATGTCACGTGCCCCTGCGTCGAACCAGAACACATCAGCTGTCAGAATCACGGAGGCAGGCGGAGTGCTGCTGCGCTGGGGTTTCATCTTTGCTAATGTGCTGTAGCGCAGTGTCGATCTCCGTCGAGGTCCTGTTCGGGTCTACTACAGAAATTGACGGTTGATGGTTGACGGAAATTGTGAAATCGACGGTTGACGGAAATTGTGGGGATAAGCGCAGCTTTCCTTTCTTGCATCGCAGGCAGCCTTGGTCGAGGTAACGCTAAAGGTGTTTTCCGTTGGATGTCGGTGCGTCGCTGAGGATGCTCAGAACTGAGATTGTGTCGCCTCGGCGACGCTGGGAACACTAGTCTGCGATCTTCCTGGAACGTTCGCGGAAAATAATATTAAGTTGTGCGAGAGCCCTGGGTCGATGCCGGGTCGTTAGACTGCACCGCGACCAGCGGAGAGGAAAACCACATCGCTCCCCGTCCAGTCGGTGACTTGAGGGTCCGGCTTATCTTCGACAGGAACAGATCGCGTACAACATACAAGGTTGTTCATTCACCAGGCGCAGCGGAGGCCTCTGAGAATTACAAGGAGCGGAGCGCGGGCGGAGCTCGTCTGTTTTCGCCATGCGCGCTCCTCGCGAGGGGCGGAGCTAGCTCCTTACAGCCCAGTGACGTCATATCAGCCCAGCCCAGAGAAGTCAGATCACTGTCGGAGTCAAGCCGCTCCTCACTAAACTCATCCAACTAACTTGGGAGCGAACGCGAGTCTTTTGACGTCTCCTCCCCGTAAAACCTTTTCAAGTGGCTTAAAATGAGCTCAGCGTCCAGCGCCGCTGGCGCGGACCCTGCGCGACGCCGTGAACCCCGCGCTGGGGTTGGGGTTCCTGCGAGCCCGCTTGGCGTGGACAGAACGCTTCGCGAGTGGCGGCGTCTGCGCGTGCTACAATGCATGCATGCAGGCCGGCTCCCACGTCCACATGCCTGTGAATCACGGGGTTCACTTGCTCGAAATCCGATCGCTGCTTCGGTGTTGAATGCATTCATCACCTCTGATGTTTGTTTCCGGGGTTTCAAACTCCGGTTAGCCAGCACTGACGATCCCTTCCTGCAGGGAGACCACAGCTGTATTCTTGCTTTGGAAACAAATGCACTGTCACAAGTCAGGAAAGCAAAACAGCAGTTCTGCTTGTCACGATTTGGCGGTATGCTTTCCGAGCTAGCCATCCTGTAGGGGCTCGTTTAGCAGGTCTCATGAGAGGACGTCTCGCGTGTACCGGCTCCCGCTATCCTGCAGAGATTAGCGCTGATGGCCGTCTTCCATCATGTCTTTCATTGTTGATTCTTTGCTATTGTTAAGAAAAGGAAGCTCGTTTTCAGTACCGTGACAGGCTCCGGGCGGCAGCTCTGAAAAACCTGTCCTTGGGCACGTTTTCCGCTAGTCGGAACCTAATGCACCGCCGACTTTCCAAATTTCCTTTCAAAACTGAATGCGCTTTCTTCTATCCGGTGTTCACAGGAACGTGGCTTCGATCTTCTCAAATTGGACTTGTTAATACTTAAATCTATAGCGCGTTTCCATTTTTTTCGGCCTCAGGTTGCACCGCTGTCAAGCCATATGTGACTACGAATACCTTGAGGGTTCATGTTTGCCGTCTCCCTTGCCTTGAACCTTGGGAATTGCCCCCAAAAGCTTGCCGATGCAGAAATCGTAAACAGCTGTACAAGCAGCGCAAACAGCTGTACAAGCAGATCCTTGTGCGCGACGGCTGATCATTCTCAGAATCATCGTCGTCACTGTTTGAAGCGCGGCGCGGGTGGCGGATATAACCTGCGTTTGACAAACATCTGATTGAGTGATAATTTGAAAAGTCGACAACAGTACGATGGTATATAGTATTTTTATGCCTACCTTTTTAAGGCTGTGTAATTTCTATCTTGTATCTGAATATTGTGCTCACCACCGGAAACGGTGATCACACCCCCCCCCCCACACACACACATATATATATATATATATATATATATATATATATATATATATATATGTATATATATTCACATTCATATTTATTCACCGAAGGTGCATCCACATGGTGGTTGTTATGCACCCAGGCGCACAAGAGAAAACAACAATGCACAGAGATACGTATAGCACATATATAGCATAGGGGAAAATGCATTTGGTGCGCATGTTTTGATACAAAATCTTGGAACGCAGGTTTCCAGAAGCCAGCATATCATGACGACACCCGAGTGAGCGGATTACTTGGGACAGATCAACGATAGCATGGTCACAGCCATGGGCGCAGCCGATAACCCGCGATGGGCCTGAGTGTTCGTAGATTGGTAAGCACGTACCGCAACACTAGTTAACTTTGATTCTGACGGAAGCCACGATTTTGGATCTATTTCCGTGGGCGACAGAGGGCTTGCCCCGCTAAGAGTCAACATCAGGGTGGGCCAGGTCTCAGTGGCATCCGAACCGTTTTACGCGAAGTTCTCACCGTTAGTCGAACCGGCTGATGATATTTTATGCTGACAACTTTGAACACAATGCAAGCTGCTTCCCACAGCTATAAGCATCCTAATGTGTACCATGGGAAACAGAACAACAAGCGCCTTAAAGTCACGTGATAAAATCACGTGATCTCGCAGCCGGAGAGCGCTACGGACATGCTGGTGGGGCGGTGCTTGTGACCCTGCTGAAGTTGACGCGGACCGCTGGTGGAGCATCTGGATGGTGACGACGTTGGCCGCCGGGCGGCTGTCACGGGGCAGCTGAAGGCGTAGGAGGCGGCGCCGCTGCTGGCTGACCGGCGTCCAGCGCCGCTGTGTTTGGCTGACCGGCGCTACAGCGCCGCTGTGTTGGCTGACCGGCGTCCAGCGCCGCTGTGTTGGCTGGCCGGCGCTGCAGCGTCCAGCGTCCCGCTGCAGAAATGTCCGGAGTCGTCTGCCGGCTTGCGTGACCGCACGGGACGGAATAGAACACAGAACAGAACACAGAAAAGAACAGAGCACAGAACAGTAGCAGAACATATAGCAGAACACAGAACAGAACAGCACATGGAAGAACAGATCAGAACACAAAACACGGAACACGAAACACAAAACAAAGAACATAGAACACACGACACAGAACACAGAAGGTAACAAATAGAACGGAACACAGAACAGAACATCCGCGGGAAGCCCGATGCCTGCCACACAACAACTCTCGTACGGCCTTACGCAAACTGACGCAGCGCGCGCCCAAAAACAGCGCGCCGAAAATCATGAAAACCGTGCTGCAGGTCGGCGGAGACCGGCAGTTGTCGGTAAAACCAGAGTGAAGTGGCAATCAGCTGATAATATTGCAGGTAGGCTATCCTGGCGATGACAGCTAAGCTGCCATACTTTGGATTAAAAAGGTTCCCTAAAAAAACCTTTCTTTGGTAGACCAATTTCTTTCAAGCTTCTACATCTATTTCAGCGAGTTGAAATGTGGGATTTTGGACTAAGATTGTCTCACGCAATTCGAGGCTTACGATGTAATAATGGCTGGTAGAAGATCTCTTCCGGCAACTTGGAAAATCCATTTTTCCAAACTTTTCTGCTCCCATCTGGCAACCGCACATTTCTTCGTTCAAACGGGGTGAGTCGTGCCACTTTGGAGACACACCGGTACAACCACGGCGTCGTCACGCTTCACGCTCCTGACGCTGGTCACGCTCCTGACGCGGCGCCGCAGCAGGTCGCAGCACGTTCGTCTGCAATTTTTGCACTTTATTACTCGCAAGAGACCTTGCTTAAGACGCACAGCCGACTCCAGATATTCTGTGGAAGTATCTCGCATGCAGGCCCTCTGCTCGATGAATGCTCCACCAGAACATATTAGGATGTTAACAAAGTTGTCCTCCACCACACCGTCGCTGGAGGAGCCGCGGACCACGTTGCGGTCGACCGTCGGTCTTACCAGACGCCAGCCAGGCACCAAAAACGAAGCCTTTAAATGATCCGTACCTGCTTCTGATATGCTTCTTTTTGCCACTGAAGCAGACGCTGAAAGCACCAGCTTCTTATCGCAGTGGTGAGTACAATGCTCCGTCTGCCCCTGCTTCAATCCTCTTTGCCTATTGATGTATATCGATCGACAGCACGGGGTTCCTCAGGTGCGTGTCTTCCTTCTTGAAGACGTCTGGTGCACACGGAGACTGTCTCTGGGGTTATGCCATTGCATAACCATTCACATGTTTCTGGCGATCAATACCATGTCCAGCCTAAATACCAGCTGGATGTGCCGAATTCCATTCCATTAAATGAGACTCAGCTGTAGTGACGTTCAGTTTGTCGTAACACCGTAAATGGGTATCGTACAAGCACTATATATATACTATATATATATATATATATATATATATATATATATATATATATGTGTGTGTGTGTGTGTGTGTGTGTGTGTGCGTGTGTGTGTGTGTGTGTATATATGCTTATATGCATATATAAATATTGCTCGCGGTGCGAGGGAAATATAAGATGCATAAATTGATCAGCATACATTGATATCAGTAACTTCTTAGTCAGGAGGCTATATATATATATATATATATATATATATATATATATATATATAGATGTATGCATGCATGTATGTATATGCTGCGTGTCGGACCGGGGGGCTGGTTAAACGCGGAAGGGACCGTGCTGCGTCGGTATCTCTGACAGCCTCAGCTGATAAGCTGATATTAGCTGACCATACGGACGACAAGCGTTTTCAGACCAGGGGTGCTACGATGACGTAACCAAACAAGCAGCCCCTCTGGCCTCTTTTACCTTCATTTGTTGTACTCAGGCATGGCGGATGACAACGACCGTGCTACCAGTGCTACCAGATGACTCCGTGCTACCAGTCTCCATGTCTTGATTGGCAACGCTTGCCGACAACTTGACTGTCACCAAACAGGTCTGGGATTATTTCAAGCTCTTGACTACTGTCGCATTGCCGGTGTCTGCCCCCTAAGTGATAGCACATGCTGGGCAGTGGTGATGTATCACCACTACAGTCTTTATTATTTACAATTATTATGTTTTTATTGTTATTTTATTATACTATATACATACCATATACATTACATTTACTATTCATTATGTATTATTTACCTGCAGTTTTTGCATAGCTTCCATTCTAAGTGCTCGGCATGCTTTCAAAATTGGATGAGTCATAACCCAGAGCCTATGTAACTCGTGACTCGTCGATGTATGCCTTGACAGTTGGGTGGATAAATACGTGACGAAATTGCCATACCCAAAGCTTGCCGTTTGCGGCAGCTGGCGAGAGGGCTAAGATAGGCAAGGACAGTGGCTCTGTGGTAAGCCCTCAACTGAATCCAAGCAGAAGACGAGGGCGCCGAGTTTCCGAATGCTGAAGGTGCCGTCCGGGGCGAGTGGAAATGGAAAGGGCGGCGCACAACAGAAGACTGGCGGCAGCTAATGCGTCGGCTCCATCTACCCTCGGCCCGCCAGCTGATGGCAGTCGGTTATGCTGCGTGTGAGGCGCAGTGGAAAGAGGAAAAGGAAAAGTAAGGAAGTGAAAACGCACAAATCTTACGCGGGACATACCAAAGGAGGGTCATGCCATATTGGCTGCATATATTCATCACCACGTGACCAGTACCACGCCTCTTCTTGGTGCCATCTATGCATTAAGATACCAAAAACAATATCAAAGTTAAAATTAAAAGCTCACACGCAAAAATTTTCAGTCTGATTGGCTTCTCCAGATAAGGTCATGCCCCACGAATTCCTGCCGCGCACTGAACTGTGGCGAGGGCCAACACTCGGCACGCGGTTCACCTCGTTGCCAAGGATCGCCACCAGTTCACCAGTTCACTTAGGATCGCCACCAGTTCACTAGTTTACGAAGGATCGCCACCAGTTCACCAGTTCACTAAGGATCGCCACCAGTTCACTAATGATCGCCACCAGTTCACCAGTTTACTAATGATCGACACCAGTTCACCAGTTCACTAATGATCGTCACCAGTTCACCAGTTCACCAATGATCGCCACCAGTTCACCAGTTCACTAATGATCGCCAACAGTTCACCAGTTCACTAATGATCGCCACCAGTTCACCTGTTCACTAATGATCGCCACCAGTTCACTATTTCACTAAGGATCGCCACCAGTTCACCAGTACACTAAGGATCGCCAGGCAGCCTGTAGCGAGGAGCTGACTCCACCGGCCCCACGGATTGATGTGACCCACAGCGAGCGACGCAAGACCCGCACGAGATCGCACGAGGTCGCACGAGATCGATGCGTGGCCGTTTACTGCTGGTCCCGTTCCATCCCCGGTAAAGACGTGCTTATATTGTTGGCAGGTAGGGACGGGGAGTCACTTGATAACCATGCTTTATGTCTGTGTTTTGTTTTTGTTGTTCTCCACTTTTTCCTGATTTTGTTATTGGTCCAGATTCTGTTCCGGAAATCCACTCTCCACAGCCTCTTCTGTCCTGCGATGGTGACATATGACAGTTTGTCGCCTGCACTGCCTTTTTTTAAGCCACATGCGTGACATGTTTAAGGCACCTTCATCTTAACTCTGAAATGTGCAAAAATTGTCAAGTCATACCTTGTTACCTTAAGCACCCATACTTTACATCAAGCAGCCTGCTGCACCTGGACAGTTGAATTAGAAAAAAGTTTCCAAGCTGTTTGGAAACAGTGCTTTTGAACATTTAGTCTGAGCCTTGTGAACGGATGGATTTGTGGATCAGGCCCCACGCTAAGCAGCGCTTGTTGCGTGACCCCTGACCTGGCTCGCCCATCCGATCACAAAATTCCGGGCAGCAGCAGGATTTTTTGTGAGTTTTCTGCGTCGCAATGACCTGCACGGTTCATTCCATCCTCTGATGTCACCTGATCTTTAGGGCGGGCGGCCGCTGCCACGGGCCACAGACCTCCCCCCCCCCCCCCTCCCCACCCCCTCCATTCAACCAGAAACAACCATGGGACGTCCAGGGCAGATGAGGGGAGACGGAATGGCGTTACCGGGCCGGATATCCCCCGCCGGCCGGAAACGGCTACATCTGTGACCCGGAGCGGCGGCGGAGGCGTGGCCCGTCTCAGCCACCAGATCGGACGAGTGGGCGGACGGTCGCGGGTGCCCTGCTGGCGATGGCGGGTTTTCGTCATTTTTAGACCAGGCGCTCAGATTTAAGCGTTCCGCGATGCTACCAATCCACTCTTCCCGTCATATACCGCCTCATCTTCATGATCGAAAATAAACAGCACACAAACCCGGTGATATCGGGTGACGGACGTTCTATCTGGCTGAGTCAGAGACGCGCAGATGTCGTAACGCCTGGAGTTTCATTCACCCACAAATCTTCTCGAGCATCGCTCTAAATCCTCATTAGACGCGGAAGTATACGCCAAAGAGATTTGCCGTCCAGCAGCCCTGACGCGTTAAGCGCGTTGCTGCGCATTTTGCGAGCGCTCGTATCGCCAACTGGGTATGTGAAGGTCACGTCGTGCCCCGACACGCGCACTCAGACGCTCGGCCTCTCGAGGCTTGAATCCCCTCGGACGCGCGGCCTCTCGAGGCCCGCAGCCCTTTGGACGCTCAGCCTCTCGAGGCTCGAAGCCCCTTGGACGCTCGGCCGCTCGAGGCTCGAAGCCCCTTCGACGATCTCTCGCTCGATGCTCGAAGCCCCTTGGACTCTCGGCCTCTCGAGGCTCGAAGCGACTCGGACGCTCGGCCTCTCGAGGCTCGAATGCACTTATGACATCACGTCCCAGCCTTCACACCTGACATGTAGCAGCACCTCGCTCTGCGATGCCAAACCCGCCCGTCTGCGGCTCAACGACCGTTGAGACTGTGCACTGGTATTTGAAACAGCGCGTTGACGTCATCAGGTGCATACTTCCCAATGTTTTCAACGCATGAATAGCTGTCAGAAGACCAATTCCCGTGCTTGAGAAGATGGGTGGGAACTTCACTGGTCCCGCTGTTTGTGCAGTGCGTGACAGAGCAGAAAGCCATTAAACCAGTGTCTAAGCTTCTCCCGTGTCAGCCGAGATCGCTGATAAAGCAGTGCGAAACCAGGAATTTTGAATCTCAAAAGCTACTTGCTGTTCGGCGACACATACTTCTGCTCACCCATTCGCCATCGCATGGTGTTTTTTCGATTTCTTTTGGTTTTCAGATTTCGGCCACGCACCCTGTGACCTTGAAATTGTTGGTGGCCACCCCTCTGACGTGTGGTCTGCTTGTCGCTCTGGTTGTCGCTTGTCACTTTGCTTGCCATTTTTTCCATTTGTGTGCTTGTCACTTTCGCCTTTGCTTATTATTTCGTTAATGGCGATTTTCTGGACATGTCCGTGAGTGTGATGTCAATCACTGATGACAACCCCCTCCCCCTGAGCCTGGCACAGAAACGAAATTCCGCAGAAATTGGGGAGGGGGCTGAACCGTGAAAAATTATCAAACCTACCAGCTTCAGTGAAAAGCAGAAGTTCCAGATAAATAATTAAGTGAAAAATTAGCAAACTTACCACCAAAATTCGCCAACGCACAGGTCTATCCCTAGAATGGCTTACTTTCCTCTCAAAATTGGGAGCAGCGCTGCAGCCCGAGTTTCAGGGGGTGCCCCCCCCCCCAGTCCCAACTAAATAGAAGGCTTCATACCTGATCATGCATTTCCAAAAAACGTATGGTTCACTGCCCCTCCCCCGAGGAACCGATCTAATTGCCCATAGGTGGCTATTTTAGATCAAGTATAGTCTAGGTTGTTGAAAAATGGAAATGTTTCATGCTCAGTGGCTCCGAATTCGGCAACTAATTCGCGGCATGAGAGGGATTATGTAACATAACACATTGCCGAATGCATGTATAATACACTTCAAATTTTCTTCCGTGAGTTCTGATCCCGGAAATACATCCAGTCAAAAGGTTAGGAATTAGTCTAAAATAGCAAATTATACTCTTTCTTAGGATCAACAATCTTAGAGCGCTCTTGAGTCAGTAGATTTATGTAGATACAAACAAGACGGCGTTTCATGGGAGTCGTTCGAAATTCCCTCCAGCATCGGCCAAGGAAACGCTTGCTAAATGGCGTCACAATAACGGCATTTCTGACTGAGCCTAAGTGACCTTATAACTTCTTGTCTAGCGCAGGAACGACATAATAAAATACAATGAACGTTTCATATAGATATCTTGGCCCATATTAGATACATGGAAACATTGGGAAGGCTAGGCAAAAACGCTACCTCAAACCAAAAGTGGGTCCTTGAAAATCTGAAACTTGCCATATGTGCCGCATTAATTTACGCTGATGTAAACAGTCGCAAATGGTGCGAATTATTGCAGTTTTCTTCACAATAAGTGGGAATGAAAAATAATACACTTAAAAATAGCAGAATTAATTAGATATAAGCAAGGCATTACCCTAACCAGTCGCAGGTTCCTGCAGGTGGCGTAGCCGCGTCTCATCTAAAATACGGCCTATTTGGTTTCACTCAATCGTTGGCTGCTTGTGCATCAGAACAAACACCCCATTTTAGTCCGAGTAATGTAACTTTCCCAGGTTGCCTTGCTGACCGTTGAGCCTTTTCTAAATGGGCGGCTTTCAAGAATTCTGTGTGGCAGCGGCTGCATATCGTGATACTTCACCACCTCCATCGGAGCAGAGATCATTTAAATGCTGTATGCAAACCAATGCTCTCACTTCTGCAAACGCGTGAGCGTGTCTGTAACAGACATGCGTTGAACGAGCCGTTTGTCGGCCAAGACATACCGGAAAAGTCTGTCTAACGACTCGAAAAGCTCCGCGCCTTTGAATCGGAAACACTTGGGTTGGAAAGTCTAACTTCTGCGCATCTGTGTCGTGCGTGCTGTGTGAAGATGTTGTCGTGTCTGCTGTGTGAAGATAATGAGAGTGGGCATCATTTACACGGCCGACTTGCGTGACTGCCGGCCGGGATGTCACTGCTATGTACTATTAAAGGCTGGCACGGTGCCATTTATCTCGGATTCCAGCAGATAGCGGACGCTTAGACGCTTTTAACCCGTTCTCATAATTTCCCCTGCCGTTCGCAAAACAAGATCCAGAAATAGCCGCGCCATTCAAGATAACAGCAGCGACCCAGCGCCGAGTCTCTTAATGAATATTTTAACAGCTGAATATTTTCGCCAGGTGGTGCCTGGGCGCTACACCGCCGACCTTCAAAGAACCATTTGTATGGATCCGTTCGTTAGCTACGCTCACTAGCGCCATAGAGCCCCCATACCCGACGGAAACTGGCAATCAGCAGCATTGAAGCAGGCCAACGGTGCCGATCAGCCCAATTATTCAACGCCTGAATCTCTTTGCGACCGGCCCATGGCGATGCGTTAAGTTATCTCAGGCAAAATAGTTCGGCATCAAGCCGTGATTAATTGCTAGCTCTGCTGAATTAGCGGGATTTTCCGGGAGGAGAATTTAATTAAAGTTCATTTCATACTGGGGACCAGCATTGTATCGTGACTCTGGAGGTCCTCCCTGCGGCCATTCAGAGGTGGCTTGGCCCAGAAAGCGGCCAATTAGTAGCAGCAGCACGTGTGGTGATAGGTTGGTGCGTCATACTTCGTATTCCGCTTCCGCCTCCGCGTATTCTAGCAGCGGGCTACGGAAACCCGACCAGCCTTCCTGGTCCTGGTAAGGCTAGCACGCTGGCGTGGTGTCCTGGTAAGGCTAGCACGCTGGTGTAGTGCCCCGGTAAGGCTAGCACGCTGGTGTAGTGTCCTGATAAGGCTAGCACGCTGGCGTAGTGTCCTGGTAAGGCTAGCACGCTGGTGTAGTATGGTGCCGTGACTCCTCGGTGGGAAGAACGACGGGGTCGTAATGGTCGGGAGTTTAGTGATTTTGGGTCACACGTGGGAGTCCGGGTTCGTTTCCCGGTTACGCCATTTTTCCTGAGCGTTGGTATGGCTGTTTGCAGTCTCTGGAACTTAATATAGAGTGCGGCATGACCAGCATTCGCCACGGATGCCGATGCGGCGATGTGGCATGACGCGACGAGTTCAACTTGCTGATAGTCCCGAAATACTATTGAATATAGTCGGATGATTAAAAGTAAATAAAATAGGATGCAGCGTACTATACTAATGATAAATAGCGTATCGGCAAGGTACTGCAATATTGATATAACATAATACAATATAATGAAAGATAAAATGTAAGAATAAGAGACTACAGATGATACAAAATAACCGAAAGTAACAAAAATAGTGAGCAAAATAAGAAAAAGAAAGATAACCAGTATCCAATATTCCATCTCATTGCTGAACAGCTTCGTATGCGTTCGTTTCAAATTCTTCGCATCTGTTATGTATTCTCTTGAGCTTAAAAACACAAATAAGGTATGTTACAAAGCCCGTTTTCTTGTCTTTCGTCATACGACGGTTCTGACGTCACTGGGGGCCACAAGGTATTGTCGGTATTGCCGAATGATATGGTTGTAGAGATCACAGCTCTGGGCATAATATGGGAGATCCGTACTGGCCCGAAGGCACGACGGGCTGGATCGTTGATAACTTTTGTTTTGCCCGACGACCATAAGTCATAGCCGAGGCTGGGGGAACTTACTTCTGGCTTAAGGTCAGGCAAAAAGCTACGTTAAGCCGGCTTGTGCTATCCGGCACAAAGTAATGGACCGGGGTAAGCTACGTTACGTTAAACCGGCTAATGCTGCCTGGTATCAATGCAAGAAAACGCGCTCGAAACTACGTTAAACAGGCTAACTTTTCCCGGCAGCAAATGCAAAGTGAAGCGCGAGACACACACGCACATTCACTGCATTTTACAATTTCAGTACATTTGGATGACGGACAATCACTTCATCGCAGCAAAGGTTTCACCGCACGGCAAACGGCGAGCCCCCGGCTCGGCGGTCAAGTCCGTCAGTGACCTGAACAGGTTCGCTCCCCCACACTGAATGCAGGGAGCGACCCGGTGCGACCTTTCGTGTTGTGTAGTGTAATCCGGGGAAAGTCCTGACTACAAAAAAACGGATTCCTAAACCTATGGGGGGAAAAACCAGCACGTTTTGGCTGAATTGTGCGTGGAAAAAAAACTCACGGCAATGAGGAAAACCTGTTCGCTGGCAATTGAGCAGGTGAAAACCTCGCAACATTCACGTTGTTATGTGTAATTATCTAACTCGGTGTTGTGTGGGTATTCGAAGAGGAGCGCTAAGAGTTCAGGATGTGTGTCGCCCAGCATGGTAGGCAGCGTCAATTGGAATCTGTATGTATGATATACTGTATGATATACTGTATGTTTATACTGTATCATAAGAGCAAGTTGTACAAAGTAATTTGCTGGATCGACACTGGGGTAGGGGGGAAGGCGGGGGGGGGGGGGGGTAAACCGCACCGCCAGATCGTCGGCGAAAAGAGAATAAATAGTTCAGTGGAGGCGTGGGCAGCGTGTGAAGGTGTGGTAGTTGGAATAGGCGTTGTGCTTGTGTTACGCGGTGCTGATTGTGGGGTGCTTGCTGCGTTGTGAAGTGGGTGCTGTTAGTGTTTTGAAAGTGGGTTGCGTGGGTCTGGCAGCTGCCCGCGCGTAAAATTTGAGGAGTTGCTGTTAATGTCGGTGTATGAGTGGTGGTATGTGTGCATCCGCCAGCAGGCTGGACACCGGAGAGGTACGGAGGGTACCAGTGACCGCGCGGAGAGCGGCGTTCTGGATCGTTTCCAGGGTGTTTATTTTGCTCGAAGAAATACCATCAAATATAAAGGCATTGAATTCCAAGATCGGTCGAATAAAGACGGTATACAGACAGAGCAGGGTGCGCCTATCGGCTCCCCACTCTCGTCCGGCAAAACATTTTAAGATATTAAGTCGTCGGGTGCGGCGCTGTTTTAGACCGTCAAAATGGGGCGAGAAAGTAAGTCGGCGATCCAGGGTGATCCCGAGATACTTAATTTGGGTAACAATCGGGATGAATTGACCATGCAGGTTCAAATGGGCTCGAGGCAGGTTCAAAGGGGCTCGAGGCGCAACAATTACGTGCTGTGTAGAAAAAATAAGTGCTGCCGATTCGAGCGGTGAAATGTCAAGACCCCACGGGTCACACCATTGGTGCATGTGACTTAAAGCAAGTTGTACAAAGTAATTTGCTCGATCGACACTGGTGTGAGTAAACCACACCGCCAGGTCGTCGGCGAAAAGAGAATAGTTGAGATGGGGTGAAATTTCATGCAGATCGTTAAAAACGTCGTTGATCGTAATGAAAATGAGCGTTGGCGAGCCCACGCTGCCTTGGGGTAGCCCGTGGTCCTGCTTCGCAGGCGCTGCCATCGTGTTCCCGCAGCGAACAGCAAAGGTTCGGTCTGCTAAGAAATTTTGCAAAAATTTGGCGAATCGGCCACGGAGTCCTATCCTGTGCAGTTTATTCAGAAGGGCAGTCTTATTAGTTTATCGAATGCGGCTTTGAGATTCAAAAATAGTGTAACCCTAACCATTTTGTGTTGAAAACCACGTTGGATTGAATCAACAAGTTGGATGAGGTTGTCCTCCGTGGAACGGCCAGCGCGGAAGCCGTTTTGGTAGGGGGAGATAATATCGTGGAGCTCTAAGTAGGCCCTGATCCGAGCGGTGATCATTCTTTCAAATAATTTCGACGCGCAGCTTGACAGATAGGGCGATTGCTCGAAGGGTCAGACGGAGGCTTGCGAGGTTGTAGTATCGGGATAAGAGTGCTAGAGCGCCAAGTATAAGGGAACATTTTATTAATCCAAATATCAATAAAGGCAGAGAGAAGATTTGGCAGTCCAGACTTCAGACAGATTCAGATTGAGACTTAGCAGTCCAGATTTTCAGACAGATTTCTGAAAAATGCGTATGCGAGCTGGTCTGGACCGACCGAGGTGTTGCAGCACTTGCTGAGGCCCGGCCCCAGTTCGTATGACATGAAGAGTGCGTTATGGTGTTCAGTGTCGTCAGTAGCAAAATCGAGCGCATGGAGTGTGATGCTGAGCGAATTCGGGAGCTGTTGGGAGTATTGATCGGACGATGAAACGCGGGCGTAATGCAAATTACATGACCACCTCAAATGGTGCCTCATAGTGCTGGCTATTGCCTATAAGGTGTGGGATTTTGTTGTGGTATGTGCGTTTATAAGTAAAGCTCAGCATTAGCGACCATATTTTTGACGGGGGAGGGGGAGGGGGGGGGGGGGGGGTGAATCGGTTAAACGTGGTAGCGACATTTTCCCAGCTTTCATTTTTTGCCTGTTTTTTTATTACGTTAGTTTGGTGTCGAGCCCTGCGAGTTTCCTCCTCGTGGGCTGTGCAAATACAATTGCGAAAAGCACGCATGGCCCGGCGTCGCAGGGCCATGCGTGCTGACACTCATCGTTCCACCAGAGCGCGTGCTTGTACCCGGGTTGACGATGAGTGTGTGGAACAGACTGGTGTGCTAGTGCCAAAAGACAATTAACAAATTCAATAATATTAGGGGTCGAATCAGGGGGGTGAGCCTCGTGTATGTAATTTTGAAATGTGATCCAGTCCGCTTTGCGGAGGTTTGATCGAGGGAGGAAATAGAAGTCCACCTGTCCTGAGGTGACTCTTAATTCAAGGTGAATTGGATAATGGTCACTGAAAAGGGAATCTTTTTGTACGTTGCGCGTGGAGTGTGGCGCGATTCGTGGTGTTGAGAGAGCCAGGTCAATCACAGAGTAACTGACGGCTGCCCCTCGGTGTTGTGTGTGTGTAGGTGTTTGACTGTTGAGGTATACGAGGTCATGAGTATGTAGTAGTGTGTGGAGCCGTTAAAATCGCCCAAGATAGGGCAGGAGGAGGGGATTCGAAAGAAGAGGTCGGAGAGCTGAGCGGCCGTGGGGGGAGGGGGGGGGGGGGGGGGGGGTTAGTCGGGGATAGATAAAGAGGGACGAGGGTGATGTCAAGCTGTGCGATTTTTGCGTTAACTGCTCTAAGATTAAGTTGGGCCCGGAGCTCGAGCCACGCCGGGCAGGCGCGTCGGTCTCATGCCGGGTGGGGGCCAGTGCAGGTGACGCAGCGCGGCTCCTGGGGCCAGTGCAGGTGGCGCAGCGCGGCTCCTGGGCCTCGCATTGGCGAGCTGAGTGGCGGCCCGCACATGCCCCGCACTTGCAGTGGCGGGCGCGGCAGGTGCGCGCGCTGTGGTGGAAGGTCTTGCAGTGCGCGCAATGCTGCGGGGCGGGAACCCAGGGGCGCGGGGGCACCCGCATGTACCCACAGAGGAGGCGCGGCGGAAGGGCCGTGCCCCGGAGACGCAAACGGAGCAGGAGGTTGGGTCCAAGCACCGGGCGGCGCAACGGCAGGCGCACCACCCCCTTTACGCCCTGAGCTAGACACTCGCCGAGAATGCCCTCCTCGGACATCTCGGCGAGGGCCGAGGCGTGCGCGACCGCCTGAACAGTGTTCACAGTGAACAGTGTACAGTGTTCAGTGAACACTGTTCTGCCATCACAATTACGACGCCGCGCACCAGGAAGCGGTTCAGCGTTAGAAACACGGACACCTGATGGGTGCCGCAGACTTTTATTAGGAGAGCTCTCGAGCGAAGGGGATTGGCCCCCTCCACCTCTCCAACGTGGTGCTTTACTTCGCGGCGGATCGGAAACGGGTTAAGCGAGGCAATTTTTTGTCTCTATTTTCTATTAGGTCAAACGATGGCCCGTCCGGCAGTTCGGGTGACGAGGGACCGCGGTCCCCACGGCAGCTCGGGTGACGAGGGACCGCGGTCCCTCGTCACCCGAACTCACTCGAACCCGAACTCCGCCGGGACCCACCACGGCGAGGGGTGGGTCCTGGATCGCGGCGCGATGGGGATGGGGACTCGGGCGTCATGCTTGGTGTTGGGTGTTTTTGGTGCTTGACCCACAGGGAGCTGTTTGATGTATACTTGCGTGCGAGGTGTAAACTTGCGCTCATTATTTCGATCATCCAACTCACCTTAGTCCATGCTTTCACATTTCACTCAGATGCTGTATGTACGTAGGACTAATCCCCGTGACGCATCAAACTTAAAGCCCCAGTGGGTCATTATAGCCAACAGCTTTGCCTGGTCATCAGTTTGCGTATTCATATTGCTCTGGCACGTCGGCATAACAGGTTTGTTTGCAGGGTTGAGCTAGCCAATTGCGTTGTGAATAGCGTTCTGGTAACTTTGAACTCGCCTTTGGGGTATATGGTCGAGGCTGCCAAAAGTTTTCCGGTTTTATTTTCCAAACAACGGACACAAAACTTTGACTACAAGTAGCAATTTGTTCAACCCCAACAAACTGCAGACGTCTGAATTGATGTGATTCTGTGCTTTGTCTTCCGTGCTAAACGTGTGGCCTAAAATCGTCATAATTAGGCACCGCCCAGGAGTAGCGAAGCGTGATATTATGTTATTAAACTTGCTTTAGGTTCATGTACAGCATTTTCAGGCAAATTCAAAAATTTTCAAGGTTATCTGGTAACGTGGAAAGCGCTTCTTGTGCAAGCAGGTCCCCGAATCGAATCAGGAGGCTACAAGGCGCTATTATCCATTGGTTGAGGCTATTGTCTATATATGAGGCTATTATCTTTGGTTGCAAGTCGCATCTCCAGATCAAAGGTGACATCTCCAGATCAAAGGCGGCATCTCCAAATCAAAGGCGGCATATTTAGATCAAAGGCGGCATTTCCAGATCAAAGGCAGCATTTCCAGATTAAAGGCGGCATCTCCAGATCAAAGGCAGCATCTCCAGATCAAAGGCGGCAACTCCAGATCAAAGGCGGCAACTCCAGATCAAAGACGGCATCTCTAGATCAAAGACGGCATCCCTACTCTGAAATCTGAACGCCGAACCCCTGTGATGCACGTTCCGCTGCCATTGTTTGACGACAGCTGGAGGGTTCCCACGTCCCAGGTTTTCATCAGGAAACTGTTATAGCGCCGTGCTTCTCACGGAGTCCTGTGCGCATCATAAATAAGCATGATCAATTTCGTATTCCTGAGCCCAGATGTCCACAGAGGCAATTCAGAATTACGGCAACGTCGCACTTTGCGTCAGAATTTATCGGCTATCGACACCGAACGCTGAGGTACACATCACAGAACCCAATTCAGCCCGCAAACCCGCCACAGCTGACCCGCGAAAACCCGTGTGCTTTTGGCAGCGTTCTAGCCCAGGCTTGCGGTTTTTGCGGATCTCAACTTTTAAGAGGCAAAACAGTACATATTTGCTACCTATTTTCAAAACCTTGCACAGACCAGTGTGCTACCATACATAATACAGTTATGAAAATATCACGATTTACCTCTATGGCAACAGCTCCAGTGACAGGAAACTAACGATAAGCGTAAAATATCTGTAAGACAGGCTGCGTAAATGGAAACTAAAAAACATCTAAGCAAAACTCATGCCGGAGTACTCAAGAATAGCTCAAAATACTCAATACAAAAATGCTAAAAAATATCAAGTTTTCAGACCTTAGCTTGATTTTAATGAGCAATAGTTAGGGGGTTATTAGAAGGGGAAAAGTCGCATACTTGAAAGAAATAATTACCACGGAAAGGTTACACAATACACTTCGGGTTATTGTAAGGGTGATGTGTACTTCAGCTTTTTTGTTCCATGCGCAAACCGTACTTTTTTATCCACATCAATA
The DNA here is from genome assembly GCF_011947565.3 of Pollicipes pollicipes. NCBI lineage: Eukaryota > Metazoa > Arthropoda > Thecostraca > Pollicipedomorpha > Pollicipedidae > Pollicipes > Pollicipes pollicipes. The sequence continues at coordinate 21,696 of NW_023595962.1, forward strand.
ATCAATGAAATGAACGGGAAACTGTGCGTCTTCTATTTCCTATCCTCGCTCACTTGCCAGCACAGTCCGCATTAGCCGGCGTTTCACATACGCACCTCTTGTCAAAATCAGCATGAAAAAAACACAATTTTTTCGATTTGCACCTGAACAACCTATAATCTACGACCGCGATAACACATTTGTTATTTTCATACTTATACTCACTTTGCTGCATACTTGCACAACGCTCTCTCCCATGGGACGGCCTTTGATATCTGCTAGCTGTCAGGATCCGCACCGTGTTGTGCAGGCTCACGGCAGGTCCGGACCAGACCGGACCGACCTATGGCAGGTCCGGACCTGCGGTGCAGGCGCAAAGCAGGAGGACTGGTAGGCGGAGGACTGGTCCGGAGACAAAGAGGAAGACGGTGTCGGTGTCGGTCGACTTGTGCTCCGCCCCGTTGGCTCAGAGTAAGAACCGTCTTCCCCGGGGCAGTCACGCGTGACGTGGCGCCCGCGCCCGGACGGACGGACGCGCCCGGTACTGACTGGCGCTGGCCACTGGCCCCGTTACAGTGTCACGCGCTTGGTATGGACCCCGTCAGTGTCACGCGCTGGGTATGGACCCCGTCACAGTGTCACACGCTGGGTATGGACCCCGTCACAGTGTCACACGCTGGGTATGGACCCCGTCACAGTGTCACACGCTGGGTATGGACCCCGTCACAGTGTCACACGCTGGGTATGGACCCCGTCACAGTGTCACACGCTGGGTATGGACCCCGTCACAGTGTCACGCGCGGGGTATGGACCCCGTCACAGTGTCACGCGCGGGGTATGGACCCCGTCACAGTGTCACGTGCTGGGTATGGACCCCGTCACAGTGTCACGCGCGGGGTATGGACCCCGTCACAGTGTCACGTGCTGGGTATCGACCTCGTCACAGTGTCACGCGCTGGATATCGGCCCCGTCACAGTGTCACGCGATGGATATGGACCCCGTCACAGTGTCACGCGATGGATATGGACCCCGTCACAGTGTCACGCGCGGGGTATGGACCCCGTCAGTGTCACGCGCGGGGTATGGACCCCGTCACAGCGCCACGCGCTGGATATCGACCCCGTCACAGTGTCACGCGCTGAGTATGGACCCCGTCACGATGCCACGAGCGTCACGGCGCTGCGAGAGTGACGGCGGCGCCAAGTCGTCCGGTGACCGGGCGATCTCGTCGACTCGACGCCCGGAGTGACGCGAGCGAGGCGTCACACCAGCCGCGCGGGACCCTCGTGCGCTCGGCAGTGGCTCTCGTGTGGCGAGCCGTTTGTCTGTGCTGACCGGGTGCGTGGAACATGGGCGCTGCTGGACGAGGATGGTTTAGGGACTCGGCCGCCAGTCACAAGCGGGCGGTCCTGAGCCACGGCCGGCACCAGTGACGTCATCACGACGACATCGTCGTGACGATGAGGACGTCGTATCATTGTCACGACTCGGGACAATGATGTCTGAAACGGCCGTTCATGACGAGATGTTAGAATCTGGTACGGAAAGGCTACAATCCGCGCTCTTTTAACTCGCGTGCAAAGGGAAAGATGCATGCTGGAAACCACTTATTTTTCCGATTATTAAGTCGCTTATTTTCCACTTCCGACACCAACCTTTTTGGTGTTAAACATGCTAGGTAATTGCAGACATTGCTATTAGTATGCAGCTGAAAATACGACATGAATGAAGCTTTCGGAACTCGTGGCGTTGAGACAGGGCTTATAAATGCATTGGAATATACTCCTTTCATGAGCAGCAGGCAGAAGAGCAACGATCTTCAGTTATCTGAGTGTGTGTCTTTGTTGATCTGGCGTTTTTAAACGGCGGTATCGACGAATTTGTATTATCTTTGCTGTTTTAGCTACCGCAAGCACAGTATTGCGAAATACGCAAATACCTTGGTTGAAATTAGTTAGCAATGAACAGCACCACATGGACGTGTTAGTGTTCACGTTCGTTTACTGAGAATCCATCCACATAGTGGGCATTATAAATCCAGGTGTGTACTGTGCCAAAAGAAACAGGTATTTGCACATACACAAAAAAGACAATCACTGTCACGATGCATGCCGAAAACAGCGAGGACATCCGACTGGTATTCATACTGGCTGATCCCTTGTCCACAGAAGCGCCACGCAACTCCGCACTCCGGTACCTGCATCCAGAAATAAATTTCTCGCAGGCCCGACCACCCGACAGGAGAATGACCTTCGCCGTTCTCCAGCAGCGACCGTTCTCGTCCCCCCCCCCCCCCTCTCTGGGAGCGTCTAACAAAGAGCACTCTGGGGACTGGCGGGCAGTCGCGCTCATTTAGCGCACTCTGAGCCGATCTCTGAGCACTCTGAGCCGATCTCGCTGATACACCACCTCCGTCGCACTCAGCCACCCTAACGAGGTGAGGCCTGGTGAGATGTGTTTATAGCGCCGCGCTGCAGTGATAAGTCTGGCTGCAAGGTTGATAGTTTTCTGAATTCGGGACAGAAGATATCGTGCGACTCCGTCCCAAACAGTACGACAGTACGATAGGTGGAGAAAATGTGAAGCTGTGCCATGAGCTCAAGTGCTTTGGGTGTAGCATAGTGCCGAATTTTGTGGACAGAAGGATGGTGCATTTGTGCATTTGTGTATTTGTGCAAATGCAAGGTGCATTCGCGAACCGCCGCCAATATATAAGGTTCCCAGGTCAGGCTTATATATCAGGTTATCAGGTCCGGGACCGTGCTCAAGGTCTTTATAGTGGGACATGGCAATATGCATGGCCCTGATAGGGTGATATAGAAGCTGGTTGTCTTTTTGATGGAGGGTTTGGTGCCAAAGATGGTGAAATAGGTCTGATCGGGCTCATTTTGAGGCTGTTAGATGAGGCCATCCGTGAAGGTGTAGGATGGACTCTGCCTTCCACGCATCATTTCAAAGTTGATGGCCCCGGGAGAAGAGTGGTGCAGCAGACGAGTGTCAGCAGCATAGAACGGTATCCGGACATAAAGAAGCAATGAGAACGTGTTGGTAAAGATAACGAAAAGGATAGATCCGACGATAGAACCCTGGGCGACGCCTTGGGTCAAGGGGAAATCAGATCGGATTCGCCCGCCACCATCTGCTTCCGGTCCCGCAGGTAATTGTAGTAGGACCTCACACGCTTCAGCCGCCTCCTTGTGACCGACGCCAAAGACAGCGGGGCTGTCTGCATACCCCGACGAGGAGAAGCTGACGCGCTCCCGGGCCTCCTTATGACCGGCACCGACTGCAGGAGCGCTGTCTGCGCACCCAGCGAGGAGAAGCTGACGCGCTCCCGGGGCCTCCTCATGACCGGCACCGACGGTAGGAGCGCTGTCTGCGCACCCAGCGAGGAGAAGCTGACGCACTCCCGGGCCTCCTCATGACCGGCACCGACGGTAGGAGCGCTGTCTGCGCACCCAGCGAGGAGAAGCTGACGCACTCCCGGGCCTCCTTATGACCGGCACCGACTGTAGGAGCGCTGTCTGCGTACCCAGCGAGGAGAAGCATCGGCTGGTGGCCAGCGATTGGATCTGGGATTCAGATCCGAGTTTCGAAACAACAACCTCGAGTGAACCGGTCAGGCTGGTCAGGACCATGTCCGACACCGCTGGTGTTGCTGCTGTGTTATGTTATGTTGTTACCCGTATGTTGTATGCTGGTGCCATTATTGCCATTGCTATTGTTGTTCTTGGAGGCTCAGGGCCACGTCGACTGCAGTGACCATTTTACCCGCAAAAAAAGAAATAGTCAACTCATCCTGCTACGCAAATCACGTGATAACTCTTGGTCATGTCTGTCCAAGGAAGGCAATTGGTAACAATATAAGTTAAAGCATCGGTATAAGAACCGAGCTCCCTCATGCACCAATGCAGATGCGTGTCAATGATGTTGTGTGACTAGCGATGCCTGAAATGGATGTTTGTATATCACGTTGAAGTCAATGCTGACTAAAAAATGCTACGAGCTGTTGCATATCGCAACATGGAGTTTCTCCAATGTGTCGGTTAGAGATGCGTGGGCTCTCACCCGAGCTGCGTGAGGTCCGGGCCGCTTAGGATCCCATGGAGGCCCATGCACCTGGGCAGTCCTGCTAATCCTACCGTAGCAGACTGATGTCATAGTTGCCATGACGACGGACGGCTTGCCAATAGAAACTGCTGCCTTCAACCGCTGGTCGATCATCTCCAGCGCTTCGGCCCACGGAAGCGGCAGGGGGTCGGTCAATCGCCGCGGGCAGCACGGCCCGGCACCGCTGCCGCAGAGCCGGTGCGACCCGAGGCTGGGGTCGGAGCCGTCGATTGGCGCCTTTTTCTCGCGGGGATTGCCTCTCGTCATGATGCCTCTCGTCTCGTCTCGTCTCGTCAAGACGCATCCGCTTCGCGCTCCAAGAGGTGTGCTGGGCTGGCTAGTGCGATCGCATCTGGCGATGTCATGTCCAGGTTAGGTCAACACTTGGGTTGGACCCCCCGCCCCAGGCACGTCTCAGATGCGAGCGTCGCGTTCATATTAAGTTGGAGCGGGAGGTTCACTTCATCAATTCTGGATGTTGTGGGACGGGTGTTGGCTTGTGCGAAGGTGTACGCCGGTGGAGATGACGTAACAGTACCACTGCTGGCCGCTGTTAGCCGCAGTAGCCGCGCGGTCCGATTGTGGGTCAGACGCGCAGGGGTCACCAGGTCACGACCCGACCCGAGTCGGGATCATGCGGTGTCACCGCCGCTACACTCGACGTCCGGCGCGACCGCCTCGGTGAGGACCTTGTCCGACCTGATGGGAACGGAAGCAGCCGGTTCCGAGCGTGACATAGCCACCCCCTCTGGGCAAAGCCTGACGCCGCCCCTGTCCAGCCCGGCCGGCTGCAGTGGCGGCGTCAGGCTCCGGTCGGAGGGGACGACCGTGTCACCTTCGGAACCGGCTGCCGCCGCGTCACGTCTGGCCGCACGAGGTCGACACCATGGTGGTCGCGTTGGTTGTCGAGTGCGGCAGCCGCGCGCCCCGACCCGTCAGGAGGTCTCTCGGCCGACACCAGAAGCGTTAGACGGCAGTCGATCGTGCTGATTGCCCAGAAGGGACAACATGTCTCTTTCGGAATCGGTAGAACGCCCGGTCAGTTGCCGTCACCTCCCGTGAGCGTTTCAGTCATCGGTGCGTAAGTAGAACGACTTCAATCGATGTTTATGTTCCCAGAAAAGCCACTCGCCTTACGAAATGTCACGCACTCGGTCGACCAGCGTCCGAGCTCCGTCTCTGCTTACTTTCGCTGGCGCGTGCCGGGTGGGAATGTGATTAATGAAACTTTGAAGCGGAGCGTCACCAGCAGGGCGACTGAAATAGCCAAGCATGAAACCCAGGGCTGTAGTGTTGTTATCGCGGCGCGATCTGTCGCGGTTCTCGCCACGGTGCCTTGCATTCAGTCTATCATCAGCTTCGGAGAAGGTGACATTGGCCATCTCATGTTCAAACATTCACAAGCGGGCTGTAACGGTGCGGTCGCCAACACTGTGCAGTTGGTCTTACGCCTTCATTTCCTCAAATTGCTGAAATCTGATAAAAATCCTTAAAAATGACTTGAAACGGATGGATCCATGACTCGCACAGGATAGCGCGTGATAGCTTTTATACACCAACCCACATTTGTCGGCATGGCCGCACGCTTTTTTCTCCACCCGTACGATGGTCTCATGTTGCTTGCGTGGCTGGTTGTCGAGATTAGAATTTAAGTGTTCCCGACCCGCCTCCGTTAGATTTGTGTGAGGAAAATTCCTAACAAATCCCATATTAATCGAATGGCGAAGGCGTAATGGCAAAGCCGTCTGGGAAAGCAAAGGTACGGGGTTCGATTTCCCCGCGGACCCTTTTTGCCAGGGTGAAGACAGGCTGTACCGTAAACTCTCATCAGTGGAGTGCGGCGCAGAGCTCCAAACGCTGCTTGCATAAACACGCTGGCTGGCCGGAACCTTAGATTTAGACGTTTGATAATACTGCATCACAGCTTTTAAGGCACTGTGCAATTTGCACAACTTCAAAGAATAGCGGCGGCCGCATCGCCGATGCTGCCAATGTTTGGTTAGCTTGGTTTGCTAGGTTTGTTGGTAGCTAGGTTTGCCAATGTTTAGTTAGCTAGGCTAGAACGCACTCAGCTCGCGGTCTCATCCGACATCATTAGCACACTCCTCTTCACCGGAGGCGCACCTGACTGCTCGCCGCCCGCGTCCTTACACGAATTGATCTGAAAGCAGGTAAGTCGCGGTTCTGCTCTAATGAGGTTGGCTACTGATGTGATCCAGATTGGGGACGGCCAGAGAAAGTCCATCCCTGGGCAAGTTCCCCCGGAAGCTGCTTGATGCTCTGACGTAGTGGCGGTGGTTAGAGGTGGTCGAAAGGTCACAGGGGTCGTGCAGTAAAGGTCACCGGACATCGGTCTCTTTGATTGCCTCTTAATCACATGTGTTGGCTTAGGTCTACGGCAATTATCCCTCTCAGCAAGGGTGATGGTGCGGTGATGGAAACAGGGAAAGGCGTAGTGGATAGGCGACTATTTCATCACAGCGACGTTTTAGTGTAGGGCGTTACGACGGATGGCAATACACGAAAAGGTCTATATCTCCAGGATTGCTCATTTTTTATCAACAACATTTTATTTCGAACAAACGCTTTTCTCGTTTGAGGAGGAACGAAACAGAGTTTTTGCGGCAGGCGCCATCTCTTCAAGCACTTCTGAATCGCGCCACCCGAGAATAGCGTTCCAGGGATCTAGGACATTCACAGCATGCTATTATCAGCAGTGCGCAACCACTCAAATTCTGGCTTACGAAGTACGATTCCGCACCACGCACAGCCGTAATTCCTGTTTGCAGCCGTCAATGTGGCTTGGTTGCTATGGTAACGGACAATGATCAGCACGCGACCGTACTGAAAACCACACCATACAGGTTTTAGTGGCACTTTGGTGCTCTCGGGAATAACTGACCCGTGGTTATGTTCGACTGTACTATCACGCAGCAGCTACAAAAACTTACCGGCGACGCAGTCACTGGAGCATTCATTTCTCAGTGCAATTGTTAACTGTGACGATAAATATGACATCCGTCTGCCATAGTTGAAGCGTTCATGCGTAGCAAAAAGGCATGCAAATTGATCTGTCTAGGGCGAGGAATGAAACACGATCACAAGCGACATTTTGGAAACCCAACGAATTCAGAACATCTCAAATATTGAGTATCTATTTGTTTCCTCTACGGCAGCATCGCTACAAGCTGAAATTCTACCAAAAAGTAACAAGTGGTAGCCTGCTAGTCACCCACCGGCGAAGTATGTTGTGGGCCAAAAACTACGCGAATTAATTACGGTGTGAACACCTCATATTAAAAAGAAAGATACCAATCTGAATGAAAATAGATGCATCACAGCCTTCAACAAATAGCACTAGGAAGAGGTTTTTAGAGGGTGCGAACCCTTTGAAGCGAACTCCTGATAATGCCGGGGACGATCTTTAAGTTAGTTTTCATGGTCGTGCCGTACAATTTACTCATTATGTCGTAATGTCGGTTGCGTCATAATGTCGGAAAGAACGTCTGTGTTGGCATTGGCTCCACCTTGGTCTGTGTTGATTTCTTGCCCTCCACTGCTACCTCAAGTCATCACTACCAGCTGAACAGTCTTTCTCGGAAAATCCTGACAGGGATTCTCAGCTATTGCGGCTTCGGCCCCAAGCAGCGGAAGCTGCAAATCACTCTGAAGTTGTTATTAAAGTAGTTGCGTAGGCTGTGGCCACACCACGCAAGTGCTCCGAACCGTGTAATACTTTTAAGTTGGCCTGATCACCACGGCGTGGTGTGTATCTTCTCCGTTTTACGCACAGCCACGACGTCACTGTCCGGAAATACGCTACGTCCGGAAAAGCTATGGCTTAGACAGGATTCGAACCAACGCAGTTGCCGATTTCGAACCCACCACGACAACCAATGGCTGGGACCCGCGAGAGACGTTCTGACCAATAGGGTGTCGGAACTGAGGCGCAGCGGTCGAATATCCGCGTGGTTCATTAGGATGAAATGGCAAATAAGGAGCTGTCGCAGTCCAATGCGCTGGATGGGCCATTGTGGTAAATGAGCTGGCATTTGGTGGGCTTACATTTCCACGCTAGCTTTTCTATTTTCTCCCAGTGCCACAGGAGATCCGAATGGAGGCTGAAAGAAGGAAACGGTAATGAAATGGAATGGAATGAGCAGCAGAAAGGTAGTCTAAGGTCGCCAGGTAGTTGAAGAAAATGCTGCGTGCGGGAAGTCGTGTCATTACTGACGTGACGTACTTGACAAATGGCTTTGGCTTCTGTGGCTGGCTGTGATCGGTCACGACGCTGAGACAGAGGGCCTGTGCAAGTGTATCTGGCTGCAGACGGCACGTCATCTCAATTGAAGTAGTGCATCTCATTTTCCCACAGCTCATTATGTTGAATCCTCCCCCATTTTTTGGCGTTCAGCCATGTTCGGCACCTTTGTGGAAGGTTGCCACCAGCGTCAAGCCCTTTGGACAGTCATACCTACAATTTTTGTTTCTGTGTATTTGGACTTCTAACCAACTGAGCCAACGGGACGGACACAACATTCAAACGGCTTTAGCCTCTCTTGTGTTATGGATAGATATTTCAAAGAGGCACCGCAAGAAAGCCCATACAATTACAGGTCTTATGGTGTTGGTAGCAACCGTATATACCTGACTTATCTTAAAAATGCAGGTGAAAAATAAATAGAGGCTGTGGCGAAGACGCGGCGAATTTGATCGCGTGTTTAGCTCAACGAACTGGGGAAAATGAAAATGTAGTAGGTTATTGGTGATGGGTTCCCGGACCGGCTTTCAGCCGACCCCGTCAGCGGGTAACCAGCGCAGTCGGCTGTGTTCATGCCTCCGGGCCAGTGACCACGTGACCTGGCCAAGGTCATGTGTGCGGGCCAAAGCGTCCGCGGACTTCGGGCAGGGACGGCCGGGCGCGGCCGGGACGCAAGTTGGTTCAGGAGAGCGACTATGGATGTGAGTGACTGAAGTGAACTGTGGTCTACGCATACTCTACCGTCATTTTATGGCTTCAAGTGCACCTCCAAGGGCTGATTATGACACCATATCGAGATTCGAATTTGGTGGCAACATTCAGGATGAGAGGGGGTGCGGCGGTGGCCAGCGTTGAAAGCCGCGAAAATAAACGGGAGCGGGTCTTTAGTGCTTTGTTCGGAAGACTAAAAACCCAGGGGAAAGTTATAACAGTTGTTCGATTTCCAAAAGGTTTTTTAATCTTAGCGTGTGAAGCCGATGTGAGACTGCATTTTTGTATGTCATTCGTGAATGGGTGTCTTAATTGCAAAAAGATGGATTATGCGAAATGTCATAACCTGACACGTGCAGACGACAGACTATAAAAATCGTGTATACAGCCAGGACGTACCTAAATGAAAATGAAACTGAACTGCATGAGCCTCTCAGCAGGCGTGGAAAATCTTGGAAGGACATTGAACTTCATTTTTTATATGGCCCTATCCTCCTCCATGAGGCTGACTGCACGGTCTCCAGAGAGACCGCTTGAAAAAGCAGCGCGACCATCGCTTTGACACGTCTCGGCGTGGACACAAGGAAAAAAGGTAACGAAGTGTCTACTGGTGTTTCGGGGTTGTGACTTGGGAATTTTCATGTTGGTGACAACTGACATTGAACACGCGAGGACGTTCTGGTTCAACGACGCTATCAATAAAGCTTTCGCTATTTTGCGAGAACCGACGTTCGAAAGCTGCACTCGTGATCACATTCCTCAGGGAAAACAATTAATGCCACCATAATCACTGCGCTCTGGAGCAAAACCGGATGTTTTAAGGCCGAGAACGAGCACCCTGCCAACACCACCCCAGAGCGCTACACCGCTGCCGCTCTGATCTCATTCTGATCACGTTCTGAGCGAGTGCGGGGCGACCCCACACGATTGACCGGGACGTCATGTGACTCCAGCGGGACGAGGAGACGCCGCACACGAAACCAGGTTCATTAGATGGGTTGGAGGAGTGTTTCCCTGGCCTGCACAACAGCTGAAGGCTGTCGTGGAGTGGCTGCGCTTCCGTCCGACCTGTCGTAGAGTGGCTTCGCGCTCGTCCGACCTGTTGTGGAGTCGCTTTGCACTCGTCCGACCTATCGTGGGGTGGCTTCGTACTCGTCCGACCTGTCGTGGAGTAGCTTTGCATTCGTCCGACCTGTCTTGAAGTGGCTTTGCACTCTTCCGACCTGTCGTGGAGTGGCTTTGCGCTCGTCCGACCTATCGTGGAGTGGCTTTGCGCTCGTCCGACCTGTTGTCCCTGGGCTTCATGCTGTGAGGTAAACTAAGGAAACGTTTCTCGTGAAAAAGCTAGCAAACCTGCACGAGCTCAAGGCCGCCTTCAGGGTTCAGATTGGACGCATCGCCGTCGACAAAATCGACGAGACAGGCGACCATCTTCATGAGGTTCAGCTGTTGCGCATCCTGGATCATCAGGGAGTGACCTGTGGCATCTTCTGTAATCCTTATTTCACGGGGTGGAATCCCTGACAACCAATGTCACTGTTCGTGTTTTGCCCTTGAATTGGCAGTTGAATGTCATCGTTGCTGTCATTGTGCGGTAAATATAACTACCACTGTTGAGGAATAAGTTGATTATTTTGTTCCGCATCACCACGTAGGTTAAAAAGCAACTGCGTGTTGCAGTCCATCTTTTTGTCCTGATCTTCTAGTGGCATCCCTTAACAAATATGTCAACGTTTACAGACTAGCGAAGCATGTGTAGAGTTGGCATGATAAAACCACAAGGCACCTATAAGATACGATTTGGTATTAAATGAGCATGATACCAATAGCGATGTGCTCAAGTACATCGTGCACCGGCAATTAGGAAAAATGTCCTACATTTCATCTCCCGGCGTTCATTCTTGGCTCAGATACGTATTGGGAGGGAAAAGGGCTCTCAATCTCCCGGAAGTATGCAAAGGGTTCTCAATCTCCCAGGAATATACAAAGGAATCAATCAAAATGTACAAAAGGTTCTCAATCTCCCAGGAATCAACCTTTCGGAAGTATACAAAGGGCTCTCAATCTCCCGGAAGTATACAAAGGGATCTCAATCTTCCGGAAGTATACAAAGGGCTCTCAATCTCCCGGAAGTATACAAAGGGCTCTCAATCTCCCGGAAGTATACAAAGTGGCGCTTATGTCTTAAGGGGTGTACTCTCAAACCGCCGATGCAATTAGTCAGTTATGTGCGGTTTACTTGATGTGCGTTATTTATGACTTATGAGGACAACACATTATCTTTTGGTCGGACTTAGCGGCCTTCCACCACGCTCAGAGACGGCACGACGATCAAAGTCTCTCCAAGACTCTGAGCATCTCAAAGCCGTCACTCCCACCAACAATTACAAGACTCTTCACTAGGTACAAATGGCTGCTGACACAGCCAACATGAGCAGTCAAGTGCGGCCAGATTGTGCCGGCAGGCCCACTTCACATCTGAAGGAAAGCTATGTTTCCAAAAGCCTCGTGGCTTCAGTCGGCCAGCTTGCTCTAGAGACGCAGGAACATCGCGCAGGACAGATCGGTGGTGGCGATGGCACGGCGCAATCATTATATCATTAAATATCAATAGTTATATAATAATAATTATCAAGTACATCAGAGCAGGCCCACGCGATGGCAGAGTAAAACGTGTTCCAACATGCTACACGCATCACATTTTGTCGTGCCGAGAATTCCGCTTGTAATGCATCGTCCATAAAAACGCACTCACCTGGGCAATGTTCTACCGATGAACACAATGTTAACATAAGCAAACCAATGACACTATCATGTGCCAGTCGTATGGACATCCGCCTCCCCAATGTTTGGAGCTTCCGCCCTTGTTTTTAAATCTCATCTTCACAACTGGAGACGACGTCCCTTAAATTCTGCACATCGCTGAGCGGGCGAGGCGTGACAGTTGCACGTCTACACCAAATGTTCAAAAGCAATGTTCAAATGTTCAAATGTTCAAAAGCAATGGAGTAAAATATAAGAGATCACTGAAATAATACTACCAGCTCAAACGCCACATTAACGACTGATGTAATTGGCTCTTCAGGCTGTTCTGGAGGTGAACATAGCCCACTTTGACCTTTGTCAAACTCTCAGTGACACCCGTCTCTGGAATGAAAAGATTCGGTGGGAGTAATGCGACTTTGATTCTGATAATAACTAAACCTCAGAATCAGAGTCGCATTGCTCTTACCGAATGTCTTGCTCCGGAAGACGGAAATCACTGCCATTGACCAGTGCAGCTTTGTTTAAGGCCTATCGTACCTGCGTGTCTCCGCGGCCGGCGACGACCTCAACAGACGTTCTCAGAGGGCGTCAACAGGCATCAACAGGCGTCCTCAGACGGGCGTCAACAGGCCTCGATAGGCGTCCTCAGACGGGCGTCAACAGGCCTCGATAGGCGTCCTCAGACGGGCGTCAACAGGCCTCGATAGGCGTCCTCCACCGCCTTAGGCGTCACAACACTCCAGCGGACCGCAGACTGAGCACGGGAGCCACCCAGGCGGACAGGCGGAAAACCGGCCCGGACAGGTAACGTTGTCCGGTGCTGTCCCGTGCGGTACAGCGACACTGTCCGGTGCAGTGCGGCAGTACTGTCCGGCACTGTCTGGCGCGGTGCGGCGGCACTGCCTGGCACTGTCCGGCGCGGTGCGGCGGCCCTGTCTGGCACTGTCCGGTGCGGTGCGACGGCACTGTCCGGCACTGTCCGGTGCGGCGGCCCCGTCCGAGCCGCGTCGCGTCGAATCGGAGACTGCGCCCGCCCCGACGCCCGCCGTTCGGCCGGCTGCCGGTGTCGTCGGAGTCGCCAGCGGGCCATCGGAGTCGACAGAATGACGGGCAGCCGACTTCACAAGGCAAAGTGCGACTACACGCCAGCACTGTGCACCTGTCAACACGCCAGCACCGTGCACCTGTCAAAACGCCAGCACCGTGCGCCGTTTCCAGGCGCACGGTGCTGGCGTGTTGGCAGGGAACACCACAATTGATCCGCATATGATTACTAGAAGAGCTCTGAAAATTAGTTGCCCTGGAGGGGAGATATGACAATTTTCGATCAACTTAAAGGGAGTACTTGACATTTATACGGGGTATTGAATTGAAGTAAACATATTGAAGGCCTTTCGATACAGTTCGCGGTCATTTCCTTTTTAAGAGCTAAAATTCTCTGGTGCCTGATCTTAAAGGCCGCAAAGATGTTGGAGAGCAGCTTAGAACAGCATTTGAAGGTCACCTTGGCATTTATGACATCACGATAACGTCATTCAAATCGTGCCGTGAAAAATCCTTGCTGTGATCAAGACCAAGAAAATATGATAGCTGAGTCATTTATATTTGGCGTTAGTGAGCACGATTCCAAGATGTAACGGCCATCCATAGGCTCTCATTGGATGTTATGCAAGGTATGATGACCTTGCCAGCCAATGATGTACCTAGGAACATATTTACTAAGCAGAAAGTTGTGTTGTCAAGAGTAGCCTTTTCTACTTCCTAGTATAACAACAGTTTTAAGTGGGCTTATTTCATCATACCTGATACTTACTTTAATATCTCCAAATCTGATTTGAAAATAAGCATTAACCGCAGAGGTAGAGATAAGTATTAGCCGTCAGATTGCGCTCCCTTTAACCGTAAAAGCTAGAAACAAAATTAGCAAGGCGACTGCGGGCTGTGCGGCAATCTTGTTCAGCAGCTGTGGCTGGGCTTAGGTATTTCCTGTCTAGGTGAGGTCAGGTCTAGGATTATATTCCACATGTCCAAAGGTAAGCGCTCTCACGCTTTCTCTCACACTTTCTTCCGCTCTCACGCTTTCTCTCCCTCTCTCTCTCTCTCTCTCTCTCTCTCTCTCTCTCTCTCTCTCTCTCTCTCTCTCTCTCTCTCTCTCTCTCTCTCTCTCTCTCTCTCTCTCTCTCTCTCTCTCTCTCTCTCTCTCAACTTTCCAGGCCAACAAGCTCCGCTGTTTGCACTGTTTTGAAGTCTCAATGTTGCCAACGACGAGCATGTTCCAGTCTGAACGCGAACATTTTTGGGGGCCATTTTCACCGACCACATCTTTCAGCAAGCTTTTACGCGTGTTTGTAGCGATGCAAAACGACATTAGTTTCTTGGGCGGCGCAGATTCCCGCAAAACACGCACCTCAGGGATGTCGACACCCAGTGCCGAAAAGGCACTTGATGACCTTTATTTGAGCTCGCGTCCAATATACGCGGCAAGATTAAACGCATTCCCACCGAGATGGGCCAGGAATCTCTGGAATTCTCATCAAAGTAAGCAAAGTCACGATCGGGCATGGCTTTGAGCCAGTAGTATGTTCTGTAGGAGAAACCAAAAAACGCCTTTGCTTCTTCACATGCTCTGGGATTCGTCAACGTCAGTGCCTGTGACCAGGGAGGATGTCTGTTGTCCTCTAACTTGGCGTAAACGCAATCACAAGCTGCTCAGGTATGAGGCAGAAAAGTGCTTGATCATGGGAACTCGTTTGACACGTAGTGCTGTGCATGTTGCTTGGAAATTTGTGCAATATCATTAATATCGCGATAGATATATGATATCATTATCATTGTATTTCATGAACCGCCGTACCGCGTGCCAAGCTTGTCATACACAGACATCGCCTCTGGAGACCTAAACATTGCCTCTGAAAACCTAGACATCGTCTCTGATGAGTCCGCCCTTCCAGTCGCCGGAGAGGCGATGTGATCATCACTATTCTGCGCCTCTCGCAAAATAGTGGTGGTCACATCGCCTCTGAAGAGTCCGCCCTCCGGTTGCTGGAGAGGCGATGTGACCACCACTATTTTGCATCTCTCATAAAATAGTGATGGCCACGTTTCCCCTGAAGAGTCGCCCTCCCGGTCGCTGGGGAGGCGATGTGACCATCACTATTTTGCGCCTCTCGCAAAATAGTGATGGTCACGTCTCCCCTGAAGAGTCGCCCTCCCGATCTCTAGACAGGCAATGTAACCATCACTATTTTGCGCCTCTCGCAAAATAGCTCCAGGACAGCGGTCGAGACGACCTCAGTACAGCAGCGGGCAGTGGAACGTGATGGCCGACGGCAAGCGCACTGCACTGCGCTGCACTGCACGAACCGTGTGGTGGAACGTGATGGCCGACGGCAAGTGCACTGCACTGCACTGCACGAACCGTGTGGTGGAACGTGATGGCCGACGGCAAGCGCACTGCACTGCACTGCACTGCACGAACCGTGTGGTGGAACGTGATGGCCGACGGCAAGTGAACTGCGGTTGCACTGCACGAACCGGCAGTGGAACGTGATGGCCGACGGCAGGCGCACTGCACTGCACTGCACGACCCGGCAGTGGAACGTGATGGCCGAAGGCAGGCGCACTGCACTGCACTGCACGACCCGGCAGTGGAACGTGATGGCCGACGGCAAGCGCGCTGCACTGCACTGCACGGACCGTGTGGCCGGAGCTGCGCTGGGGCCAGTTGCACAGAGAGGTGGTGCTCACGCTGTTTGCTCGACTTCATCGGAGTTCTATTCGCGACCGTCGCCAAATTCTAGCTATCAAAACTGTTTTTGTTATAAATTCATCAAGTTCACCAACATTTTGTTCAATTCGCCAGAATTTAACAACCTTTTTTCGTATTTTTGCGTTTTATTAACCTCTTAGAGTTAAAAGTTATTTCATCCGTACGCCAGTTGAGCATTGCGGCATCGCGGATTCATTTACATTGCGGCACTGCGGCGGGGCATTCACATTGAAACATTGCGAATTCATTCACACAACACATCCCAATATTCTCCAACCCCATTAACGGTTCCGAACACCAGCGTTGCTGTTTCTTTCACATGACATATCTCGATATTTCCCAACCCCATGAGCTGTTCCATGATTTCCAGGAGCCCTGGTAGCCTGTATTGCTTATTTTCTCAAAAATTGTCACATCTTATTTTGCCAGCCATTCCCAAGCAGCAATTGTTTTTACTGTTATCTTTCACGAGGCTTGCTTCGTTTGTCTGAAATGCGGACTGCTTGCGATGACTTTTGGGACATTTCAAAAGTGCCAATTCTTAAACCTGTCACAAGCCGCATGAGCACTGTAAGGCCCGTTCCAGTTCCCTGCATCAGTTTCCTGCATCAGTTTCCCGCATCAGTCCCCCGCATCAGTCCCCCGCATCAGTTTCCTGCATCAGTCCCCCGAATCAGTTCCCTGCATCAGTTCCCCGCATCAGTTTCCCGCATCAGTTCCCCGCATCAGTTCTCTGCATCAGTACCCCGCATCAGTCCCCCGCATCAGTTCCCCGCATCAGTTCCCCGCGCGCCGCGCCCCGGTCGGCTGCGGCGCCGGGTGCTCCGCTCCTTTATCGCTTACCGCACTCCGCCTCGTCCTGCGTGCTTGCCAGTGACTGTCGTGCGAGAGGGTGATCACCTGCGTGACGTGGCGTCGTGGACACACGACGTGACGTGGCGTCGTGGACACACGACGTGACGTGGCGTGCCGTGGACACACGACGTGACGTGGCGTGCCGTGGACACACGTCGTGACGTGGCGTCGTGGACACACGACGTGACGTGGCGTGCCGTGGACACACGACGTGACGTGGCGTCGTGGACACACGACGTGACGTGGCGTCGTGGACACACGACGTGACGTGGCGTGCCGTGGACACACGACGTGACGTGGCGTGCCGTGGACACACGAGGTGACGTGGCGTCGTGGACACACGACGTGACGTGGCGTCGTGGACACACGACGTGACGTGGCGTCGTGGACACACGAGGTGACGTGGCGTGCCGTGGACCTGCGCGCATGCCGTCAGCCGGCGAAACAGTCTACTTCTGCCGCGACAAAGGTGCACTGCGATCTTGCCAGACATCTGGTGCTGCTGGTGTTGACCCACCTGCTCATAACAGCTGCGAGACCAGCATCACAGCCATCTCGCCGACTCGGACCAGTGCTATCATCATCGGCGCTGTCCGGTAGCGACCCCCAGCCCATCGGTCCTGTCGGCACGCTGGCCGGTCTCTAGGCGACCTCGTCCCGCACCCCGACCATGGTGACCTTGACCGTGACCTGCCTGTGGCCGCTCTCGCTGCCCGACGCGGCAGGCGCGGTGCCGGCGCCAGGCGCCGGGGCTGCGGGGCCGGTCAGGTGTGGCGGCGCTTTTCCGGATGGTCATCGTCGGGACCTCTGGTGGGACCGATCAACATCCAGTCCCTGCTGCCGAAAATAGGTCCGCTGCAGCACGGCCATCTAAACCGGCTGCAGTACGGCTCTTGCGTGACCACCGAGACGTCGCTTCGATCCGCCGCTGCGGCCAGGCTGGTCACAGTCTCCGGCCATGCGCTGCATCGTGCGGACCGACCGCTGGAGGTCGGCTATGGAGGTGTGGCGATCTCAAGCCCGGACTGCTACAAAGCCGCTGTCGTCACATAGCCGACATCTGAGTGTCCGCGCTGTCGGCTGGAGTCCCTCCGGCTGCGAGTGAGATCGGAGTCCGGTCCGCATTATACTGTGGCTGCGGTCTACCAGCGCCCCTGCTGCGCGGTGGCTGCCCTCCAGGCGGACTTTAGCGAACTGGAGCTGCAATCTCAGCGAGTACCTCTGCAGCACCCCGGGCCGATTGCCATCATGGGTGATTGAAGTTGTAATTCACTGGACCCTGCTAGTAACGCGGCAAAGGACCGGTTAAATGAGATACACCGATCGTTTCATCCGAGCCAGTTTGTCAGAGTTCGCTTTTTTCCGGGTCGCTCTTAGACGTGGTCATTTCTAATCCAGATAACGTCGTTAAGCATGTTGGAGATTTTCACTGCGTTTTAAGCGTTCACCATTTTGTTTGCACCCTCTTAGTTTTGCCAATGTGTCGTGTCTAGCCTCTCCGTATCCATTCTCGACTGTTAAAACGGATTGATCACGGATCACGGATTGATTGAAGCGGATTGACCACGCCTGTTCGCTTCGCAATTTGTAGCATGTTGAGCGGTTCGGTGTTTTAGGCGCCCATTAGTCGCCGATATGTAGTCCCCATTTGCTTGACAGTCCTATACCAATCATCGACAAACGCGCTCCGATCAAACTAATGTCATTGAGGAATCGAGGCGCACGAGCTGTCGCCCCGGTAACCCTTGACCTCATGGCACAACGGAGGGGTGTGTCGCGTCACGAGGGGGGTCACCGGCTTTCCGCGAACTGGACCGAAGGGTGAGGTTGGCGAGCAGGCGTGACTGCCGGGTTCGGTTTTTGTTGAGGAGAGGCTGCGTGAGCAGGCGAACAGTTCTCTTTGCAACATTATCCGTCCGCTGTTAGCGGAGGAAAAGAGCATTGCTCGCAGTCTCCCAGCCGCGACCCCGGACGAGATAAATGATTATTTTTGTCAATGTCAGCCCCGTGTTGCAGCCTTCCTGGATGGTCCCGGACAGCCACCTGACCCATAGCCAGCCACCTGACCCTGACAGCCAGCCACCCATATCGCCCGCCCAGGATGGGTGCCTGCGGTTTCCGGGTGACTGGCGCGACCCCTGGCGGGCTGCACGAGGTCATCTTCCCCATGACGCGTTTTGGGGCGTGTGGATCTGATGGCGTTTGTATTATTATCCTACTCCTTTGTTTTCATATCGACCCTATCCTCCGTATTATCAACACCTGCCTCACCTCCTCCGATTTTCCTGATTCCTGAAAGCATTCCTGGTTCATCCTGTCTTGAAATCCAGCCACCCAAGCCTGGCCTCCAAATACCGTCCTTTTTCCACAGATAATGCAGTAGTAATAGCCTTATTCCTCGGAGAAAAACCGGGAGGATGGAGATATAGCTGGGAAAAAGTGCACCGACGTCCTGATCGGCCTCCGCCGGCTGAGACATTTCCCCCACAGTGAGTGCTGCTGACATGGTGTGACACTGACACTGACACTGACAATGACACTGCTGTGAGTGCATGGTTTAGCCATCTAGCGTGGGATCTTGCATTTCGGTATCTGGCCAGGGGTCAGCTGTTAGCGGAGCCAGACTACTTAAAGAAGTCAACTTCCCCAGCCGAGCAGTCACTGGCCCACGAAAATATGAGCACGTGTCTCACGCGCGGGATGACCTGCACTTTGCTACGCTTCGCCAGATTTGAGACCCACAAACTGTTATCGCTGCGCACAAAGCCCGTGAGCGAAGTGAACCTGACGGTCCTGTCTATTAAGCATATGCTTTAAACATGTGCTGGCGCGCGGATCAGTGACCGAACTATCCGTATGGACCATAACCTGCGCACCACGGCGGTGCGCACGGCGGCAGGACAGCGGTCCTTGTTTGACAACTAAATTCGTCAAGCTTTAAACACGATGTCAGTTCCTTTTTTGTGCGATGGGGTTGTCTGATGCTGTTTGTGTGTGCATGCGTTTATGCGTTCTTTATCACTCATCACTTTCCGTGTTTTTTGACATGCTGTTTTATCTCTCAGACTAATGACACATAATAGTCACGTATGTATGTTGAGTGCCACCGGACGTCAAATACCAGGCTGTTTTGATGAAATTGTTAACGCTCTCTCCACCAGGTCATGATCTGCAGCACGCATCATTTGGCTGCTCTACTATCAGACTGGTTTGCAGCAGTATGCCAAATAGAAGTGTGAGATATGAATAAATTAATATTTGTCCCGACTGTTATTTCTCAGTCGACATTGAGCTAGCCCCTCCAAAAATATAACCGCACCACAAATTGAATCTTGCAATGCGAAACCGGCTCCTGCCGCCTGTAGGGTGGCATTACCATATCTCGTCAACGGCTCTAAAAAATATGATATTCTTTGTCACGGCTTCTTAGAAGTAAGTCATGCTGAGGTAATTTGTGAACAGAAAGAGACGGAAAATGACTTCTTCATAATTTGTAACGAATTCCCGTTTCTTACGATTCATGCGTCACTTGAGACACTCCCCGCGCTCAGACGCAGGCACTGAATGATGTGACCGCAGTCGATCGCGGCCGCAAACGGCGCGGTCATCAAACAAGGACGGCCGACGGCGCGGTCATCAGACAAGGACGGCGGACACGGTCATCAAACAAGGACGGCCGACGGCGCGGTCATCAAACAAGGACGGCCGACGGCACGGTCATCAAACAAGGACGGCGGACACGGTCATCAAGCAAAGAACGGCGAGCACAGTCATCAAACAAGGACGGCGGACACGGTCATCAAACAAGGACGGCCAACGGCACGGTCATCAAACAAGGGCGGCGGACACGGTCATCAAGCAAAGAACGGCGGGCACAGTCATCAAACAAGGACGGCGGACACGGTCATCAAACAAGGACGGCCGACGGCGCGGTCATCAAACAAGGACGGCAGACACGGTCATCAAGCAAAGAACGGCGGCCACAGTCATCAAACAAGGACGGCCGACGGCGCGGTCATCAAACAAGGACGGCCGACGGCGCGGTCATCAAACAAGGACGGCCGACGGCACGATCATCAAACAAGGACGGCCGACGGCGTGGTCATCAAACAAGGACGGACGACGGCACGGTCATCAAACAAGGACGGCGGACACGGTCATCAAGCAAAGAACGGCGGGCACAGTCATCAAACAAGGACGGCGGACGCGGTCATCAAACAAGGACGGCCGACGGCGCGGTCATCAAGTGAGGACGGCGGACACGGTCATCAAGCAAAAAACGGCGGGCACAGTCATCAAACAAGGACGGCCGACGGCGCGGTCATCAAACAAGGACGGCCGACGGCGCGGTCATCAAACAAGGATGGTCGGCACTGTCATCGAACAAGTATGGTCGGCGCGGTCATCAAACAGGAACGGTGCGGTCATCAAACAAAGGACAGCAGACAGCGCGGTCATCAAGCAAAGGACGTCGTTCGGCGCGTTCATCAAGCAAAGGACGTCGTACGGTGCGCTCATCAAACAAAGGACGGCGAACAGCGCGGTCATCAAAGGACGGCGGACGACGCGGTCATTAAACAAGGACGGCCGACGGTGTGGTCATCAAACAAGGACGGCCGACGGCGCGGTCATCAAACAAGGACAGCTGACGGCACAGTCATCAAACAAGATCAGCTGATGGCACAGTCATCAAAAAAGGACGGCGCACGGCGCGGTCATCAAACAAAGGAAGGCGAGCAGCGCGGTCATCAAAGGACAGCGGACAGCGCGGTTATCAAACAAGGACGGCCGATGGCGTGGTCATCAAACAAAGGACGTCGTTCGCCGCGTTTATCAAACAAAGAATGGCGAACAGTGCGGTCATCACACAAGGACGGCGGACGACGCGGTCATCAAACAAGGACGGCCGACGGCGTGGTCATGAAGCAAGGACGGCCGACGGCGCGGTCGTCAAACAAGGATGACAGCGCGGTCAACAAACAAGGACAGCCGACGGCGTGGTCATCAAACAAGGACGGCCGACGGCATGGCCATCATACAACAAGGACGGCTGACAGCGCTGTCATCAAACAAGGATGGCCGGCGTGCTCATCAAACAAAGGACCGCGGCGCGGTCATTAAACAAAGACAGCTGACGGCACAGTGGTCAAACAAGAACAGCTGACGGCACAGTCATCAAAAAAGGACGGCAGACGGCGCGGTCATCAAACAAGGACGGCGGGCACGGTCATCGAACAAGGACGGCCGACGGCATGGCCATCACAAAACAAGGACGGCTGACAGCGCGGTGATCAAACAAGAACGCCATGAGCGCACGGAGGCCGATGGACACAGAGCCGGCGCAAGGGCTCAGAGCCGCCTCCGGGGACCGCCAGCGAGGGCAACAACGCCGGTCGGCCAGTTCCATGACAAGAGAGCGGGAATCGACCGCACGCTGTCGTATATACACGAGCACGCGGCTCTCGTTGTGCGGCTGCAATCGAGATGTGCGGAGAATGATTGGACGGGGACCACGGTCAGCTGAGGCGTGATCAGCGCGGAACGTCGGTCTGCCATCAACGTCCCCAGGGGCGGTCTGGCTGCGCCATCACAGTCACGCTCAGTCACGCACAGCCATGCTCAGCCACGCTCAGATACACTCAGTCACGCACAGCCACGCTTAGTCATGCGCAGTCACGCTGTCACGCACAGCCACACTCAGTCACGCACGTCACGCTCTGTGACGCACGGCCACGCTCAGTCACACTCAGCCACGCTCAGTTACGCTCAGTCACGCACAACCATGCTCAGTCCCGCTCAGTCCCGCGCAGTCATACATAGTCACACCCAGCCGCACTCAGCAACGATGAGCCACTCTCAGCCACGCTCAGCCACGCTGTCACGCACAGTCATGCACAATCACGCTCAGTCACGCTCAGTCACGCTCATTCATGCGCATTCACACATATTCACGCCCAGCCACGCTCAGCCACGCTCAGTCACGCTCAGTCACGCACAGTGACGCTCAGCCGCGCTGTCACGCATAGTCACGCACAGCCAAGTTCAGTCATACACAGCTGGCTGGCGCTGTGGCTCAGTCCGCATCACGCTGCCCGGTGAGGATTATGGATGGCCAAAGAACACAAGTCGGTTGTAAGGCCAACAAGCAGCCAGTGCTTGGTTGCGAAGCTCTAATTACAGGGCTTGAATGCGAAAGAATCGAACAGTACAGATGTCACTGCCGGATTCTGCGATAAGGTCCGATGAACACTACAAAGATCCAAAGAAGCGATGTGAATGTGTCGCGTGCCTGATACGAATACACGACTAAATAAATATCTGAATTAACTCCATGACAAAGAGAACACGTCTTGCAAAGTGTGCCGATGGTGCCACGAGCCGCCCAACTAACGTGCAGTTTGAAAATACGTTTACTGACACCACAGGTAGGACACAGTCTATCAGGGACCTCGAGATTGGAAAACTTCATGAAGCGAACGCCGTAAAATTTCCGACCTTATCGGCAGCATCGGCCCGGACTGATTTGCGTCGACGCCCGGGATTACAAACGCCAAGTATCGGTACAGTTGTACACTTTCCAATCCCCGGTTTGGGTCTGCGAAAGCGCTCACCTTTGGCGCCCACCGCGCCCACCGCTTAACGGTGAGGGCTAAAACACCAGCGCCTTGGTGCAATGCAACATTGCAGTGGTCTAGAAATGTTCCACCCATGACGCAAATTTAAATGCAATTGCTGCGATCAGTCCAGGTCAACAATGTAAATGCCTTGCACACGCACCAAGTTCGTGATAAACATGTTTACAGCACAACAAAATCCCCACCTATTATCACGTACCATGTACGTGTGGATGGCGTGACCATGAACGTGTGAATGGCGTGACCATGCACGTGTAAATGACGTGACCTTGCGCGTGTGAATGACGTGACCATGCACGTGCGAATGGTATGACCGTACACGTGTGAATGGCATAGTCATGCACGTGTGAATGGCGTAACCATGCACGTGTGAATGGCGTGACCATGCACGTGCGAATGGCGTGAGAACGATTAAGCTACGCGAAACATGAGTAAGGCACCACCTGTGCTCATGCATAAACCTGCCAGCATGCGTGTCTTCAACCAAAGTTTTTTTTTTCATCTTCGCCCAACGGTGGGGGCTAAAAGGTCCCCTGAGAGCAAGAAAACTAAGCACGTTACCCCACACGGGGAAAACCGCATCGGAATGCTCTCGCGCAAATGCATCACATAGCATTGCAGTTAAAGTAGTCATAGTCAGTTGTTTGGTTTTGGTGGCACGTCAGCTGCTATGGTTATTTGTACCTTGCAGTTCATCTAGAGCATTGCATACACCTGCGTGATTGAACAATGATGAGTGTGATCTTTTACCGGCCACTTCCATCTCAAGATCTAAGCTTGCTACAACGCGAAAAACGGCGTTCGATTTTAAAAACTCTATCGGATGTTCTAAGTGAACATCGGCAGGTGTGATCTGCGAGAGGTATATTATTTCAGGTCAAAGGGGAAGGCTGCCGTGCCCTTCGTTCGTCGAGATGCCAAGAACTGAACAAGCCACATCAATGGGAAAACAAAGTTTAGATGTCGTAAGCTGTACAAACGCCACTACGGTGCAATTCGTATGAGCAATGAAGTTAATAAAAGCTTATAAAGTTGGTCACAAAGGTACGAGTTTGACCTAGCTTCATGCTGGATGACCTGATGATGACGAAGCAGCCAGAGCGACAGGGTTACATGCCAGAGTGATCAAGTTGAAAAGGCAGCTCAAGAAATCGCTTTGTGGTGATTTCCTCAACAAAACAAGCGATATTTCTCACCTTTGAGCAAAATGTCACCTGCGCGATCTCAAGAAAGAGGTCATAGATTATGAACCGTTCCTGCCAGAATTTTGATAGCTCACATCCTGAATAGAAATGATGCGTGCTGGGTGCCAGCAATTTCGATTCTCATAAGCGTTCAGAAGTTATTTCAGAAAACAACAGAGCCACTCTAAGATCCTATCGGAGGGCAAGGGTTAACGTTGTTATTAAAAAACGTCCAAGTAATGCTAAATTAAGGTGAAATAAATGCTGAAGCGACCACAAACATCACCGTCAAGCCAGGAGCATGCGCAATGCGGACCTGACGCAAGCAGCGTTCACGCAACTTTCCACTGCGTCGCAAAGACGCCCAGCTTCTGCTCCCGGCCCGGTGTCCAGACTCAATAAAGCACGGCGCCCTCATTTTGTCCATGTGCTCTGAATGTACCGCTTACGACCTGCAGCGAGCTCCAGCCGGGTGGAAAGCCGAGGTCATTTGTCTTGCTGAAAATGGTCAGTGGTTCCGAGTAGTAGCGTAGGCCGTTTCGCGCTTCATAACAGGACTCCTGCTTTGACAGGAGCAGGCTCGCCAGAACTCCGTGGAAGACGGCGGGTGAAGCGATTCACCGGTGTCAGAACCGTACCCACTTAACGTCAAAAGCAATCTCGATATCTGCTTTGCTGCGTGATAAAACTAACTCGCGATGAATGAGTTTCATCCTCAGTCGCATGTTGCACGCAGGCTACATGCAACATCTACTCTTTTCCGCAACAGCTGTTTATTCCTCGTGCTCTGTAGTGATGTCCTGAAGAACTGTCCTCTCCCATGGCCTAAGGACATTTCTTTCACAGAGTCACATTCAATATCGCTGTCATCCCCATGCCATCAAAGATATTCCGCGACCCCAGTGTGTCATCAGGAAAATGACGGCATGTCAAATGGCCTTGACGACCAACAATGTAATCCTTTCAACTCGCGAAACAGATTTCATGTCACGGCTGTAGGGCCATGTTGAGTGCTTGAGGCCATTTGAGACACCAGCTGTGCGGTGATATGTCCCTGCCGCGTGGCCCGTCACCATGACAACCCAATGTTTGGTGTGAAACGGAGACAGCTTAGCAGACGGAAGTTATGGAGACTCGTAGTGCAGTTTCATTAATACCTACGTTGAATTCTTAGCCTCGTTGACTTCGTTGGCTATACCACGGTTGGGCGCCTTATGCTCAGCGACAAAATGCATGAACATTTCAAACAAAGTCGGAAGATGATCCGATCGAGGAGGAGAATGATCTGAGGCTATCTACACTGCCTTTTCAAGCCATACAAAAGGCTGTCGACGCACCATAGAAGTTGCAAGCATCCAAACATACTTCATAAGAAAAGAACTATGGATTTGGTTTTGCAGGGGGACGACACTGCTGGTGCGAGAGTGGCTGGAGGTGAAGGTGTATCTACAGTGTGAATCTATGCCATTTTTACTTTGCACCTGTTTGAGCACACCAGTGGCGCAGCTCTTCCAATGCGACCTATTGTATTGATGTTTCTTTCAGCATCAAAATGACAATTGTTCCCAGTTCAACCTTCCATTAGTAATAATCTTGGCTTGTGGAAATCGACATGATGGTCAGGGTGGTAGCCAAGGCCCAGGGGGAGGGGCGGGGGGGGAGGGGGGGGGGGTAGCACAGAGTCGCGCTCTCGGGTTCAAGCTGTTTTTTCGCCCCGCAGCAGAACTTACACTGAAAGTGACGGGACAAGTTTTACGACAGGCCCCGGTGTGACTCCGCTGAAGTCAGCACCCACAGACATTTTCAGCGTCGGTACGGGTCGGTGCCAAATCTGATGCACGACAAATTGCGTCTCCATCTCCATTACAAGTAATACTAAGCCATTCACTGTTCCACGGCTCTTCCGTTCCGTTCCTTTCTGTCCAACACTCACCACCGCCCAACTGCCCAATCAGTGGACAGCCTTGGCAATTGACAGCGCACGTGCGGCTTCCCGGCTTGTTGTCGCAGCCGCACCGCCGTCCACCGAGCGGCTCGTTCGGCCATCCCCCTCCCCCTTCCCCCCCCCCCCCCCCCTCCGACCCGAAGAAAATCCGCCTGTGCAGGGTCGAGTCACGTTCGGCCAGAGCAGGACCGGATCGTATCGTTATTGATGAACCGAATTGGATGGGATCATTATTGATGAATCGGAGATGAATCGGAGGTCACATACCAGCCGCTATCCGCGAGGAGGACGTTCAGACACTCGCTGGCGAGTCTGGGAGCCCACGTGACCAGAGCTGTGCTCCAGGAGGCGCATGGAGGACGCGTCCCTCCCCCCTGTCTAATTGCTACATGCATTACTTTGATGATGATTGGAGTTTAATGGCATACCGACACGCGTGCATCGCAGTTTCACGCTTTTTTTTTTCATCGCAGTTTCACGCCCGCGTCAGGAAGTCAGACACACGTGTTCGTGGAACAGCGCTAGCGCGCAGAAAGGGGAACTTTGCTGGGTCGAGTGGACACTGTCGAGTTTGTTGCACAGATGGCGGGCTGCAGAGCGATGGCGCAACAAATCCAAACACCCCTTTGAGAACTCGAGGGGAACAACACACACTTTCGTCCCTAAGTAATGGTTTACTTACTTTCGTGCCCCGAGGCACTCAGTAATGGTTTACTGTGGATTGGACTCTGGCGGGACTCGCCTCGGTAAGTCTTTTGCAGTCGTCCAAGCTGGGGCAGCGGCGGCCGAACGCGGCAACCGCGGCGTGGAACACAAACATGGCGCCACCGGAAGCAAGCAAGCAGTGATTCACATTTACGAAGCATGTGAATACACCTGAAACGAGCAACAGCTTAAACACGCTCAAACATGACAGACTTTTGTCACGACAGGAACAGCGAGTAATGTACGCATTACTACAGTGCATCGTGGAACACTATGGCCGCCAAATTACAGGGCCACAAATATCCACAGCGAAATCCTGGTGGGCTATGGTGTACCGACTAAAAAGTCTGCGCTCATTCTCCTCAAAGTAAAAATTGCTTTATTTCTCCCATCACTCGCAATGATCTGCTGATTTTCTCATGATCCGCGGTGCGCACTTCGCACACGCTCGCCGATTGGCTAGTTCCGGTTTTCAGCAGCGATGCGCGCCGCGGGCGACCAATAAGCGCCATCCGTGCGACAGTCTTACGACGGATAATTGCTCTGCAGCCACGTCAAACGGCTGTGGTCCGCCCGACTGGCGTCTGTGGCGACTCCGTCATCGCCGAGAACCAAAAGCCGTAGAACATGGCTGCCATGCTTGTATTCTTCGTCGAGGATCAAGGCTACCGGTTGTCTACAACGCATTCCACGCGTGCCTGCATATGCCGCCTAAACCGTGCGGACGCGGCAGCATCCGACAGGGCGCTGCGCGGCGAGACGAACGTGTGCCATGGTGCGGACGGCTCCATCATCGAGAAGAATGCACCGCGTTTGTAATGCGTTCTCGGTCTTATCATGCCCGGCTGGGTGTGATAGGATGGGGCGCAACTGTATTTAGGTGTGGCTCGAGAGCGGCTGACGTGGTAAAGACTTCATCTCCGCAGACGTCTGAGACATATCAGATGATTGTTCAGGGTTTCTGTCTGCTCTCGGCATGTTTTAAAGGCGCTCTGACAGAAACCATTGGAGTTATGACGTTAGCATGCTCGGTCTACGGCCGTTAATCCGCCGACAGGCGGTCGCGAACACACATTAGTTGGTCGGAGCGTCTGATCCCGGACGCCAGATTATTCGTGGCTGCGGTTTTTAACTTTAAGCGCAACGGCTTGGACGAAATGTGGTCCTAGGTAAAATGTGACAGCGTATCACGGCGTGTGGCGAAAGTCTGCGTCATTTCGAGGTTGCCGCTTGGTTACGTTCTATTTGTTCTTCACCCAACCCAACCGTTCTATCGTGTGCCCAACCAGTAAGAAGCTTGTACAATGCTTAGCTGATGACGCAATGAGTGATGTGCGTTTTTGGTTGCTATTGACAACAGGTGTCCCTCGCATAGACGCAACCGTTGGTCCAACGTGAGCCAGCGTCGTCTCGTTGCGGACGAGGGCTACCCTGCGGACAAATGAACCGAGACGAGCATGACGTGCTTAGAGGCTTCGCCCTTTTACTGGACCTTGTTGCGTTCACGGAGATACCATAACTACTGCTATTCACTGGCGACCGCTGGCTTTAGATTTATGACGTCACATCCTGTTGTGGGCGAATGTAAACAACTGACGTTGACGCGGCATCCGGTTAATCTGCAGTCTTGAATTGCTCGAGTTAACGGGGAGCTGGCGCAGTCCATTACGCTGCGGGGTCACAGCCGCGGAAGTAAAAGTCATCAAACATTCCTAGGTTCGATTTGTCGCTTGATGGTATTTTATACAATGAAAGCGAAGAAAAACAATCGGACGAAATTTTGGGGTCCGTACTTCCCGCCCCCTCCCGACCCCACCAAAAACATTTCGAAGTCCGGACCCCCTTCCCCGACCCCAGCGGTGGTTACCCTCCGTTGGAATACCGTTGTATCCCGCTGCGGGGCATTGGAAATCGTCGTTGTTCCACGTTGAGATCACGCCATCCGACCCATGCCCGCCAGCCACCCGTCGCTGGGGCTTTACGACGCGCCCAGCTGCTGAGGCTTTATGGCGCCTCCTACCTCTCAACCTGGCAGGAAGGGCGGGCACCGCGGGGAATCGAACCCCGTACCTCTGTTTTCCCCTGACGCGTAGACCAGCTCCCCCCCCCCCCCCACGTCACCTGCACACCGTACACCATGTTACCATGCACAACAGACGCCGACACGTCCAGCTAGGCACCACTGGTGTTAAGTTCACCGGCATCCAAAGGCAGCGAAAGGCAAGAGGCTTCCGATGGGCTATCTCAGTGTACAGCAGTCTGAAATTGTGAAAAATGATCACAAACCCCACTCCGCGCTGAACCACTACCGACAGCCGCCAAAACAACGTAATTCTGGCCGCAGCAATTACAGCGGCAGTGGCCATCAGCCACAAATAGAGTGGGGGCCAACGAGTCGGTGTTGCGAAGCACGAGAACGCCTCTGACGCAGTCCCACGTCACGGTTTTGTGATGTTGACGCACACGGCTTACGAAGTAGCGGCTGAGCTCCTGCTCTTTGTTGCGGCACGCTTCCACCCTACGACCCAATCGCGTGGCGGGAAGAGAGCAGCCAACGCGTTTCGCCTTCCGTCACTGGTAAGGTCACTGGTATGGTCACTGGTAAGGTCACCGATAAGGTCAATGTTAAGGTCACTGGTAAGGCCAATTGTAAGGTCACTGGTTAGGCCACTGGTAAGGCCACTGGCAAGGTCACCCGGCTCCCTCTCTGCAAAGCCTTAAAAACTGACGCTCCGGGTTCGCGGTCTTTATTGGCGGCGGCTCTGTCTGTTTGAGCTCCACAATGGAAACCGACACCGAACATCGGGGAAGGTGGGCGGAGACGCTGGAAAACAGGACGTCACGGCCACTGCGGCTTCTATGTTTCATAACCGCTGTGATTGTAACAGCGACCCGATCACGGGAGGCTGGGTACTCCACGTAATCCGAGTATTCTAGTAATTTATCGAGCAATTGATCTCGTTCCAAAGCGAGATAAACGTGGAATTTCCACAGGAGAAGGCTGTGCGGGACGTCACGTCATTGAAGGAAGTGTTCCAAATTTGGGTGGGGTGGGGCGGAAGAAATCTCGTAGACCTTTCAGTAACTAATGTGAGACCCACACACTTGCCGAAGACTGTCCAGCAATTACGCCGGAAGAGGTGATGTTAGAGTGAAACTACTTATGGGAAAAGTACGAATGCATCAAGTACGTACGCAGCTGTTCGTAAGCAATTGAACGTACACAGATCCTCTTAGCGAGGCAAGTCGTTTTGACAAAAGTTAGTAATAAAAAGGTCGTGAGCAGCATTTCCGGAGGAACAGGGATCCGTGGGTGCCTCCTCTCCCTCCTCCATTTCCAGGCATCCTGAATATGAAGTCTAACGCGATGCATGGAGAGGACTGACGTGTGGTGGTGTATTATTCTTCTATGGGGGATCGTTCCAGGACGTACCGACCGCCCGGACACCAAATTATGAACCGTCAGCGCTTAAGTTTCACTGAAGTTTGGTTTCCAGTGGTGGTCCAAGGCATAAACTCCGGTGAACAATCCCCAGCTCCATCCAGCGTCCAGCTAAGAAGTAATTCCCTCGGGCAATGTCGCGTAGGATGCAAACAGGGTCCTCATCACGGGGGAGCACGCAGTGGCTCCAGCAGGTGCATCACTTCTTCTGGGTTTCGCCAAACTTTATATAGGGTCGTAATTTGAACGTCACTCGCGCGCCTGCTCGCCGTACGCCACACGCACGCCGGCTCACGCCGCGGCCGTCAACTGAACCAGAGGCGCGGCTGCCCGCCGTACGCCACACGCACGCCGGCTCACGCCGCGGCCGTCAGCTGAACCAGAGGCGCGCCTGCCCGCCGTACGCCACACGCACGCCGGCTCACGCCGCGGCCGTCAGCTGAACCAGAGGCGCGCTCGAGATGCATCAGGCGGGGCAGGACACCGAAAGAGGTGTCGTCAACAGAGGGGAGATGCTTTAAAGTACATTTTAAGCGAGAAAGTCGCAACACAACAAATGCGGCGGATGACCCGCTTTGGAAACTTTCATATTTTTTAACCTCTGGTTCCTTCTGCCCCGCGGTTATTTCGCAATTCTGTCATCGATCGGGTTGACGTTTACTTTCATCCAGGGAGAGTTGCACTTGTTATAACATTGGGCTGACGCAATTCTGTCATCGATCAGGCTGACGTTTACTTTCATGTCATGGAGAGTTGCACTTGTTATAACATTGGACTGACGCAATTTTATCATCGATTGGGTTGACGTCTACTTTCATCCAGGGAGAGCTGCGCTTGTTATAACATTGGACTGACGCAATTCCATCATCAATCGGGTTGACGTTTACTTTCATGGAGTCATGGAGAGTCATGTCATGGAGAGTCATGGAGAGTTGCGCTTATTATAACATTGGACTGACGCAGTTCTATCATCGACTGGGTTGACGTCTACTTTCATTCAGGGAGAGCTCCGCTTGTTATAGCATTGAACTGACGCAATTCTGTCATCGATCGAGCTAACGTTTACTTTCATGTCATGGAGAGTTGCCCTCGTTATAACATTGGACTGACGCAATTCTGTTATCGATCGGGTTGACGTCTACTTTTATCCAGGGAGAGCTGCGGTTGTTACAACATTGGACTGACACATGTCTGTTTTGACACATGTCATTGGACTGACACATGGGGTGACTGACTGTCATCGACCGGGTTGACGTTTACTTTAATGTCAGGAGAGTTGCGCTTGTTATAACACTGGACTGACGCAATTCTGTAAGCGATCGGTTTGACGTTTACTTTAATGTCAGGTAGAGTTGCGCTTGTCATAGCATTGAACCTGGCATACAGCACTGCCGCTGTCCACCGCCATCCGCTGCACTGCATATGGCGACACCCAAAATGATACTTCACCCGATGTCCGAGACAAAGGATGAAAAGCTGCATTCTAATGAGCGGCGCACATCTGCATCCGAAGTTTAACGTAAATACTTTTGTCGAGCGAAATCAATCTCAAACTGACATTGCCGCTGAAACTTTGGGTGCTTACATCATACCTCGGAATACGGACCTTTGATTACATACTTTTATCAAAAGAACTTTATCGGTGATCACATTAACGCCCGAACATTTGCGTACAAACATTTGCTTACGACCTTTTTCATAGAAATTTTACGCGTACCTACGTTCTCGGTACGAACATTTCACGGCGAATATTTCACCATGTCTTAATGTATAGGAGCTTCTTCCAGCACCAACTTTTGCCGTTACAAGCTCAAAGGGAGTGTCTAGTCAAGTTGAGATTTTGAACTGTGCAACGTGGGGTGGAAGGGAATTTCGATTAAAATTTTTTGGTATCATTGGTTTCTACCAATTCGCCTCCACTGACGAGACATTGCCACATCCCCCCCCCCCCCACGTGTTCTTTGGTTCGTATGGAAAACGAAGTTGTCGCGTAGCTCCCATGCAATATTCACTACTAAACACATCGACATCATTAAGGAGGTGTCGTTAACTCTAGCCAATGGTTTTTCGAGGATGTCGCTTGTCAGTGCTGACAAAGGCTTGCGAACGCAGCGTTGGTGGGCTATCATGTTGTCTTTTTGTGTACATTGGGCTGAGGGTTGTGGGTGTACGGGGTTGGCCGAATGACAAGGCTAGTCAGTTGATACGCACCGCGATTCATCCATGTTGACCTATTTTATACTGAGATGAGGCACAAGTACTGCGTCGCGTCAGTCGGCTGCACTAGGCTCTTTGAAAATGTGATTATTCTAAGATGTTTTGGCAGCGGCTGTAGGCGGCTAAGATTCCTATACCCTGATATTAATGACCAAATTCCGAACGCACGTGCACCGAGTTCAGCGTTCGAAATAACAAGGCGCATGCGCTGAAATTGTTGCTGCGATGTCGCTGGTACACCAGGCATGTTCAGGGTATATTTTTCCCGCCTCCATTTACGCAAGGGATCTACAAGCACGCACCGCTCTATACCGCTAGCGCCTTCCCTATACGCGCGAGACCGCGGCAACCAAGATAATGGCCGTCTCACTAGCGCGCAGTTACTTGCCACAAATGAGCTAGGGAATTCGCCCTTTCCTGACAGCTGATTGGTTCATTTTTTAGTAATGTGTTTGTTCACGCACAGCCATCGATGCGACCGATAAAAATAAATAAACAAGAACTGCTGCAAGACCCAAACGCGCATTTAAGCACCAAAATTAACCGTAGATAGTTCCAAGACTCCCCTTAAGCGTGTATTCGGAAAACCAAAAACACTACACACACTCCCTTTAACACCTTGTGTACCTGGTCTCGAACACAAGGCATGTGAGCTTTGTGCTTAGAATAAATGTCAAGCATGCTTTTTCTTTAAGGACACCAGTACGCAACCCAACCCTGCAGAGGAAACTCAACTGCAGACTAGTAATGCCATCTATCCGCAAAAGACATTGATAGGCAGTGCCATCTGAAGACAAGACGCCGCCAAACCGTGGTCATGGATCCGCGTCCCGGCTTCGCGCCCAGTAACCCGACCGTGAAAGCAGACAAGGATCGATCTCGGGCCACCGAAGGGTCCATTACGCAAAGCACCTCACCAGCCAACGAGCAATCACCTCGGTCGCGATATAACCTCAAGCTAGGGCGCATCCCTCGTGGCGGGGGAAAACGAAGAGACCTCACATTTCCGCGGGTGAAAACATGAGATAATTTCGAGGCCGACCTGGCACAAGAACCGAACATCAGCGAGGGCCAGAAGCGAAACGAAGCCGCTTTGACCACAAGGCAGAGTAGCTGTCACCCATGACCTATCACGGGTCAGTGAGGTCTGCAAACGGTCATGTGAGAGTGCCGATATGTTGGGGTCTGACATGACCACCTGGGGATTGCCTGGTACAACTCCGATCCGATGATGAGGATGTTGATATGACCACGCACATTTGGGGACAACAAAATGACGTCAAGCTATAACGTGTCTGTGAAATACTTTTCAATTATGCTTACTAAATCCGATGATGATGATGATGAGGATGTTGATATGACCACGCACATTTGGGGACAACAAAATGACGTCAAGCTATAACATGTCCGTGAAATACTTCTCAATTATGCTTACTACATGGTCAAACCCATATCCATAATCTCAGGACCATTAACCCAACAATTTGTCCTGGCCTACCAGACCATTTAGTGTCAGCAATCAGGTATAAGTCATCTGCATGGCATTCAATGGCAGTACCTTTGGGCATTTCCCCACCTTCTTCACAAACTCCTTCTGAATTGATGTCCTTGAAGGCCTATGATACCCTTAACTAGCTAAATATTTTAGCAAAAGACAAATAGAAGATGTCATAAATAGCAAACAATATTTTTCTTTGGCCCTCCAAAATTGCCTCCATCCATGTACTGCTTGGGGTTAAAGAGACCAGTGTGTTAAACATATAATTAAATCAGTACGAGGATGATGATGATTTGGGCTTTGGGGCGCACCAACCGCATTGGTCATATGGCTATATCAGAATTCAGCTGTAAAATGTCTACCATACAGATTTCTTGTAACACCTTTGAGTGGCATGACCAAATGTTTTTAACAAGGTTGAAAACACTTCAAAATGTTTGCCCTAACCCGGTTGACTCTCTTCAGTCAGCTCTCAGCTGACACTGCCATGAGGGTGAGCTCACACAGTGCTCCTGTTGCTGGACAGTGCCAGAACTGGCACTTCAAAATTATGGATACAGCACCTGGTCCATAATGAACCACAGTAGTTCATGTAAACACATAAACATAGACATCATCTGAAGTACAATGCATATGAAGTGTCTGTATTGCAATGAAATCGCTGACTTATTCATTGCCACCCTCTCTGGGGAGGATTGGTTACAAAATACCTGCACCAATTAGCAATCAATTTCTTTCACAATACTAATTGTTCACATGGATTTCAGAGCAAAATGAAAGGCATCATTTCAGGCTTCAGTATGCTCAAAATCAAGGCAAGCAACAGCAAAAACAATCCAACCAGCCACATCCATCATTTCACATACACATTCACAAAAAGATGGCCCATCTCAGAGGACAGCTGTATCATGGCATGATGACCTGGGATAGTCTTCCTATGCTAATTGTCTGCTGAGAAGACCTTAGCTGGCATGCCATGCAATAAATGCTTGATGGATCGATGCACATCTAAACCCCCAGAATGTTCACTTTAGTAGAAAACATTGCCTTACAACTGCAGCATATATAGTGCAATCTTAGAAATTCAGCATACAAAGCTTTTGATGAGCAAATGCAGGTAGCAAATGTTAAAAAATGCAAACAAATGTCGGCCAGCTCGATGTACCCTGTGGTGCCCACAATGTGCAGTGTAGGAGTGCTTTGTCTTCTAACTGCAGCAAAGCCCAAACATTCAAACTTGGGGCACAAAGATTTTCGTGGGGCAGTGCAGACCAATGTTCCAAAAATACTGGGGGTTTTCAAGCATGGCACATAATATGATAATACATGGGCTACAACCAAATGTGCTTAAAATGCAATACTCCTTAATAACATAAAAATATGACTGCAAGCACATAATTTATCAGCATGTCTACGAAACAAGTACTGCCTCATGAGCTTTGACAAACATTATAATTTGGGTTTCGGTAGTTTCATGCCAAATTTTCTGTATGTTACTAGTTTTTTTGTACCCATCATTGACCTCAAGCCCGATGGCTTATTTTGACATGACGTTGGGGGTGGAAAGACAGCTATGAGGCGCAAATAAAACGTGTAGTAGTACGTTGAGGACTTCCGCGTGGTTTGGTGGCCTGCAGGACTGCAACATTCAAATCATTGTGGTATTCTATTGAAGCAGGACGTTGAACTTTTGAAAACCAACTATGGATGCCAGTAAGTAGGTGACCTAGTAAGTAAGTAGTAAGTAAGTAGGTGTAGGTGAAGTAGGTGACGACCATCAAGCTCTTGCCCTTGCGTCGCGTTTAGGGCGTGACATAGCTGGGTATGTTGTTCACCGATGTGCCACTTTCGGAAACACATATTGCTCCGCTGCATCAGTCCCGTGTTAAGAATGATGACGTGACTTGCACCCATGAGGCCGATGGCAAATTTTACACGTCCCATCACATGGCTGTTGCAGCGCATGGGTGCGCCGTAAGGGGGGGGGGGACTAAATGGCCGACCAAACCTGTCGATACTCCATGCTACAGTCCTATGACACCGATCAACAAGAATTCCTCCCCATTCGATGCTGCTTGGTTCATGACCTGTCTTTTGCAGAACATAATGTTCAGCTCAGATCTCAGATGTTCAGTTCAGATCTCGGGTCAGGTCAGGGTCATCATGATACCAAAACCTGGAAAAATATATTGCAGACAGCCCCATACTCCCAGCCTATGGGATCGATCAGCAGGAAACCTTCCCGAATTGGTGCGCCATAATATATTTAATCTTTCCTATACAGTCCACACAGTCTTTCTTTTCTACGAGCGATTGGTCCCATCGGCTCGGAGCATGCGATTATCTGCGGCCAGTTGGGATGGTTTTGGGCGTTTTTTTGGGGGGGAGGGGGTGACGACCTCACTTAAGGTGACCATATTCTGGTAAGGAAAAGATAATTACCATGGTCCATCGGTTAGTGAAGATTTCATGCTGGTCTCTCCCATAGGCCCGGAGCATGGGATTGCTTGCAAACTAATTGCGAGTAGTTTTGGCCGTTTTTGGTGACCTTTTACCTGACCCAAGGTCGCCATACTCTGAAAACGATAGGATACCGACTATGGCGTATCGTTCGGTGAAAAGTTCATGCCGATCAGTTACATAGACACGGGGCAAGGGGTTGTCTGCAAACCAATTTTTCCGGTTTTTGATAGATGTGGTGACCGTTGACCCGACCCAGGATTGCCGTGTTCTCGACGGCGTAGGTTATCGACCAAGCAGCATCGAATAGTGGAGGTTTCACGTCGATTGTTGCCATGGGCTCGGAGCATGGGTTGCCAACAGGTTCGGTCGGTCGTTTAGTTTCTCCCACGCTGCGATGTTGGCGTAGCGGGGAATGCAGTTGCATCCGGGATATGTTTGTTTGCAAGTCGCTTGATAATTTTTGCATAGAGAATTATACGAGTATTAGGTGGTATCTTGCAGGTTGAGAAATGTCTATAGTTTCGCTTAGGCCGCGGCCAACAGGACGCGCCGTTGTACTGGGGTCTTTCATCTTCAGTTAAAAATAATCCGTTCACTAGGCTGTTGAACTAATGGAGTTAATTTTTACTCGCTGAATAACCTAATGGAAATTATAGTTAATCTTTCCCCTGATTCGCTCTTTTTCATAACGCAAGGCCGGTTTGGTGCAACCCCATGCCGTTTCCAACGTGTAGGAATATAAAGGCTTGCGAAAAAGACCAGTGGATTGGCCTCAATGAAATGTCGTGATTAGTGATGAACCTTGCATGGCTAGGCCAGTAATGACCCCATTATGCCAGGTCAGATAAAAATTTTCCTAAAATTCGCACTTTTCAGCTTTACATGCCAGCATTGACGAAACCACGCTATGTGGCAACATTAGATTTACACAAACGTGCTCCTTGGCAAACTAGAGTACACTGATACGTAGTCGTCGTGTCTTGAGTACACATTTATGATGCAGGGTCCATCAATATGGCAGCGCCAGACCGCCGCGCTGACGACGAATCGCGCCGTCAATCGGGCGAATTGGCGGGCGGCAGCCGAATTCGCCGCGCGATCGACGAATTCGCCGCGAGATCGGCGAATTCGCCGCGCGCCTGGCGGACCTCCGTCAGCTGCCGCCCGGCGGCCGTGGATCGCCGTGTCGTGTTCCTCAAAAAAGCTTAGCCTTTTGAAGCATAGCTGCCAAGCTTCTGGTTTCCGCGCACTCGGAAACCAGAAGCTTAGCAGCACATCTGTGGTGTCAAAACACGCGCGATTAATGCGTCATAGGCTACCGATAATTTGGGCGCGATTACGTGGCATGCTGGAGAGATGTCTCGGAAAACCTTGAAGGAGGGGCGTCGTTCACCGCTCCCACCATATCAGGGTGAGTGTTAGTCCGTTAACAGTTAACGGATTAACACAGTTAACACAGTTAACTGTTAAGTTTAACACAGTTAACACAGTTAACACAGTTAACTGTTAACTGTTTAAGTTAACACAGTTAACACAGTTAACTGTTAACACAGTTAACTGTTAACTGTTTAAGTTAACACAGTTAACACAGTTAACTGTTAAGCGTTTTCCCAGCCCGATTTGGACCGTTCGAACTTTTTTGTTTAGCGCTCTGCACTATGACATTTCCCAACACTTCACACATCTAACGTCGCTGACGATCTCGCTGTGTGGTGCACGTACCCCGGCGTCGGTGGCGCGAATGAATTAGATCGACAAGCTCCATATCAGATTCGAACATTGCGTGGCGCGCGGGGCTGACATTTTTCCCTGCAAAACCAACCGCTGTGATGTTTTCTGATTGACGTCGTCACATTGTTGCTGTTTCCTCGAACGTCAACGATCAAAACGTTCCGATTGCCCCTCATTTCCAATAGTTTGAGGCTACTTCAGACCGCCATCTCACCTTTCATGTCAATATTGCAAACCATCGACAGCGCAGCTCACGCAGACGTGGTGCCTTTCATTGCAATGCAATGCATTCAGGGCATGCAATATACTCATCGCAGGGTGTAATTGTTGTACTGATCGACGCAATCTCGCAACTCTTTCCACTTCACCGATTATATTAATCTTGGATTGCCGTCATTTCTGTTGGATGATATATCTACCTCTCACCTTCACCCCCTTGAGACCGTCCAAAATCACGCCCTTCGGCTCGCAGGCGGAGCCGCTCGGGACACCACCAGTAAATGACCTGCTAGTTGACACGAACGCACCCAGTTGAGCCAGATGAGGCGAGCAGTGCCCTTCGCAAGCCGTTGTGTCAGCGGTCGTCACGCTCCGCGCGCTCGTTGAGGTACACTCGCTTCTGTAACATCCTCTTGAGGTGGTTCGGCAGTTTTGCTTAGCGAATCATACGGAGCGAAATCGTGCACTGGAGCGTGCTCAGTGACCACCGGAGAGCACACCGGGTGGAATGTGAAGGGAGCTCAAAGGTCAAGCCAGAGCTCTAGCCAGAGCGTCCGTCCCGGTGGCTCAGTTGGTTAGAGCGCCTGCCTCCCGATTCACCCACCCGTGGCGGGGTGGGTTCGAGTCGCTTTAGGCGCTCGCTATTTGTCCTTGACAGGTATGGCCTGCGGCCGGTGGCAGCGGTCGCACTAAAGGTCAGTTGACGTCAGAGGGCAGGACTGACCGCGCCGAGCATTGCGGCACGTTAAGCTTTCGCCACTAAATTCTGCCGTTGCCTGGAATTGCGCGATCGGATGGTAGGGGTCAGGGCTCACACAATAAGCACTGCTTAGCGTGAGCGCTGATCCCAGAAATCCATCCATTCAAAGGGTTCGGATCAAATTTCTAAAAAAAAGGAAAAAAAGAGCGCAGAGCACAGAGCGACCGTGCAAGCGGTCGGCAGCGCCCTCAGCAGCCGGCAGAGACCGTCGGGCAGAACCGGTAGGGCGGCATATAGCCGATAGAGCGGTGCAGTAGACCGGTAGAGCCGGTAGGGTCATTCAGAAGACCGTCGGGTATAGTTGGTAGAGCGGTACAACAGACCGTCGGGTAGAGTCGGTATAGCGGTCCAGTAGACCGTCCGGTGGAGCGGCTAGAGCGACACAGAAGACCGTCCAGTAGAGCCGGTCCAGCGGTACAGAAAGACCGTCGGGTATAGCTGGTAGAGCGGCACAGTAGACCGTCAGGTAGAGCCGGTATAGCGGTCCAGTAGACCGTCCGGTATAGCCGTTAGAGCGGTGCAGAAGACCGTTCGGTGGAACCGGTAGAATGGTACAGTAGATCTTCCAGTGGAGCCGGAAGAGCGGTACGGAATACCATCCGGTAGAGCCCGGCGTGGCTCGCGGCTCAGATGCAGTGTCTGAAATCGCGGCTCTGATGCAATGTCTGAAATCGCGGCTCAGATGCAATGTCTGAAATCGCGGCATGAGAACCCTCCCCCCCCCCTGCCCCCTCCCCTCCGCGGCGGAGCATGCTCACTGCTTGTATGAGCTTAAAAGTCGCATGCATGCATCCAACCCACGAATTCCAAGCCTACGTTGTTGGCTTTGCCGGTGACCTGTGGGTAAGCATCCGTAATTTATTCGTTCATGTTCGCAAGCGGCCAGACGCGGAGCCGGGTTGTGGAGCGCGGCAGTTACCAGTCTTCCATTTTACTTGAAAAGAGGAATTCGGGGCTCCGTTGCTCGGAGAAAACATGAAGCTGCAGAGAGCGGCCGCCCCAGAAGCTGAGGAAGCTGCACGTATGCTCGGGCATCGCGATTGTTGTGAAAGTTAACATGCGAGGTGATGTTAGGTATCACTGAACATTGGTTCACTTCAAGGAGAAGAGCGGCAGCTGGTAAGCCTGAAAGCAGCTGGTAAGCATGGAAGCAAAAATGAACTGCATGATGTCATTTCCGAACCCACCTGCTCACACGAGAACATCAAATGATCATGCATCAGAAATTGGACATATTTTGGCTCTGGTGTACACGAACGACAGCGAGATATAGGAAGCTAGGCGCACCAGTGCCTAAGATAGCCTAAATAGCCTAGCTAAATGCCTAAGATAGTCACCAGTCACAGCCTAAGACAAATTGTGTCACACAGACGGGAAGAGACACAAACATAGCAAAACTTGTCACCATAGATACCGTACTGAGTAGATGGTGATAAGGAGCTTCGGGAAGGTGTTCCTTCGACTGGCTGAAAATATGACGCATCTGCCGAAGCACTGAAAATGACGCCGTCTTCTTTTACAGGCACAAAAGAAGTTATAGTACGTGGTACAGAGCATGCCTCAATCCTTCAACATTTGGCAGCAGGAAGTGTATGCTCTACGGTTATTTACGACACGAGTTTACGAAACACCGGGCGATCACCTCTCAAAATCAAGACTGGTTCCTAAGCAAGCGTGATAGTCACTCTCTTTTCAACAAGAATGTACTTGAGCACTGCGCGAGAAGTGAAGCGTGAAACATTAATTTTGTGTTAGCATTTCCAGACATGCTTTTTTACATGTGACAAGGCTGGTTCAAATACCATTTGTCCACTTCTGTGACATTCGCATCGAAGCAATTCGCGTGGAGCGTTGTTAACTGACTCACAGCCGTGTAACCATACACGACGTAACGTGTGTTTCCCTGGTGTTGCAGTTTTCAGTCGCGGAAGCGCTCAGGTGAAGTGCGAGGAGCATGCTGATGAACATGAAAACGAAGACATTCTACCCCGCTACATACTCCCAGGTGAGTGCTAGCATCGTACCCTGTTGCCATGTGCGTGTGAATCTGCACTGATGCTAAGCTGCGTTTGGTACGTGCGCTTCACTATTTCATGTTCAAACACTCACCTCTGAAGATCGATGGAGTTCGTGCGTGGCTGGGTCCGCGTGTTAAAAACAACGACTGTGTTGTGGTCGACGGTCCGAACATCACACCGACCCCCGATGTGTCTGCGTTTGTTTTAGACGACGGTCCGAAAATCACGCCGACCCCCTATGTGTCTGCGTTTGTTTTAGACGACGGTCCGAACATTACACCGACCCCCGATGTATCGGCGTTTGAGGGAGGCGTGACCGCAGGCTCTTCAACATCGTCGTTGTCGAGCGTGGCGGCTGAGGACGGTACGTACAGTTGGTGTCATTTTGTTCGCGTTTCTGGACGCATTGGCAGCGCGCTTACGGCTGAAGCCATAGAAAACCGTTCCCTGGACAAGCAAGCGTGAAAGATATCTGTCCCGGTAGTTCACTCGTTTAGTGCGCCTGCCTGCCGATTTACTCACGTGGCGGTGTGGGCTCGCGTTGCTTTAGGGGCTCACTGTTTATCCTTGACAGGCTCACTGTTTATCCTCGCGCAGTCGCTACGACTGGCCGGCGGCCAGTCGCAGAGGCTGCGCGAGAGGTCAGGTGACGGCAGAGGTCAAGGCGGACGTGCCGAGCGTCGCGTCCGTCACGTTAAACTGTCGCCACCAAATTCTGCCGTTGACCTGGAATGTCGCGATCGAATGGAATGTCAGAGCTGACGCGGCAAACCTTGTCAAGCATGAACTCTGATCCCAGAGTTCCATTCACTCGAAAGATCCGGATGAAATGAGAACAGATCATTCGGGTTAGTTCTTTTCACTCCCCGTCACGATCCAGCGAGTAGCCACGCAATGTTGTGGTTGTTGGCTGTGCATGTGTTAGCTGTATGTGGAATTGACTGCCACCCTCTGATTGGAATGGAGTCTGTAGTTGCCAGCTGGCCAACATCATGCACTCCATTTCAGGAAGGGAATTGGACTTTTGCGTGACGAAGTCAGAAGAAGGCGAAGGCGAAGGCGAAGGCGAAGAAGAAGTTCCTCTGACCACCGCTGCGGAGTTAAATATCAAAGTAGAAGAAGAGCCCGAATGGGGTATGTTTTAATCCTTGGTGTCATATTGCGCGTTGCATTATTCATGATGATGTGCAAACTGTGCTCATGAAAATCACTGTTATACGCATAATTTGAAACGGGTCTTGAAATCCCTCAATTTATGCGCCTTGTAATGGGAACGGGGCATACGCAGGAACTGGGTGTGCAACGCAACCCTGATGTACATGCCCACGGATATCGTACATGGCGACATTTTAGTAAGAGTCATTAACAAACGTCCCATAGATGTCTGTTCGCCGTGAGTCCCGTTTCCGCAGACCGCTGGATGTTAATCTCCTTGAAAATGACCGGGTGTATGCACGCAGTTTGCGAAGTCAGCCGGTCAGTATGTCTGTCTGTCTGTCTGTCTGTCTGTCTGTCTGTCCGTGTGACAGACGGACAGACAGGCAGAAAGATGTATGTCATGCCACTGCGATCTCCAGCGGCATGCCTCGTGTTCCAGCGGACCCCGCGCTCAACTGCGCCCCCGTGTTCCAGCGGCCCCCGCGCTCAACTGCGCCCTCGTGTTCCAGTGGCCCCCGCGCTCAACTGCGCCCTCGTGTTCCAGCGGCCCCCGCGCTCAACTGCGCCCTCTGTAGCTTCAGTTGCTCGAATCGGGACGACCTTGACCTCCACGTCAGCAGCGACCACCAGCGCCAGCGTGTGACGACCGCCTCCAAGTGCCTGTGCCCGCCTGATGTCGAGTGCCACTGCAGAGCAGACCGCGGAGACCAGGAGACCGCCCAGGAGACCCAGGCGGCCGGCGGCTCGAACTGGGGCGGGACGGCAGGGTCGGAGAGACGCAGCGCTGGACCGAGGCATCCGTGTCAGCTGTGCGGCAAGACCTTCCTCCGGCGGGGGCAGCTTCGGCTACACCTGGAGTCGCACTCAGTGGTCCGTCGGTTCGCCTGCACGCTGTGCGACAAGTCGTTCAAGTCCAAGTCGTACCTGACGGTGCACACGCGGAAGCATTCCGACGAAAGTCCGTTCGCCTGTTCACACTGCGACAAGGCCTTCAAGGCACAGGCCAGTCTGACCTTGCACATGCGTATCCACACGGGCAAACCGTACGCGTGCGAGCTCTGTGGCCTGCGCTTCAGTCAGAAGTGCACCATGACCCTGCACGCGCGCACGCACACGGGCAGGAAGCTTTTCGATTGCGCCGTGTGCAGCAAGTCCTTCGGCAGGAAAGCGGCGCTTTTACTGCACGCGTGGACACACGTGGACCAGAAGCCACTGGGCTGCGATACGTGCGGCAAGACGTACATCCGCCGTGACCACCTGACCGCGCACATGCACTCGCATGCGAGCGTGAAGCCCTTCAGCTGCGAGACGTGTGACAAGACGTTTGGCCGGCGTGACCACCTGGCCAACCACGTGCTCACGCACGTCGGCGACAGGCTCTTCGGCTGCGACGCGTGCGGGAAGAAGTTCAAAAGCCGCGGCACACTGGCCGTTCATGGCCGCGTGCATGCGGCAAAGAAGAGGTTCGGTTGCCGGACTTGCGGCGAGATGTTCCGCTTTAAGAAGACGCTCAAGGCGCACAGGGCGACCGAGTGCTGAGAGGCAAACAGGCAGCTGGACTGTCGGCTCCTGTCGCCTCCCGAGCGTCAGGGCTTGTCCGGCGTCGTTCGCCGCTGAAGGCTGCAGCAGTTGGTCTGCGGAGGATTACCCCTCGATTTTTGAAGGAGCGGGATTCTAATGAACACATCCCGTAAGCGGACGCCGCTTCGGATTCAGAAATTATGATCTTGGCGAGCTTATAGGACTTGTCTGCCACTTTTAGAAGACGTCGCCATTTTCCATGTATTGCGTTTGGGTGATGATGATACAAAGCCAATACTATGCAAGCGTTACTGCTGTTCGTTGCTTACTTTGTGGGGCGCTGCGGGACTCCTACCTCCTTGTGTACTTATGGGTTAGCGCTCTGATGAATACGATGCATGATCTAGTGTTTACTGAGGTATCTAGCTGACCCGCCGCGAGGGCGTCATGCGTTTTCAAGGGTGAATTATGCAAATAGGTCATTACGGCCCATGGGCAGTTTACTTTACCGGCCGGGGGCCATCCCACAACGACATCGTGTGGAGATGGTCCCACCTCCTGGGCACGACTAGAGACCTTTTGAATTAGACGCCGTAAGTTTGCCGTTGTGGCCGGCCCACTGGCATTGAGTGAGACGCTGTCGTCGGCCGACCGAATTAAATGGGTTCCGTCGTCGGACAAGCGCGTTGTACTGCCCAGTGATAGTCGCTAGCAGCGGCGCTATCGCGATCTCTGCGCGCGTTCATCAGCCCTTTTTCCAGGCCGCCGTACGCCGGACACGCTGTCCAGTGGTGGTCGCTGCCGGCCGGTCGCAGTTAGCAACGCGCTGTCAAGATTGGAAAAAGAGCGATGAAGATGTGATTTTAACGAAAAGGTCATGTTGGCGAGTGCGCGTTTTACGTTGTCAGCCGTTAGCGCTCCTATCATGGCATCGTGCGCACGTTATCTCACCCGTCGCGCGCGACTTGGAGCATTTTAAGGCGCGTCGCTACC
Source organism: Pollicipes pollicipes (assembly GCF_011947565.3). Classification (NCBI taxonomy): domain Eukaryota; kingdom Metazoa; phylum Arthropoda; class Thecostraca; order Pollicipedomorpha; family Pollicipedidae; genus Pollicipes; species Pollicipes pollicipes. Next base: position 66,637 of record NW_023595962.1, read on the forward strand.
TGTTGCGGACGTTGAACGTGATGTGACGGCCAGAATATGGTGACCCGGGAAAATGTTTGCAATTCCATTCGAACAGAGCGACTGTGTATTTAACAGCGCTCGTATAGGGTACCGGTCGCCAGTAAAACACAACTGTCCGATGAGCGATTCCATTCCATTCGGCCGACGCCCAAAAATGTCGCACTCAAGCCCGGCGGGACGGCGGCGGCGGCGGCGTGCGGAATTACGGCGTTCAAGTTGAAATGCTTTTTTCATGCAGAGATGTGCAACCATGCGCATACGGTGTTACTGTCGAGGCACTATCGGCCGGCAACATAAATCGCTCACCATACCACATAACATATTTTGTTAATTGTGGTGATGATGATGATGATGATGATGCAATAATGCTCGTAATCTTGCGGGATGAGTGTGACCGTGTAAATTCGTTGTCGCTAGTGCAGGGTTATCTGCGGCACGTACAACACATTTGTCCGGTTCTGGTTTCCATTGTATTCGTTCGAACCTCGCTTACAGCTCGGCAACGTATTCGCGACGGGTTCGTCGGTCTGCCGCGGCACCTTCAGCTTCGGTGTGAAGCGTGTGGGAGTGTAACTGAGTTGAAGGTGTAGTAGCATCTATATTACCTCTTCGGTGCTGGACGTCTGTAGCTGCGCCTATGAGCGACAATACATCTCGAGACATGCCGTATTCATGTCTATCCGTGGCGACCAGAAGGCTTTCAGCATAGTCCGTGCTTCAGGAAAGTGTCCCTCATTTCCCTACAGCATGCATCACTACTGGCACTATAGCACACGTGAAACACGCCATGACAAATAAGCAAACGGCTAAATGGTGAACTACAAAATGGCGACGTACCAAAAGGTCATTACGTCGAAACGGCGAAGGTCAAAAGAGGTGCCCACGGGTCAGGTTTTAATAAATGGCGGCGTGGGGGATGGTGACATGGAATGTTCGCTCACTGGCTGGCTGGCTGTACAAATTGGAATGGTGCAGTGGCTGGTAGAACTGAACATTCAGTTTCAGAGCATGTGAGTGTCCCAACGAATATTGAACTTCGGCGAATATTTCAACACCGAAATCAGTGTTCGAATATTTGAAACAAACAAACACTGAAATCTTGAAAGTGTTCCCAAAGCGCTCTTGCTTTCACGCTAACAGCATGCACATTTCGAATAATATTTTTAGGTCCTCATAAATAACTGTTATCTAGCTTTTACCACATCATTCGAACAGCAACTAAGAATGATGGATAGCTAAGACTGAAAATGGTTCTGCGATGCATTCCTTACATTTGAAGCTTTTTATGTCCGTCTTTTCTGAACGTGTTTCGTTTCCTTTTATAATTAGTATCGTAGTTATGTTATTTTGCATTTTCTTTTTAAATATTTTTTCTCTTTATATTCTGAACCTTTCTATTTTCGTCCCTTGGTCTGTCCGTATGACAGACCCAAATAGAACTGCGGCTCGGCGACGGCGCCAGCTGGCTACACGACCTCTGGCGTACGGCTGGGCCAGCAAAGGTGCATCATTGCACCTCGTTTTTGACCGGGTCCGACCGGCAGGGCATCGTTAGCGTATGCGACGCTGCTCCATTGGCTTAACACACACCCGGGTGGCCGGTTGGATACTCTTCGCTCAGGTGGGGGTCGATTTGACCCCCTGAGATCTCAGAAACTAAGAGAGCTAGAGACACAAAATTCGGTGTGTTGGCCTGTATGTGAACATACTTAGGTTAAAGTCTGAGGTTGCTAGGGCATAATCTTCGGGTTAAATAGGGTCGAGCAAGGACAAACGCCAGGCTGATCTCAAAAGTGACCCCAGACGACAGGTACCTGTTCTAAGCAAAATGCTTCATGCTCATTTAAGGTCAGCGAGGTTTTGACCTTCAGAGGTTCACAACCTCTTATTTGAGGTTATGAAGGCCGTGGTGACCAAAATCATACAAGCCTGCTTTTAATTTTTCATTTAAATAAGCGACAAAGATTTCTCCGGGCAGTATGTTCCTAAAAATGAAATGTTGACCTGGGTCATTTTAGGTCAGTGACCTATTCTGACCTTTAAGAGTAAATGGAAGATGTGTAATGTGGTTCCTGTTACCAGTAAATTCAAAATAAACACCAGAAACTACCCCTACAGCAAGCCCTAAGGTAATAAAACAGGCTGGTTTGACCTAGGTCTGACCTTCGTAACTGAACCTAGGTCAGCGGACTTTGTTTATTTTGTACTGTTTTTTTTTTACTGACAAAATATCTCAGGGATGTTTAGATTCATCTAACACTCTCCTGTTGCGTCAGATTGAACAATTCCGTGGCAGTTGACATCGCTGAATCCATGACCTGACTTTGGCCTGTTGCGGGTCAGTGACCTTACAGCACACAGCTAAATTATTGGCACAGAACGATCCGCTATTCAATTCTCTACATCTATTCAGAATTTGGCGTTGATACGCTGAGCGCTTGTTAAAACTGGAAACACAACTCTTGCAAACGAAAGCCGCCGAGACGCTTGGCGGGAAACTGTGCGCAAAAAAAAAACTCTCAGTGAAGCCGCACCCACACATTTTTACGCAGAACAGAACGGATACTCGGGATATTTGGAACGAATACTTGGGCACGCAAAGGTGTCAGTCGACGCGCGGTGAGGTGTACGTGCACTCATGCGCTAATGGGAAATTCTGCAGTCTGGGAGTTTTTTTCAGGACTGATGTCGCGTCTCAGTGACCCGAGCAGATAACGACCTGAAACCAGCCGCACCGTGCAGATAACGACCTGAAACCAGCCGCACCGTGCAGATAACGACCTGAGACCAGCCGCACCGTGCAGGCGCATGTATTGCCTGCAAATCACTCTGTCACAGGTACGCAGCCAGAGTCTTGCTTATGGAGGGGGGGGGGGGGGAGGCAGGGTTGACAAAGGCCCGCTGGTGGTGAAATGCCCCCACTCTTCCCGCCCACCCCTCACCCCCGCTGAAGACATCGCTGGATGTGCCCCAGTCGAATTCGAGAGACATTTCTTACTTCGTTTTATTATTCGTTGCACATTTGAAGATCTCAGCAGCAGTCAGAAGCCACCGAAAGATGCAATTCTGTTTGTATTCTGAAGTAAATGAACTGAGGAAGCCAGGCGATCAGTGACTGCACCGAATAAGCCACCGGCGCTCTTCACTTTGCAATGGTTTAGTGAATTATTTCTAAGCTGATAACGCTTGTGAACCTGATCAGAATTTTGATGAGCCCTGCGTATATATTGAGAATCCGTGAACGCACATTATGCAACGAAATGGGCCCAACATTCTGTATAGACATGTCCAACTCGTGTCCGTTTAGGGATGTTCAACCCACATTTAGAATAGAGCAGCGACGAAAATTACGTAAGAAATTAATGAACGCGAGCAGTCGCAAACCTCAGAAATCAAAACCCAACACCGTCAGACACATAGCGACGCCAGCAATCGTCCTGGAGGTGACAAATGTGGCGTTCTCTAAAACATTTTGGAATGTACCTTGCAGCATAAGCCGAGCAAGCTGGAGTTGTAAGATTGACACGCGTAAATCCCAGCTCACTGTGTCCCATGTTCATCCAAATAACGTGATAATGTCACAATACTCTGGTCGCAATCGGCCAATACGTCCGTCGCCACCAACTTTTCCGTTTTCATCTGTGCAAAATGCCATGCTCATTCGCTGGCTTATCAAAAACTAAGCAGGGCTCGACTCTCCTAACATGTCGATATAGTTTCGTTATATGCCACATAACGACATGATAACCGTAAACCATGTCTTGCTCAGCAAACGGAGGCAGAAACCTTCAATACCGCGCGCTGATTTTGTTTTGCTACGACCTCGAGTTGTCGACATAGAAGCCCCGTTCTCGTTTACCACTTTGACGATTGTTGGCAACTTGCTAAGTTTGTATTGTTCATGTTAAATCAAGGGGGTATGTTTGCATGTGCAGTGTGCGACGCGGCACGCAGAAAAAGGGCATATTTTCCCCATGATTTGCGGTACCACCAGAACGACGATGCCCTTACGCTTTTCAAAACTGCAAAATCCACAAATGCTCACCAGAAGCCTTAGAAGCCGTTGCACCTTGGAAGATCTTTGAAGCATTCTAAATCTAGGCAAGAGGCCATATTTATGGGATGCACGGTGTGGTGCAAGAAAATTACTGCCTTCAAGCCCAGTTTTATTTCACATCTGATTTAACTGTGTACATAAAGCTCCGAGTTCGTGTAAGGTTAGATATTAAGATATATTAAGATAAGACCTTTTCGAGTTAATGATTGCTAATAGCCCATATTGAATTTCCTCATTTGTTCAGCTGTGTGGGTGCATATTTTTGCAAGAACCACGGTGCATTGGAGGCAAGGGAGCTCTTGCATGTCATCAGTCGATGTTGTTGCCAAAAAATTCAAAATTAACCTTGTCACACAGGTTTTCCCGCAAGACGGTTATTGCAAACAGATAGCTTAACACTCGACACGCTTTTAGTAAATGTCCTTCTCGAAGCACTGCTGAGGGGCTGCTTAGCTCGGGTCGGACGATACTGCTCCAAATATACTCACGTATGCCATCTAAGGAAGCAGGGTGGGGAGGGGGATCACCACAGCGCTGTTTATATTCGCAGTCCTTCCTTCGCGTTGTGTTTTGCACGTCTAGCGAATGGAACTCGCTGCCTGCAGGCGCGCGAGCGTCAGCGGTCACGAACAAAGTGACCTTCTGGCAGGGACGGCATCAGGGACGGATGTTGAGCTGTCGAGGCGGGATTTTTTCAGGGGGCCTCCTAAACGAAATGGGGCCTCCTCACATGGAGTCTCCTGAACGGAATGAGGCCTCCTCACAAGGAGCCTCCTGGACAGTGTCGCGCTCGAGGGCAGGGGCAGCGAGGGCGTGATGCGCCTTATATCCGAATATATAAATGTCGACAAACAAAATCAGAATAAGAGCTTTCTGATGATCTAGCCCATTGTCTTGCTTCCCTAAAACAGGACCTCTTGTTCCGGAAAGGCTCCCATGACGCATATAAGGGCCGCTTAATCCAGAACAGGAATTATCCCATCCACCAAGGGGTCCGCAAATCCAGCCAAGCGGCATCGTTATCTCAGGACCGAGCATTCTGATCCGGATTTGCGGCCATCTGACACACGAAAAGGGACTTCCTGCTCCATAAGTCAGGAATCCTGAACATAAAGAGCTCCTCATAACCCAGAACATGGGCCCCTTCTTCATGTACGGTGCATCCCCAGCCAGCAAAGGGACCTCCCTGACACACCACTGGGCCAACTGATCTACAGTATAGGCCACCTCATTCATGGAGATGCCTCCCTGACACACCATTGGGCCTACTGATCTATAGTATGGGCCACCTCATTCATGGAGGTGCCTCCCTGACACACCATTGGGCCTACTGGTCTATAGTATGGGCCACCTCATTCATCGAGGTGCCTCCTTGACACACCATTAGGCCTGCTGATCTAGGGTATGGGACACCTCCTTCATAAAGGAGGCCCCTTGACACAAACAAAGCGCTTCTTCATGTAGGAAATAATATTTTTAACCCGATTATTACTCTCTAGCTCAGTTATGGGGCCTCGTTTATCTGAATTTTGGTAATCCACCGACAGCTAAAGCGTTCTTTGTTAGGGGATACAGAGCCTCCCAAAAACGCTGAAGGGAGAAAAGCACACTCTTGTCCGCCGCCCGCCGACAGGGGAGAGGCAACTGCCCCCTCTGCCTCCTCCCCCTGTTGCCCTGCCCCTGTCTTAAGGCGCACCTTTACCTCATAATTGTCAAGAAGATCACCAAATCTTGTTGCACAGAGTGCCACCTTTGCGGGAACCCCAAAATACGTGCGCATCCATGTATCTAAGCTTTCTTCGGCCACGTACCAGATTCTAGCTGACTGCAGGCTTGACTCTGACTCAAGCCAAAGTCGGTAACAAGGCTGAGTGCGACAAGCCATGGGTTCAATTCGATGCATGAGTGAATCCCCGTGCAAAGGCTTCGCACCGCACGAGGCAGGCGCGGCCTCGTGGAGCGTGATGCCATTCGACCGGTCCTGGCGCCCGACTGCAGGGGCGGGTCCAGGAAACCTGCTGTCGGAGCACAACTGCGAGGAGCATCGGCTCGAGTTGTTTCTAAGGGCACTTGGCCGCGGTTGAGAACCTTATCTGCGCTCGAGACCCTTAGCCGCGCTTGTGTCTCACTTAGCCGCGCCCGAGACACTTAGCCGCGCTTGAACGTCTCACTTAGCCGCGCTTGAGAGTCTTACTTAGCCGCGCTTGAACTTCCAGATAGCTCTTGGACTGTCATGGGTGAACGATCTGCCGGAGAGCTACATATGGTGTGCCTGCGCGCTTTTTACCGACACATCTGGAGAACCGTTCTTTGGGCTCTTCTGTCATGCCGATCGCCTTCCCTTTGTCCAAAAGTTAGAACGGTATAACCATCACAAACTTTTTTGTCGAAAGCTCAACGCAGCCCGCGTTGCCAGCATTTGTTTTTGGTAGTGTTTTACGTGTTGTGCGGTTTGTTTTATGCGTTAAACTCCCTGGCTGTGACCCTTTTTACTTATCCCCCGACGTCATCACAAGCGTTTTTCCGTGGGACTTTCCAGAAGACAGTCACACGGAGTGCTCACACGGAGTGTGCTGTCGGTGGCTCGCTGTACTTGAGATCGGGGCTCTGAGGGCCCGGCAGCCGATGCCGGAGATCGGGGCTCTGGGGGCACGGCAGGATGACGGCGCAGCTGATGAGCGGTGGTTGCCATGCATCGCGACCGGGCAGACTATTGTGAAGGAGAGCGCGCGCGCCCGGAGAGGCTTTGGAACTTTACGTCAGGTTGGAACTTGATGTTGTTACGCGATGCCTACACGTAAATAATCGCATCTGCCAGATAACTCGCAAGCTAGATCAATATTTCAGCGGGCACATGATCAAGAGAAAGCTTATACCTCAAGTAGAGCTCTGAAATTGCTCCTTTTATCAGACTAACGTCGAGTGAGCTATAGCCTTAGGGGAAGTCTGACAGGTCACCCCAGGGGATTTCATTCACTTCGGCGAGCGGTGTGATCAGCACAGAACAATCGGCGTGGGAAAGGTGCTCACATGGTGCCGTCAAAGGTGTCATCAGACTAGCGTTACACGATTGAATCATTCCCATGATCGGCGCTTTGCCTCATGCTTTGGTCTCATTACGCCGTGTCCTCGCTTGATGCGGCTAGCGATGAACGCGACCGTGTGCCTCACTCCGGCGAGAACGGGCTCGTGTACGAGAACGTGCCGTGACGAGGCCCGCGATGAGCGAAGGCGTGTGCTTCACTCCGGTGAGAACAGATTCGTGTACGAGAACGTGTATTAGCCGATACGGGCGCGCCACAGGTCGTCACGTGTCCAACGGCACACGCGGCACGACGAGACCTTAGGTGGCCGGCGCAGCCGCGGCCGGGCCACCGACGGCCAACACTAAACCTACTCATCACGCGCACTTGCAAACACTCACAGCGCTGCTCCACCAGCCCCGCCCGGGCCGCGGCGACGAACGAGACGCGCGCGTGACAACAGTAGCGCTTCGCCGTGCGCATCCCGCCCCGTCGCTGGGGGCTGGTCTACCACGCGAAGCGAACCCGTCAGAACTGGCAACACCACCACCGCGTGGTTCGGCCTCTGAGCCGTCAGCGCCTCTGGCGTCTGAGCCGTCAGCGCTTCTGCGTCTGAGCGCCGGCGCCGTCAGCCGGCCGGCGGCGCGGATCCGTTTCTCTCCCGTTAGAGCACCCGCCGTCAGGATTTTGCGCCGGAGTCCGAGTGGCTCGATGGTGGCGCCGGTCGGCTCCATCGAGCACTGCCAGCCCGCGGGACAGGTGACGCCACCTAAGGACCTAGCGGCGTTGCACAGCGACGAGGTGCGCTCGGCTGCACAAGCGCTCAGCTGCCGCTGTGACCCGCAATTTTGGTAGACATTCTACAGTTCCCGGTATTCTGCTGGCCTATGGGATAAAAGGTGTATGTTTTCAGGTTGTTTTCGTAAGATTGTGGACTCAACCGCACTGTTCCGCCGGAGGTGTTTGAGAAAATAAACGGCGCTAGCCAAACCGCCCCCCCCCCCCGAGCCAAATAAAGCACAGTCTGCAAACACCAATGTGACAATGGGACAACTATCATCGATGGAAAACGGCCGTTCACACGAGGACAAAAGCGAAGGCGGTCACATCTCGGCACCGTCCGAGAGACCGGCCGAGGTCGGCGCACTTCTCCACAACTACATTTATCCGCGCGACACAGGGCTGTGCAGAGGCGCAGCCATGGGCGGACGGACGGCTACGACGACACGAGTCACTCCGCTAAAACGCCAACAGAGCTCACGATCGCCATAACCTGAAAAATGCCGACGAACACGTGCAAATTAACAAACGTAACCGGTTTAGACTGCCAACAAGAGCCAGGACCGACAAGTGGTGAAAACCTCCGTCGGGATTTTTTTTTAAAGTGGATACTCGGCATTCAGGGCCGTCAGCTACCCAGTGGGAGCCGGAGAAACGTCGAGCGATGAACGGCCGCCGCCCCCCCCCCCTCCCCCCTCTCCTTCTCCTTCTCCTTCTCCTCCTCTCTTCCCTGGAGGTGCCGCGGCGCCAGCCTCGCTCTACTGCCGCAGCGTTCAGCGCCAAAGCCAGAGCCCCATCCCGCCACCCAAGCGCAGCGACGGCCCGGCGGGAGCGCGACCTCTGGCGGCGGCAGCAACGAGCCACCGCGTTCGGCGATGCGATACGGCGGCTTGACTTCGGACACGTCAGCCGCAGCACGAGAGCCGAGGCGGGCCTCGGCGACCGGCGGCGGCGAGTGGGAGGCGGAGCCCGCGGCGTCTGCCGCGACATGACCAACTACGTTTCTTAAACTAAACACGCACGAACACGCCTTAACTAAACGTTTGATTTTAACTTGAACGGGCCCGGTCGGGCTGCTGTCACATCAATAGGTCACGGGGCGCCTCGCCGTCAGGGGGGGGGGGGGGGTGTGGACACGACCATCTCCCCCTCAATCACAAACTACCCAGTCCCGCCACGTCGACCACAGAGCTTCGCTCACGTGCGCACCTCCCAGTGCCAGCCGGTGGGCGGAGCCACAGACATCGGGTCCAATCCAGCGCGTCACGAAACAGCTGGCGGCGTGACGCAACCTCAGACCTCACATCACACGTCCAATCATGCGCGCCGGCCGCATGCGTCTGCCAATGAAGCCGCTCACGCGCTGCTGACGTCACGTCCATGCACCAATCGCGCGCCGCGGTCGTCCGCCGGCCAATAGGACGTGAAGTCGTCGGCGACTACTGGCCGGCATGATCGCGCACGATGCGGTGCGCCTCGTCTTGCCCCAGGATCTGCAGCACCTTGGCCAGGTACTCCAACGACAGGTTGTCGTACTTCTGCAACACGACCGAACGCGCCTGACGTCAGACCATGCGATGACGTCAGACTATGCTATGATCACAGACTGTCAAACAACCAGTGAAACGATCCGCACCACACACTTTTTAGCAGCATCGATCAATCCTACTCCTGAATAGTCTGAAAACCTATTATGCTCTCATGCTTGCACACGCCAACTTTAAAACGATCAAACTTGTAAACCGTCACTGACCGACTCATGACGCAGGACCCACGTGGAGTAGCGCCTCTGGCGAATTGTTACAGATGACTGTGTGCTGAATTATTGACAGCTCGATCACTTAGCGCCACATAATCCAGCGCGATCTCACAGACTGCACATCTTATAAAAAAACGAAATCCAAATCGATCACAGTCTGATGATTCCAAGTCATTCTAAATGACTGCATTTCACACACACACACACACACACACACACACACACACACACACACACACACACACACACACACACACACACACACACACACACACACACAAAACAACACGCTCACAGTTTTCACAGGACACACGAAGTCACACTGACCTTCACGCAGCGCAGTATATGGGCGGTGGGGCTGGCCCGCTGCTCCAGCGCCGAGACGTCTAGCTCGAGCACCTGGGCCAGCTCGCGCCACGCCTTGTCCGGTCCGTCCAGAATGGCGACCAGCCGGCGCTCGGCAGACTCCGGCAGGCAGCCTGCGCCGCCGGCGATGTCAGGGGCAACCCGGCCACCGGCGGGGACACACATGACACGGGGGCAACACAGCCACCAGCAGGGCACATGCGACAATGGCAACGGAGCTGCCAGTGGCACGAGACATGGCACGGAGTAACCGATCAGTCAGTGAGACTACACATGGACGACATGGCTGTCAGTGAGTGAGGGTAGGAGTGGCCATGACGGAGGGGCAACAGGGATGTTAGCAGGGACAGACCTGGCGCAGGGGCAATGTTACCTCCCGCGAGGTCACCACGGCGCAGAAACCACAGAGCTACCGGCATAACACGGGGGCAACCAATGATGTAAGGTGGACATAAAACGGCGGCACACCGCGGTCAGCGGGGCAGACACGCCACGGGGACGGCTCCCAGCGGGGTAGACACGCCACGGGGACGGCTCCCAGCGGGGTAGACACGCCACGGGGACGGCTCCCAGCGGGGCAGACACGCCACGGGGACGGCTCCCAGCGGGGTAGACACGCCACGGGGACGGGTACCGGCGGGGTAGACACGCCACGGGGACAGGTGCCAGCGGGGTAGACACGCCACGGGGACGGCTCCCAGCGGGGTAGACACGCCACGGGGACGGCTCCCAGCGGGGTAGACACGCCACGGGGACGGCTCCCAGCGGGGTAGACACGCCACGGGGACGGCTCCCAGCGGGGTAGACACGCCACGGGGACGGCTCCCAGCGGGGTAGACACGCCACGGGGACGGCTCCCAGCGGGGTAGACACGCCACGGGGACGGCTCCCAGCGGGGTAGACACGCCACGGGGACGGGTACCAGCGGGGTAGACACGCCACGGGGACGGCTCCCAGCGGGGTAGACACGTCACGGGGACGGCTCCCAGCGGGGTAGACACGCCACGGGGACGGCTCCCAGCGGGGTAGACACGCCACGGGGACGGCTCCCAGCGGGGTAGACACGCCACGGGGACGGGTACCGGCGGGGTAGACACGCCACGGGGACGGGTACCAGCGGGGTAGACACGCCACGGGGACGGGTGCCAGCGGGGTAGACACGCCACGGGGACGGCTCCCAGCGGGGTAGACACGCCACGGGGACGGGTACCAGCGGGGTAGACACGCCACGGGGACGGGTACCAGCGGGGTAGACACGCCAAGGGGACGGCTCCCAGCGGGGTAGACACGCCACGGGGACGGCTCCCAGCGGGGTAGACACGCCAAGGGGACATGTGCCAGCGGGGCAGCACAGCACAGCACAGCACAGCATGGGGGCTGCATCACTGCCATTGGCACAGGGGAACATGTGTCGGTGAGAAGGGAGCACGGCACACGGTACCGGGTGTGTCAGTTTCAAGGCAGGGCAGAATTCAAACAGGGAACGCACCTCAGCGAGGAGAAAAGCCGCGGATCGGTCCGCCAATACCGTCGTCCTCCCGGCGAGGTCTATCCACACAATGGAGCCCGTCCTGACCCGCCTCCCCGTACCCTCCGGACGGGGGAGGGGGGGGGGGGGGGAGGGGAAGAGGACGCACCTGGGGAGCGGGGGTGCGGCTCGGCCGCTGGCGCCACGTCCGAGGCGGAGGTGAGCTCCTGCGTGATGCCCAGGCCCGAGTCCATGCCGCTGTCCATGGCGCCCTTCTTGGCCACGGCCGCCGGCACCGCGGCGGCGGCGGCGGCGACGGGCGCGGCGGCGGCGGCGGCCTCGACCTCCGGGCTCGCGGCGCGCACTCTCCCGAGCAGGATCTGCTCCAGCTGGCGAGCGGAGCCGAGCGGAGCCGTCAGCAGCGGAGCCGAGACGGCGGCCCCGTGAGCGGCCGGCCAGCAGCCGGCTAATTGTCACCAGCGACGCCACGGTCGCGTTTCGTTTTCGAGAACAACGCCACAGCAAGATGTGAGCGAGTCCGCCATGAAAAACGGCCACACCCGCAGTCACGTGACTCGGTCACGCACAGGTCACGGTCACAGTCACGGTCAAGCGACGGTTAGGCAGACATTCGTAGTCACGGTCACGGTAGAGCGACGGTTCGTCAGACATTCGTAGTCACGGTCACGGTCACGCACCACCCCAGGCTGTGGGCACACATCTTCCCAGAGCCACAGAGCGAGGGCTGACACCAAGGCGGCCGAACCTGCGAGTCTCCGGCCATCTCGGCGTAGAGGAAGGCGTCCAGCCGCGGCGCGCTCTCCTCCGCCTCGTCGGTCTCCCTCTCGCCTGCCTCGTCCTCCTCGCTCTCCGTGCCCGAGCCGGCCGGGATCTGGCGCTCCACGCTCTGGCGGCGTGGGTCGGCACCGGCGCTTATCAGGAGCGCCACCAGGCGGCGGTCGCCCAGCTTGCAGGCGATGTGCAGCGGCGTGACGTCAGCGAAGGTCAGCGCGTCAACGGCGGCGCCCTGCCGGCGGGGTCGACGGGTCAGAGGAGGGCCAGGGGTCACGGGTGAAAAGGTCGGGGCGAAGAGTCACGGGATCAGGGGCGGGGTGAGGACCGCAGGGTCAGAGCGTTGGCCAAGGGTCACGGGCGATGGCACGTGGTGCAGCGCCAGTATACGAATATCTCAGGATGGAACACAAACAGCATTAGACAACACACCATATGCGCACGCCGAAAAAGCAACGCACGTGTACGATGTGATTTGCGGCAACAGAGCACGCACAAACATTCACCATCTGCCAGCTGCCAGCCCAGGACGGATAGCCAGCCCAGCCAGCGGACACCTGGCGCCTCGTCAATCAGCAGCATCGCCAAGCGCATCACCACCATCAACATCATCGACAGTGACACCGTGACCACCACGAGCGGCGCTGCGTGGACGCTGCGTCAGCTAGTGCGACGGAGCCGCGCCGCGCCGGCCGCCTACCCTGTCCAGCAGCAGGCGGCACATGTCCGGGTTGCGCGCCTCCACGGCCATGTGCAGTGGCGAGCGACCCTCGGTGTCGTCGGGGGCGGCCACGTCGGCGCCGTCCTGGCAGAGCAGCCGCACCGACTCCGCCCGGCCGGCCTGTACGGCCACGTGCAGCGGGCTCAGACCTGCCGGCCAGCCGCTCAGGTTAGCTGAGGTCACCTGAGTCTGCTCGGGTCACCTGAGGTCACCTGAGGTCAGCTTCGGTCAAATGAGGTCCGCTCAGGTTAGCTGAGGTCACCTGAGTCTGCTCAAATCATCTGAGGTCACCTGAGGTCAGCTTCGGTCAAATGAGGTCCGCTCAGGTCAGCTGAGGTCAGCTGAGGTCGCCTCAGATCAGCTGAGGTCACCTGAGGTCCGCTCAGGTCATCTGAAGTTACCTGAAGTCAGCTCAGGTCAGCTGTGGTCACCTGAGGTCAGCGCAGGTCAGCTGAGGTTACCTTTGATCACCTGAGGTCAACTAAGGTTATCTCAGGGCAGCTCAGACCATTTGAGGTCATCTGACGTTAACTCAGGTCAGACGTTAATCAGGTCAGACGGGGTTAACTCAGGTCAGAGGAGGTCAACTCAGGTCAGATGAAGTCAGATCAGTCAACAACAGAACAATGGCTTCAGCAGGCCTGGGTCCGATAGGACGACCCGGCCAAGAGCACCAACCATATCACCGGAACGGCAGGGACCAGCGCGGCCGCCAGCGCCAGGCCGCTGGCGCCGGGCTCCCAGCCCCAGCTTCATCTCATACCACAGAGCTGACACAGCCCGCAGCCAGCCACCTACCCCGGTGATTGATCTGCTGCAGTATGCTAGCCTGCCACCTACCCTGGTAATTGGTCTGCTGCAGTATGCTAGCCTGCCACCTACCCTAGTAGTTGGTCTGCTGCAGTATGCTAGCCTGCCACCTACCCTGGTAGTTGGTCTGCTGCAGTATGCTAGCCTGCCACCTACCCTGGTAGTTGGTCTGCTGCAGTATGCTAGCCTGCCACCTACCCTGGTAATTGGTCTGCTGCAGTATGCTAGCCTGCCACCTACCCTGGTAGTTTGTCTGCTGCAGTATGCTAGCCTGCCACCTACCCTGGTAATTGGTCTGCTGCAGTATGCTAGCCTGCCACCTACCCTAGTAGTTGGTCTGCTGCAGTATGCTAGCCTGCCACCTACCCTGGTAGTTGGTCTGCTGCAGTATGCTAGCCTGCCACCTACCCTGGTAATTGGTCTGCTGCAGTATGCTAGTCTGCCACCTACCCTGGTAGTTTGTCTGCTGCAGTATGCTAGCCAGCCACCTACCCTGGTAATTGGTCTGCTGCAGGATGCGCTGCGCGCTGCCGTCGGCCCCCAGCCGCTGCAGCAGCAGGCGCAGCACGGGAGCGCTGCCCACCTGAGCCGCCAGGTGGAGGGCCGTGTTTCCAGCCCGGTCCACCAGGTGGCTCTGGGCGCCGGCCTCCAGGAGCAGGCCCGCACAGGCGGCATCGCCGGCCAGCGTGGCCACGTGCAGCGGCGTCTGCGAGAACGGCCGGGCCGGAGGTCAGCCGAGTCCCGCTGGTGACGTGTGCTCACGTGGTCACAGAGAACCGGCCGGCATACGGCGGCGCTGCCGTAATAGAACTGACATGGCACATTGGTGCCAGACGCAGGGCGATATTGGCCCGAACTGTCGTGATTTTATACATACATACATCATATGTCAAGATGATAACAGTTCCCCGACTTGCAATAGGGAAATGGAGCACTGCAATAGGCTAAGCGGTAGAGCTGTGACCCACCAAATATCCCGCAGTGGGCGTGTGACACACCCCGCGGACCACGTGAGAACTATGACCCACCTGGCGGCCCATGTAAGAACTATGACCCACCCCGCGGCCCATGTAAGAACTATGACCCACCCCGCGGCCCATGTAAGAACTATGACCCACCTGACGGCCCACGTGAGAACTGACCACCCCCGCAGCCCACGTAAGAACTCTGACCTACCTGGTGGCCCACATGAGAACTATGACCCACCTGACGGCCCACGTGAGAACTATGACACACCCCGCAGCCCACGTAAGAACTCTGACCTACCTGGTGGCCCACATGAGAACTATGACCCACCTGGCGGCCCACGTGAGAACTATGACCCACCTGGCGGTCGGCGTTGGGACTGTTGATCATGGCGGCTCGCAGCTCAGGAGGCACCCCCGATATGGCCTCCAGGAGGCTGGCCATGGCCTTCGACCGGCGGAACATGGCCGCCACGTGCAGCACGCTGGGTGAGGTGGGCCGTGTCAGTTGCGGGCAGCGACGGCGTCTGCCATCCAGCCGCTCACGGGGGATACGACACCACATGGACGGCAAAGCAGCACAGCCTCGCGGAGGTACGTTGGTTTGTCCCAGAAAAAGAGTGGTGAAATCTCAAGTGGACGCCAATGCTCGCCACGGTCGTAACGAGAGTTTGTCGTAGGCGTTGGTAAGACGTGGGAGCGGAGAATGGCCCCTCAGGCTCTCTCTTCATGAACATACGCCTATGCAGTTCTACCAATGTCCACACATGCTCTCAACAACCCTCGATGGATACAGGTTTTCACGGTAGCGCCCATGCTACCCAACACCAGGCTGAGGAATACTGCTCTCCATAGCGCGCACACTCTCAGTTCCCGTAGAGCATCGTTATCCACGCAGCTCACTGACGCCAACACACCCCTCCACCGTCCGTCACGTCAACCCCCCCCCCCCCCCTGCCGCCCCCTCACGTCCACACACCCTCTCCACTTCCCGTCACGTCCACACACCCTCTCCACTTCCCGTCACGTCCACACACCCTCTCCACTTCCCGTCACGTCCACACACCCTCTCCACCGCCCCGTCACGTCCATGACAGACATGCAATAGTCGAGTCATGCGTGTGGGGGCCATGCCACAGTCGAATCTCTTTTATAAAAGGGCGCACGCCGCACGCACCACGTCCCTGTTCTCGAACAACAGCGGCTGCATGTCACATGTCAGCCGCCAGGGGCCATGGCCCAAACGGGATGAGAACTTACGCCCTCTACGTGGGAGTCCGACACGCTAACCCCTCGGCTAATGTCTGTGTCAGGGCGTCGTGTCAAGGTTCACTCACTTGTCGCCGTCCAGGTTCTCCATGCCGACCAGGACAACGGTAGTTCTCCAGAAGGAAGTTCTCTTCTCCGGTCGCCGCGAACAGGTACAGACTGTTGGCGTTGGTGTAGGCCAGCTGTGGACGTAGACACAGGCTGGTGACGAGGACACCGAGAACTCGGAGTCTGAGAACACGGAGACTGAGAACACAGAGACTGAGAACACGGAGACTGAGAATACGGATACTGAAAACACGGAGACTGAGAACATGGAGACTGAAAACACGGCGACTGAAAACACCGAGACCAAGACTACGGAAACTGAGAACACGGACACTGAACACAAGGAGACTGAGACCACGGGGACTGAGAACACGGTCATTAAGAACAGAGACTGAGAATACCGAGATTGAAAATAGATACTGAAAACACGGATAACGAGAACACAGATGACAAGAAAAGAAAGGCCAAGACCACAGCTGACGGCTGTGGGCGCAGACACAGGTTGGTGACACGGACACTGAGAGCACAGAAACTGAAAACACGACCGCCGGCTGTGAGCGCAGACACAGAGACTGGGCACACGGGGCACCCGCTGAGGACGCCTGCCGGACAGCTGACACGCCGGCTGACCAGCCGAAGCGAGAGACTGACGCTACCTGCTGTAGCTCCTCAGGCCCAGCGCCACCTGACCTCAGGTCGGGCCACACCCACCTTGACCTCGGGGCGGCTGGTGTCGGCGGCGCGAGGCAGCGGTGCCGCCTCCGGCTGCAACTGCAGCTTGTCCATCTCCTCGGCCAGCTGGTCGGCCGCCGGCGCCGAGTCGGCCTCCACCGTGCCGAGGCCGCGCACCACTGCAACAGAGTCGATGACATGGAAGTCGCCCAGCAGTGTCTTCTTCCTTTTTTTCTATTTTTCTCGTTCCAACGTTTTTCAGACGTTGAACTGGGTAAAGGCCGCACCAGCCCCACGACACTGGTGCTGAAAGCGCACTGCGCCACCGGCGCTGGCAAAGCTCTGTGACACTGGTGCTGACAACGCACTGTGACATGACAACGCACTGAGACAGGAAGGTGTGAACTTCACCCGAAGCGGCCACCGCAACCGCGCTGGAGAAACGGCATAGTACGACGCCATCGGACGTTTTGGGTTATCTACTGCACGCGAGAGAGAGCGAGTGAGTGAGCGAGAGAGCGAGAGAGCGAGAAAGAGCGAGAAAGAGCGAGAAAGAGCGAGAGAGAAAGTGAGCGAGCGAGAGAGCGAGGGAGAAAGAGAGCGACAGAGCGAGATGGCGAGGGGGCGAAACAGTGTGTCTTATGTGAAAAGCGAACCTCCGACACAACAATCAGTACACCCTGAGAGATGCACTGCCACCTTGCGCCCCTGTGACGTAAGACGAACCAACCGGCGGTGCCCCCCTCCCTCCCCCAGGTGCGTACCGCCGCGGGGGGCGTGGTTCCGGCGAGGTGGCTGGGGACAGCTGTCATCCATGATGCCTGGTGGCAGCGCGTTCAAAAATTCCTGAAGCTGAAACGAGGAAGACGCTCAGCCGGCAGCTAACGGCAGAGCGAGCATTCACAAATGACGTCACTGGTATCTTACTGGCACCGGCTTTGAACAGGCAAACTAACATGTATGATGTATGTATGAACTAACATGTATGTATAACATGTATGTACGAGCTAACACGTAAGGCGGCGTCCGTCAGCCTGCTGATGTCAGCATTGATCGTTAACAAACTATCCTTATTATATGTGGGAATACCCAACAGCCATACATCATTGAGCACCAATAGCCCAATCACCCGACTGCAAATGACGTCACTGAGGTGTTGTGCCACAATAATGGCACCTTGCATTCATTACGCGGGTAAAACGACCTCCGAACTTATACCACAGATCAACTCCCCCGACTCCTGGCATCGATGCAAGGCTCACTAACTCCACGTCTGTACCTGGGACAGACGGGGTTGAACCAAACCGACTGAAACCACCAGACGTTTGCATCACAGCTGCTTGAACCATGGGCACCCGTGGAAAAATGCGACCTTACCTGCGCTCCCGAGAGGATCTGCAAACGGAGGAGACGGTCAGTAACATGACCGCGAGTCTATCTACATCGCATTAAACAAGTCGCTGGCAAGCGGTGACCATACGTCATCGACGCTAGCCTTACTGAATCACTCGTCTCCGATATGAGTCGTTTACAGCGTGCAACGTGCGCGCATGGGCAGCGTGCCGAGACGGCCACGCCCTTGCAGACGGCAGGCACACGCAACGCAAGAGAACTCTCATAACCGCAGCCGTGGAACACGCGCCAGAAAATGGCCATCAATAGACTGGATACTACACACTGTGAGTCATCAGTGGGCCAACAGTCCAAATACACTGACCATCAATGGCAATCAATGACCATCAATGACCATCAATGGCATTAGACACTGTGAGACACAAGAAGCAGGTTCCCAGCAAGTGCCAAGACGGAGAAGACCACAACGGCGGTCCCGCCTCCCCCCCCCCCCCCCCTGCCACCTCCCAAAGTACTCACGCCATCCAGAACCCCTTCCTGAAAAGGACAAAGCACGGGTCAGTAACACTTCACGAATGCTCTCTGTCGCACGTGCCGTGCATGTACGTAGCCGAAGACACACCGAGGTGGCGCGGGTGTCGCATCCCCACATGAAACAGATCTGGACACTTGTGCGTAAGCTTTGCATACGCTTTGACCAGTGCTGTTAGATAATCTGCACTGCGCCTCTCCCCGTCCCCCGCCCCGCCCGGCCTCGAGAAAACCCCACATACGCGCCTCCACCCACGCACCCTCCAGACGGGAACTCCCAGCCAGCCAATGCCAATGCAATGCCAATGCTAACGCCAATGTATGAACATTACCCGCTGAACAATGACAATACAAAATGGCAAAAGTGGCGACAGTGACAATGACTATGCATTGACGCAGCCTTTCACGAGTCATTGACAAGTGTTCGACACGCTACGCCATCGACGCTGGCTTTGCTGGCCCATTCGCCCGTCACATCAGCCCTTTAACAGAGTGTATTCGCCCGTCACATTAGCCCATTAGCCCTTTAACAGCGCGCGTATGTCACCTGCCGTATCAACTACAACACAGTGGTTGGCAGGGACATGCAAAACAACAAGAAAACAGCTCTAACGAGCCGTAGTGTCCGCTTCAGGAAATGGCCACCAGTGCAGTGGATACTGCGCGAAGCGATCAACAACAGCAGCAGCTCTCAATAGTGGCACGGCAGGGCACACACTGGGGACGTTATGGGGGTGTCCTGGGTGCGTTATGGGCGTGCACTGGGGACGTTATGGGGGCGCAATGGGGACGTTATGAGAGTACTGAGCACGTTACGGGAAAGTGCTGGGGACGTTATGAGGATGTACTGGGGACGTTGTGGGGTGCATTGGGGACCTTACGGGGTGTATTGGGGACATTACGGGGGTGTGCTAGGGGTGCTATGGGTGTACTGGGGACGTTACGGGACGCACTGGGGCCGTTATGGGGTGCCCTGGGGGTGTTATGGGCGTGCACTGGGGACGTTGTGAGAGTGTACTGGGGACGTTACGGGTGTGCTGGGGACGTTATGGGGTGTACTGGGGAAGTTATGGGGGCGTACTGGGGACGTTGCGGGGGTGCACTGGGGACGTTACGGGACGTACTGGGGCCGTTATGGGGCGCCCTGGGGGCGTGGCGCCTCTGTGGCCACGCAGCGAGCTCGGACTCACCATCACTTGTTCGCCTGGCACTCCCATGACCGACGCGTCAGGAGCATCCTGCCAAGCACGAGCATGCGCGTGACAACGACCGGCCGACGCCACCCAGCGCCGGGCACAGGGCCCACAGACTACACGGCCACCAGCCATCGACTACAAGGCTCCGTCAGTTTCCGGGCACAGGGCACACAGACTACACGGCCACCAGCCATCGACTACAAGGCTCCGTCAGTTTCCGGGCACAGGGCACACAGACTACACGGCCACCAGCCATCGACTACAAGGCTCCGTCAGTTTCCACAGCCGCGCTCCCATTTCCAATAACACGCCACATAAACGCAGGAGAGTAAAGACAACAAAGACCACATCATGCAGCCTCTCGCACAACGGCAAAACAGCAACAGCAAGCAAACGTGGGCAGCCCAGCCCCCTCCCCCCGCCCCCCAGCCGCGTGTCGCGTCCCACCTCCTAGTAGCGGGAAGCCTCGGTCCCCCCTCCCAGCCGGGTGTTCCGTCCCACCTCCTATTAGCGGGAATCCTCGGTTCCCCCCTCCCT
Source organism: Pollicipes pollicipes (assembly GCF_011947565.3). NCBI lineage: Eukaryota > Metazoa > Arthropoda > Thecostraca > Pollicipedomorpha > Pollicipedidae > Pollicipes > Pollicipes pollicipes. The sequence goes on from NW_023595962.1 coordinate 87,005, forward strand.
TCTGGGTGTTCCGTCCCACCTCCTATTAGCGTGAAGCCTCTGCCCCCCCCCCCCCAGCCGGGCGTCGCGTCCCACCTCCTATTAGCGGGGAAGCCTCTGCCCCCCCCCCCCCCAGCCGGATGTTCCGTCCCACCTCCTGTTAGCGGAGAAGCCTCTGCCCCCCCCCCCCCCCAGCCGGGCGTCGCGTCCCACCCACCATCGGCCGGAAGCCTCCGTGAGAGGCCATCCTCGGGCTGGTCGTCGACGCCGAGCTCTGCGGCACGGCCAGCGTTGGCACTGTCAGCGGGATCTGCCGGCGTCGGACAGACTGTGAGCCCGCCTACCGGACGCTAACCACCAGCAGCCGCCAGCAGGAGCGGCCATTTTTAAATCGGGGGGGGGGGGGGGCTCATCCCATAATGCTGAGCTTAACTTCCCGCCCCGAAACCTGATTTGTATCCAGATTTTGGGCACCTAAACTGGCGTGTCCGATGTTAAGGATTTATTTTCTTTAAATCAGGCGATAAAAGATTGCTTTCCATCTTACGCTCATGTCAGACTGCAGCTCTGTGAGAACCTTAAAACTGGGGCGTAACCCGCAGCTAACATCCTGATAAGACCGTCCGTCCGACATGGATATGATCACTGGAAATGAACAGTCATTGGTGTTTTAACAAGCACTCAGCTGATGAGGCTATACCGCGTCGCCAGACTGTGATCCGCGCAGCCAGAAAACGAACGCGTGCCGACACTCACATTGTCCAGCATGACGTCCTCCACGCTGTGCGACGTACGAGGGGCGGCGGACGACAGACGCGGGTCGCGATTCGGCAGCAGCGCCTGAGGAGGCGGAAGGAGACGCTGTCGGCCAAGCTGTCCGGGGCGCATCCTCGGCACTAGCCGACTCGACCGCGCGACAATCACACCGGACGCTATGCCCGCTTCTACCCCAGGCCCCGGCCTCAGCCCGCGAAACCTGCGGTATGCTGTGCCCGGTATGGCGTGCGCGGTGTGCCGCGCATGGTGTGCCGTGCATGGTTTGCCGTGCATGATATGCTGTGCACGGTATGCCGTGTCCAGTATGCCGTCCATAGTATGCCGTGTCCGGTATGCCGTCCATGGTATGCCGTGCATGGTGTGCCGTGCATGGTATGCCGTGCATGGTGTGCCGTACCCGGTATGCCGTGCATGGTATGCCGTGCCCATGCCAGGTAAACCATGCTGTGCATGGTATGCCGTGCCCGGTATGCCGTGCATGGTATGCCGTGCCCGGTATGTCGTCTATGGTATGCCATGCATGGTATGCCGTACACGGTATGTCGTGCATGCTATACCGTGCATGGTATGCCGTGTGCGGTGTGCCGTACGGGGCCACTGAGCAGGCAACGGGACAATATCGCGGTAGTGGGATGGGACGGCTACCAGCCCCGGGACGGACAGAAACGCGGAGAAATGTGTTCGGAACGCTGTTCACATCAACACACCATGCACAGCATTCAGACTGCAAACGGATCTTTTCGCATATCACACTGTGGAGTGACTCTCCGTACACTACCAGTACTTTTTCTTCTTTACGCACTCGTTTATTACATCTAAAACAGCAATGCAGGCCGTAGTGATGGAAACAAACAGCATACGTTATAAGGCATGAAGAACTGGATTTTCGATGGTGTATAAGTGCTGTGGTTGAGAATACTGCGCAATAATAATAATATCCATCATTAGGAGCCTTGAGCATGTGTCAAAACCCAGAAACTATTCATCACGCAAACTTTGCGTACAGCACAATTACACCCCTAAAAATGACCTCATTAACACTTTTATTTTCCAGCATATGCTTTAACTGGTCTACGGTACTCAACACAGACATCACAACTGGATCCAATCAGTTCAAATCTCGAATAGTTCAGGAAAAAATGAGGTATGCAAATAAAGAAGACGAGACTGTATGGGGCGCATCGATCTCAGATCATCCCTGCAACCCACATGGTTTGGTCGCACCATAATATTCTCAACGATTACATTGCTGTATCCATTGCAAAGTCTTAACAGCTGGCAAAGCCTGGCCTGCTTTCGTCTAGATTCCAGCGTCTCCAACGCAGCCCAAGAAGCATACCATTTACACCTTGGTGCCTGCCATACTTGCCTTAAACCAGTATCGCTGCCCCCCTCTGAGCTATCTCTGTGCTATGGAATGGACTAAGCGCCCGACATCCGGGTCCTACACGTAACAAGCATACTGCAACATTGGCCTGGCCAAAATATTTTGGTTTCGGTCGGTTTTTTACATTTCTGCTTTTTTTCATTTCTGCTGGATACTTTCTCGGCATACCTGACATTCTGGTTACATTTTCCTGCTATGTTTTTGAGCTCCCCATGCCAGTCAAACCTACCTGATATCTGCACCCCATGGTACTATAATTCTACCTTTTTTAATGAAAATCTGCCTCTTGTCGTCCACATGATTGAACCATTAATGATATCAGCCATTTGCCACACTAGCAATCTATTGAGCATACCTTCTGAAAAATTGCATTCGTTTGGCTAGAACAGTCAACGTATTAATATATAACCACGCCATCAGCAAGTGAACGCATATCACAATTTTATCCTTCGACTTTGTCATGCATGTACACAATGAGCAACAAAGGTATTAAGTCACTACCTCGAGGCACCCCAGAACTTCAAAAACAATTTCCGAATGGACGCTGTCCAGGCTCACTTTCCGTGTTTGATTTGAAACGAAGGAAGCCACCCATCCGATTAGTGAACTGTTCATCCAAAAATATGTTAACTTCTAAAGAAAACGTTTTGGGAAGTTTGCCAGATGCTTTACTGAAACTAAGGAACACTAGATCAACACTTGTTTCTCATCAAACGCTAACCCTATTTCATCCACGAACACCAACAACGATGTCTCACGTGAGACAAGTCTCGTCCACACAACGCGGGTGTTAACATCCCCTTAGCGTCGCAACTCTGACAAAATTTGGCTCGGACTGAAAAAACGTCCTGTCGGTTTGTGACGTCACACTTGCCACCCACCGGCGGAGACGGCTGAGAGAACTGCTGGTGCAGTCCAGGATCGTACAGCTGCGCCTCCGCCCCCATCTGTGGAGCATGTTCACGTTCAGAAGTCACCACATTCGGCCACGATCCGAGGTATTTTCCCCTCTCCTGCTATGCGCCTATGTCAGCGGCACGCGGTTGGGGGATCCCATTCATGCGGTTGGGGATCCTATTCATCAGAGTCGCCTTTCTAACAGCATTCAGTCCCGATCGAGATTTGTTCCGAGGCATCGCGGTTTATGGGGCCAGATGCGTCACTCACGGGCGGAGACGGCTGTGGGTACGACGGCTGGTGCAGTGTGGCATCGTACAGCTGCGGCTCCGTCCCCATCTGTTGGACAATTTCACAATTAGAGGTTACCCCAGTTGGCCACCACCCAAGGTGCGAACTATTTGACCCTCTCCCACTATGCGCGGACGTCGCGGGCACGGGGCCCAGGAACCCCACTAAGAGAGGCGCATGTGTTTTGTCCCATTCACTTCATCACGAATGCTTCTGCCGTTCTCAAATTTCTTACATCGCCGGTCATTCAGAGTTGTCCAATGACTATTCGGCCATGTAAAAAGACACTTGCCGATGGTTGGTATGAAGACGGCGGCAAGTAATACGGCGCCGCCTGCGGCTGGTTTCGCATCTGCTGTTGATGCTGTTGCTGCTGTGGCGGCTGCTGTTGCTGCGGCTGCTGCTGCTGTTGTTGCTCCATCATTACTCGGCTTTGAAAGCCTGAGTAGTTCGCTGTGCACGATATGGAGTGTCACCACTGGGACGGCCGTGCCCAGGTCAACATGAGCTCAGTCATGCTTTTTGAGACCAGACTTGAGCTTGATTCGATAAGGCTCAGTACCGAATCAAGGATAGTGCAAGTTTCCTGTGAATCAAGCTCCAAAACAGTCTCCACGTTATGGCTTGATTCACAGATTTGGTTCAATTCTTGCCCTCTTGAAACAGCAACGTTGAAAGTTCATTAAAGCTTCGAAGAATGGTAGTTTCAGCTACTCCAAACGAGTCCAAATCAATATCAGCCCAAACTTCACTGAATTTTTACACCCTTATAGCAGTGATAGCAAATGGCATGGCACGACAAATGACGTCACCGGAAAGGGCCTAGCACGTCATTCGTGCTATTCTTGTGACGTCATTCGCGGTGACGCAATCCTCGACACCGGAGACATCGAACAGCGCCACGGCCAGGCCAACACCGAGGGGAGAGCCCACGCCCCTATGTCACACGTGCCGCCGAGCGCGCTGCGCCCAGTCTCGTACCTTGTTCCATTTGCAAGAAAGTCTCTCTTAGCTCGCGTTCAGATTGTGGTACCTAAAAACGTGAAGTTGGTCATGAGGTTCCACGCGGCGATCGGCGTCACACCGCTCTCCCCGTGGCGCGACACATTTGCTTAAATCTGGACGTGCTAACTCACACCTCTTGGCAATAAGAGCGTCTCGGTCTCGATCCTCGCCCAATCGAAATATTCCGACGGAAAACACGAGCAGCCGCGAGTTCCTGCAAGTATTCGACATCTCGAAAAATGCTAGTTGAAAGAACGCTATCCGTATTACAAAAACTGACAGTAAATAAATTGATGATGTGAATGGATGATTCACGTGAGTAGAATGCAACCAAAATTAATCTTGAACACGACGATGAGTTCGAAAGAAATGAGATGTGAAAACACGATTGAAAAATACGACAATCCGTTTGGAGACAATAAATGGCACTCACTTCGAACTGGAATGACCTTCCCGCGCATGAACCTCCTGGTGAAAAAGAAAACAACACATAAATAACAGACACGAAGGGTGAAGAAGAAACATCTTTTAACAAGAAAAACGGGTTGGTATCTACATCACATTTCTTACCAACATGAACAACACACACAAAAACGTAACTGTTCGTTCCGGATGCGGTCCCTTCTGAGGCCCCGTGAAGGGCCTCTGATTCGCGTCACGTGTCACGTAACGTCACGCCGTCATAACTGATGAATGCTGCAGATTGACGCGCATCACTGTGCATCGCTTGTCTTTCATCGTGGTGTGCGTTCTCCACTGACGTGCTGAAGTGGTGAAAAAAACACGACGAAATTGACTGACTATTCAACCTGCCATCAGCTTTTAAGTCCACGAAGAGGATTCAGGAATTTCCTTCGACACTTCCGTATGATGCCTGTCTTAAAGAGTCACCGTCTAATTGTCTAAACGTAAACGAATGGATGTAAATAAACAAACATCGGAGAAAAGGACATTTAAATCATTGCGAATGTCAATGCATGTGTGCTTGAATCACACGCATGCACATGCGAGCATGTCGACCAAGCACCTTGGGACCCTATGAAACCGGAACGGGTCAAGAGCTACGATGCAAGCCAGACCAACGGCGCATCTGCTTGCTTCGTCGCCTTCAGTGGTTGATGTGGTTGACGTGGTTGTGATGTCCTGACGTGGTTGTGATGACGCTCGTCACGCGGCCGACCGTCAGCACAAGGCAGCCGGCTAATTCTGCTCAAATGAGACATTCAGAGCCGGCGTGCCTGACCTGACCTGACCTGACCTGACCCGACCCAGGCGCACTCCATCGCCGCAGCCTCCGCCGGCGCCCCGCGGGCACGCGCGGCGGCGCTCTTGGCTGGTCAAACATCGCCCTGGTAACGCCACGTGATCAATACACGCAGTCGCCGCCGGATCGAGGCGCTACCTTGGGAGCGCCTCCCCCCCCCCCCCCCGTCGTTACGGCAGAGCTCGGTGGCGGCGTCCGATCACAACCCCGCGCTTACTGACACAAACCGTCCGTGGTGCTGTTCGCCTTACGACTGGGCGTGTCGTACTTACGGATGTACGTTACCGCCAGTGCCTGCGCACGCCGATGCACATGAGTCCGCTGGCCAGCGTGCCCAAACGTATGCCGCTGTATGCCGCACATATATGCCGCTGTACGCCGCGCGTGTACGCCATTGTATACCAGACATACATGCCGCCGCGTGCTGCACATGTATGCCGCTGTATGTCGCACACGTATCCCAATGTATGCCGTTGTGTTACATTATGCCGTATGCTGCTGCATGCCGCTATATACCATACATGCATGCCGCTGTGTGTCGCACATGTATGCCGCATATGTATGCCGCCGTGTCGCTCATACGCAGTGTCTGGCGCTTACTGATACTAGTGAGGCGAACGAGCGGCCGTGACGCATACACGTTACGTCGGAACGGTGACGATGCAGCAGTCGATGTTGGAAAAGCTGGTCGGTAACAGCTCACCCCACATCCCGTCCCGTCCCGTCCCGTCCCGTCCCGTCCCGTCCCGTCCCGCCGTCCCGTCCCGTCCCGTCCCGTCCCGTCCCGTCCCCACTCCATTCAATCCCATTCCATTCCATTTAAGCCTATCCCGTTCCGTCCCATTCCATTTCATTCCATTCCAATCCAATCCAATCCAATCCCATCATGCTCGTGTTATGTCGATCTGACTGCCGTTTGCTTTACAATTTGAGTGTGTCGTGGACGTGGATGTGCGACGGCAAATCCACTAACCCTTATGAGGGCGACGCGGGAACGGCATGAAAAAGCGGAGCTTCGGACCGGGCGCGAACCCACGCCCTTTCGGCGTGAGAGAGCGGAGGTCGGGCACGCCCTAGACGCCGCTCCCAGCCGTCCATCTGGCCGACGTTACCAGAAGGGTTCCCGAACCTCGGCACCGCCCCGGGGCAGGTTCGACCACCCCATTCGCCCTGGCCGAGGGGGCCTTTACCCAGCGCGTCGCAGTGCTCCCGTGTTCGGTTGCTTCAAAAGAGAAGGCGTTACGTGATCAGGCAGCCTCGGTGATACCGTTACGGTAGCGGAACTGCTACGGTTGTGGACCAGGCTGCTTGGCACAGACCGCCGACAGTCTGCGGACAGTCTGTGTCCGCGCAGTCTGCGGACACAGACCGCCTGGGACGGTCGCGGCCCACAAACACGTCGAAGCACCACTACCGGGACGTCCATGGTCGTCTGCGTGAGATGTGAACCGCGTTGCTCATAATCCCTGGGTCTGATGTTCCCGAGGCTCTGGTCGTGCCGGATGGACGACACAGAGTGAAGCCGCTGCGAGCCCACGGGTCGCTTGGCTCAGCTCGGCCCCGTTGTCAGGGGGGGGGGGGGCATGTCCCCCTCATTGACCCTCCTCTTGGCAACATCCCTAATTTAAGGCAAGTGGAGAAGATCTCGTTGGTTTCATCGTGATTGCCGACGATCTTTTTGGGCTCCCAATCAGGCAGTTATGATGGCCGACGTTGGTCCTTTTGGGCGAAGCAATACCACGTCTGCATGGCATCCAAATGTGGCCAAATCTTTGATAAAAAATCCTCCGGCGTGTTACGCTCAGCCTGGCCTGCACAAACAACAAAGAAAATGATGGCGCTGCTTCTGCTGATCGAGATGATGATAATGGCAATGCAACCACTGAAGTTGGGGCCAAAGGCTACCACCAACGGCTCCACCTATCACTGAGATGAGCTGATGCCAAGCGAGCCCTCGCCCTGTGTTGTGTGTTGCTGTTGTGTTGTGTTGCTGTTGCGTTACTGTGTCTTGCTAAACGAGCCACCTGATTCAAGCAGCACTTACCATGCGATGACACCGACCCCGCGTATCGAGTACCTCCCCATCCGCAGAGGCCTCGGCGGTGGGCGGCAGCCCGAGCTGGGCGGCGACGACTCCCGTGTGTGACAGTGACATCATTGATTCGCAGCGACCGTGACGTCATCGGTTTGTGGCAACCACCGGACTGCGGCAGCCATCGGACATCGCTGGCTTTGGCTAGTGCATGAGTCAGTGACGGCTTGCGCTACCTTTTTGCAAGGGCTTAGCGCAAGAATCGTTTTAAATGTATCGAGGTGATCCGCTGTGGCGTCCTAACGAATATTCTTGACCTCCTCCGCATCATCAGAGATCCCTACTGGGAACAGATACCACGTTCGACCAAAGGTTTAAAGAAAGACATTACAATGGAGATATTCACATAGCACTATGCGTTTGCAATATGCTATGTTTAGATTACCCTTGCTTGCAAATTTCGGACCTTTCAAGACAACGTCCGCTGCTCTAAACAACTACGACTATCATGACTAATTTCCTATTATTGATTTTCAATTTCCGACAACAAACAAAATCGGCGTGACAAAAAGCCCGCATTTTAGTAACGGCTGCGCTTCAGCAAAACAAGCACCCATCTTTAGATGAATGCGATCATTGCAAGATGCCATCCAAGCATTGACCTAAATTCTAGTGTGTGCCGCGCGTTAAGGCTCCGTGAACAGGACTGCAAATGAACCGACGTCGTCCCAGTGACGTCAGAGAGATGCCGTGACACGCCCGAGATGCGAGTTCGTTCCTCGATGACGTCACTTTCTGTTCGTTCCCTGGTGACGTCACTACTCAGTTCGCTCCCGATGACGTCACTGCTCAGTTCGTTCCCCCGGTGACGGCACTACTGGTTTCGCCTCGTCACCTTCGGCATTCGGCGAGCAGCAATCGCGCTGTCGGATGGCGCAGCCGGGCGGGGACCCTGACCCCGCTGTTGCCACGTGCTGTTGACACTGGCCCCGCTGTTGCCACGTGCTTAGTCTCTCTACTGACCTCAAACGAGGTCAAAAGAGGACCCCGAACGAGCCGTAGCCGGACAGGTCACCACATGACCCCGTGTGGGCCAAATGACCGCACATCGGTAACCACATGGCGCCACAAGGGTCGCGACATTACATCACACGGCTCAGAGCGTGACCCCAGACGGTTCACATGACCCCAGCGGGTCACACGACCCCAGAGAGTCGCATGACCCCACACAGCCCGCTAAATGTCATGACACGGGACAGATAACATGACACGGGTCACATGACCCTAGACAGATCGAAAAATAACATGTCACGGGACGGATGACACCACACGGGTCACATGACCCCAGACGGATCGAAAAGTGACATGACACGGGACGCGCGCCAACGCGCAGGTCACATAACACCCACGGTCACAATCTCACGCGGCCAGAACACGGCATAACCTTTCCGATGGGTGGGGTCCGGTTCAGGGACTGGATCACTGATCCGTGAACTGAATAGCTGATTCATTTTCACCGTGTACAACACGGCGTCTTCGCGCTGGCATCAACAGGTGGACGATCAGCTGCTCACAGCAGGCAGATGTCGTGACATTCCATTTCCGAATGTGTTAAAAAAGCGAGCTCAACAGGCCCGTCTGTCAGAGAACGATCTTCAAAGGTTCAGAGATGGCCAAGAACGTGATGTCCTCGGATGACATCAGGACCGCCCACAGCGAGACAAAAAAAAAAAAACGGGCAGGAGGTCGAGATCGGGATAAAAACCGTTTGCCTTCACAACAATGGCGGACATTTGCCATTCGTATGCCCCAATCGGAGACCAAGGTCGCTGTGACGTCACGAAGATTCACAAACAGGACGAAGACAACTGGAGAGTCCAGCCGGGACAGAAATCGCTGGTCCGGAAGGCCTTAAATCGAACCTCCACCACAATGTCCGTAACAAAGCTCCAGAACTATGGCCACGCGACGCGGAATATCATTATTTGGTGATATATCAAACGACGGTAGAAATCAAAGGAAAAAATCAAAGAAATGGAAGACAGTCTATCTAAATAGGGTGGAGACGAATCATGATTTGATACTGAACGATGTATAGCGAGAGAATATCAATATGACAAGACACAAGTGTAAAAAATGAGTTAATAATAGTAAAAACAATGCGGCAATAATGTTCATAAAAGCAACTCTCACCAAACCAAACCAAATCACCAGAAACAGATCAAACCAGACTATAGTATTGCAGACGGAAGAAGTGGCAAAGGATGTCACGCTATCAAAAGACAGAACGGAAGTAGTGGCAAAGGATGTCACGCTATCACAAGACAGAACGGAAGTAGTGGCAAAGGATGTCACGCTATCAAAAGACAGAACGACGCCGAACAATGTATACCGATGTGAAACGAGATCCCAACCTAAACGGCCGATTTCACGTGACTTTTAGGCGAAACAGCTTCTGGAACACTGCAGTGGCATCAGTGCGCAGGACTAACTAGCCATAATTCCAAGGCGGAGCTAGTAGCACCATGATACGTCCGTTGTGAAAGTCCAGCCTGGCGGCACGCTTTGGAATGACGCCCGCATTTCTGTGCGAATGTCGGGAAACATTTCTACATATGCGCGGATCTCAACACATCTGGACCGGGGATCTTTGCGTCTCGTTGTAGGGTTGTTTTGCGCACCCCGATGTTTTCTCGGCCCCAATGTGGCACTCCCGTCACCAAATGGACCTTGGAACTCACCAAAAAGCCGCACAAGCCCTTCACACCTCGTTGACTATGATTTCGCTAGAATGTCATGAAGTTCCGATTCTGCTGGACAACAAATTACGGGAATGTCCAGACACATTGAGACACTGCTCGCGATATTCAAACGTCTACGAAATTTCTAACAAAACCTTGAAATCTCGAGACGCCTGTGAAAACATCTGAAGCCTTGTGGAGACCTCTTGAGATCATTGGATAGTTCCCCCATGCACCCACAGCTGAATCAATGAGATAGCCGCCACCTAGACCGCCGGACCGTCATACTCAATCGCTTCATTTTCTAAAAAAAATCCGCCTTCGTTCCAGCATCCTCACTAACAACACCCACATCCAAAAGAGAGCAGGGAGAGACAGAGAGAGAGAGAGAGAGAGATAAAGAGAGAACGGGACAGAAGGGAGAGGGGGGGGGGGGAGACACAGGGACTACAGGCGGCAAGTGCGGACTTAGTGTCAGCGATGTTAGCCCTCCAAAAGGGCGTCATCCTCGTACAAATGGTGTTACCCTTGTCCGGATCGTGTCTCCCCGGGCCAAAGCACGCCCCGACCCAAGCGTGGCCATTCTCCACAGCGGTGATCTGCAGTTGGACGACATCCAGGTCATTTCCCAGCATGTCCGCCGCCCATTCCATGCCTTGGCAGTGACACACGTGCTGAAGTGGGCCCCGGCAGGCGCGTTATCACTCAGGACAGGCCGTCGACGAGCCGGGCCGTGACAGTGGGAACAGTGGCCGTCGACGAGCCGGGTGCGTGACAGTGGGGACAGTGGCCGCAACGGTGGGAACAGTGGTCGTGGCAGTTGGAACAGCGACCGTGACAGCTCGAATAGTGGCGAAAGCAGGCCTAACAGCAACCATGACAGTTGGCAGTGGCCGTGACAGTTGTGGCGAAAGCAGTCGGGACAGTGGCCGTGACAGCTGACAGTGGCCGTGACAGCTGACAGTGGCCGTGACAGCTGACAGTGGCCGTGACAGCTGGCAGTGACCGTGACAGCTGACAGTGGCCGTGACAGCTGGCAGTGGCCGTGACAGCTGGCAGTGGCCGTGACAGCTGGCAGTGGCCGTGACAGCTGGCAGTGGCCGTGACAGCTGACAGTGGCCGTGACAGCTGGCAGTGGCCGTGACAGCTGACAGTGGCCGTGACAGCTGACAGTGGCCGTGACAGCTGACAGTGGCCGTGACAGCTGACAGTGGCCGTGACAGCTGGAACAGTCGCCCTGACCGTTGTCGTGACAGAAAACAATACCTTGGTCCGTGGAGAGTGGAGTGACAGTGACCATGCCAGTAAGTAGAGCGACAGCAACAACGGCAGCTGTTGCGGTGACCAGTGCAATGCGGTGGAGGCGAACATGCCGGACGGCCTGGCAGAGGAGGCGAACATGCCGGACGGACTACCTAGTCGCTGAGTCTGAAGAGCGCGTGCGCAGTGAATTCCATTCAGCACTTCAGCAGGGAAACTGGGTAACGGCCTACTTCCAAGAAACGATTACCTCGTTCGACATGCTGGCTCACGCCTGATGTCACGCCTGATGATGTCAGGCCTCCTGATGCCCCGCACGAGCAGCAGAACCACCAGCCATTGAGCGCAGCGACGCGGCGTCTTCGCCGCGTCCAGAGGCGCACCCAGGATCCGCAAACGTGGAGCCAGCAAGAATGCAGTGGACGCGAACCGTCCTCGCGCCAGGACGGCGACGAAGACGTGCCCCCCGCCTCTGCCGCTGGACGCGCCGGTGACACGCGGCGCGGCCCGGGAAGGCGTCACGGGCCGCCGAACACATGGGGCTTGGCCGGACGTTTCCAACTGCGTGGGCCTCCAACGCAGCTGTAATTCTTCTGAGGCCAGAGGCGAAGAGGAGTGCGACTGCACGGCGAAGAAACGAAGAAGTCGCCTCGGGGCAACCGGGTCGACGAAGGACACCGCCCGCGCGGAAAACCGCTCCTAACCCTTCCGGCCACCATCGGTCATCAGGCCTTGTTACGGGTCACCATCTCAGCTTTCTAGAGGAAGCGTGCGGCATATCGTATTTGGGAACATAGAGTTTTGGCTTAAACCCAGCCTCTTGATCAACACCGAAGGAAGGAAGAATCACGCGTGAAATGCACGGCAGGCGGTGGGAAGTGCACTAGCACTTCAGCAAACGCAGACCCTGACGCATGCAGAAACGCTTCCTGGAGCAGACTGCAACGCGATCAGGGAGCGCGTGCCTCAAGCGCCAGGTTCGACGCAAAATACTACTTCGGCGCACGGCACCTGCGCTTAGGAAGACTCAGATGGTGTCTCTCTGCGCAAAAGATGTTGGAACTGGTGTTCCCAGTTCACAGAAATCGGGAGGCAGAGCTGCGAACCAGTGTACACGGGAACCAAACGCCTGGCGTTACGCTTTTGGAAATTAAAAAAAGAAGAAGCCTCACAACGCAGCGCACCCGAGAAACACTGCAGGGAAGCCTTTCCAGTAGAACGATGGAACTAGTTCTCTGAATTCCTTAGCGCGAAAACCAGTGCGGAACACGCGACTCTGATACAAAACTGATCCTGGATTCAAATCCGCCACACTCTTCGCAAAATTCAGCGCAAACAAACAAAGGCTTTATATCTATTTTCGGTGAGGTACCGTGGCTCTCGATGCCCTTAGGGACGAGCAAATTTCATATCGCGACATCGTCTCACGACAGTCGCAAAACAGCCTACAACGTAAGTAAGCTCAGTGGAACTTCCGTTGGACTGCGGGGAGTTCCGTGTGCATTCTTCTGGACCCGCACCTAGAATTTTGGCAAACATTCAGGGGGCGTGTTCAGTTTCCGCCACGGGCCGGAGTCTGCAAAAGTTGACGTTCATGCTTCTCAAACCGTCGCTGGCTTCAGAACAACTACCGGCCCTGGTAGGAGCGCAATGCGGAATGGGGACCGGCAAACACGGCACGGAGCAGGATAATCGACTGTCGGGAAAGCTCGATATTCATGCAATCTGAACAGCTTAGTCGCCGGTGCCGACATCCCAGAGAACGCTCAAAGTATATCCACTTGATCGGAACGGGTGTGAGAGGTTGAGAGAGAGGTTTGGGAGGCCTGTCAGGGGTTGTGCAAGTCCGCAAACACCTTCGGACGTGTAACACTGCTCATGAAAAGATAGAGATAATGGTCTCGTTACATGTCATTACGATGCTGAATGTAAGGTGCAGCAAACAACATAACGATCAGGAAATGTTCAGATGATGAAGTAAATAAAAAGTGCGGCATTTCGCACCAGCTAAGATCTGCTTTGGCGGAGTGCCACACCGACATCAGTCGCTGGAAACAAAGATAACAACCCCAACAAAATATTTACACCAAGCGAAGCAGAACGTGCAATATTTTGATCCGGCCCCTGAGAATTCCAAGACGCGCGATATTTTCATATCCTCACCTGTCGCAAACCTAAAAATGGCTTATATCACCAACGTAAAATTAACAAAAACGGGTAGAATGTTGCATGGCTTCTGCCAGCCCAAAGAAAGCGGCCGCTCCAGAAGAAAACGCAGCGTTAACGCTGCAAACGCTGCAAACACAAAAACTTTTACAAATATTAAGTGGAAGACGAGTGTGTAAAAACCAACTCTGATGGTATTTGAAACTAGTCAGACCTATCCACCTAAGACAAAAAAGGCGACCGGTTTACGTCAGACGAACATCAGACGAAACATCACCCTTCGCTTACGCTGTGGCAACGCGTACATGGAGAGTTATGGGACGAAACATGGTAAGGAATGGGACGAAACATGGGAGGAAAAGGGGCGGAGCCTGGAAAGTAACGGGTGGAACCTGGAAAGTAATGGGCGGAACCTGGAAAGTAACGGATAGAACCTAGAAAGCAACGGGTGGAACCTGGAAAGTAACGGGTGGAACCTATAAAGTAACGGGTGGAACCTGGAAAGTAACGGGTGGAGCCTGGAAAGTAACAGGTAGAACCTAGAAAGTAACGGGTGGAACCTAGAAAGTAAGGGGTGGAACCTAAAAAATAACGAGATCGAAAGCCGTGATCGAAGTGGACTTGGAGGAGCAACGTCATGAAATGCTCAAATATCCCAGATGCGAAATACGTGGCAACATGGACAGGACGCCGACCTTGAAGTCACGACTACAAAACCTGCCGAATAGAAGACGTGAGCAGTGAATCCACCGCAATAAAAATACCTGGATGGAGGCGAGTTTCTTTGCGAAAAATGCTGGAATAGGCATGCAATTCTACTCTGGTAGCATCTTCATGGCTGCCGGAGAAAGCATAACAAGCGCTGCAGACAATGTGCCAAGATGAACCAAGTTAATAAAAAAAGGGCAGAGCTAAAAAGAGGAAGGACGCTACAAGCCATGCTCATACGGAAACCAATGGACAAAAACCCACCAGTTGCGTGGGCTTTCTTCGCAAATGGAAACAACACGACCCCTGGGAAAACAATTTATGGCATTGGCGGAAAAATCAACTCCCACAGACAAGTCTCCATTCTCAGGGTCAACCACAGGAAAGACGACCTTGACCTACCTCGTGGCGTATTAAAGGTTGATGACGGAGCGTAATGATCCTGAGCTTATGAGGAGAGTTTACACGCCACTGCTGTTGAGTGGGGCAGATGGTCTCCCAAAGATAACAAAGAGGACATCGATCAGTCAGAAGAACAAGACCAGGAGAATCAGATCAGGAGAACAATACTTACACTTCACATATTCACGGTATACAACGGGAGACTGTATGCGACGAAGAAGTGCATTTTTGCTAGGGCATGGAAAGTAATGGCACGAAGGCACATTCGTAACAAACTTACGAATACAAACTTCGGGACGGAAATCGTGGCTATGACGTACTACATGTGCAGACTGGAATATACCACCGAGCACATATAACCAGGACGGATTTCTTCACTTCGCTATCAGCATGCCAGTGCATGTCAAGGTATGTTAGGCCGATGAACTACATAGAGAAATGCAGAAAAAGCACGGACCGCCACCAAGGGAGAAACTAACGTTGTCGAAGAAAAAGTGGCGGACAGACACAACTAAGACGTGGCGATGTCAAGCATCAATGTGACAGGCAACTTGACGTTATGAGTCAATTGATAATTATTTTCATGCAAACGAATATGGTGAATCTCAATACGCGTCCAAAATTTGACTAATACTTTCCTTCGTACGCCGCGCTAACGGCTTAAAGAACTTGCTAGTGAGGAGATTGCAATGAATTAGTAATGTTGCCAATAAAATAAATTAAATGAGACAAGGAGGAGCCAGCAAATGGCACGAGGCATCATAGCCAGGTAGATAGGCGTGTTCAAATAAGGATTAGTGAGGAGAAGGGAATGAGTTCCCGGCGCTGCTAACAAAATAAATGAAATCAGACAAGATGGAGCCAACAAATAGCAAGACACATAACCGGGTAGATGGTTATATACATGTCAGTCAAACAGTTAAATCGGGAAGATATCGAACTATGTGGCTAAAACGGAGGGCGAGATTCTCCTCCAACCATCACGCCGTTGCCATGCTCGTCATCATGTTCATGGTCATAGTAGCCAAAATGAAATGACAAAGGCCCAGTGGCGATTTGTCTTCGTTGGATGGACTCTACCTGTCTGCGTGAGCATTATTCTGCCCAAGCAGCGTATTCAAGCACCAGTGCGGATAAAGCCCTACTGAACAAATACTTTCACAAGCAAAGTGTGAATGCAAAGGTGGGCCCGCTTAAAGTCCCGTTCATTTGCGATGGAACGTAGCGGCCAAGAAGCCACCTGGCACTACTGTGCGGCAGGCAGGCAGGCCTATTGAAACTGACGGCACACACTATGTAAAACGACACGAATATCAACAGCCAACGGGGTACATGAGCGGCTGCATCGCGCCAGCTAAAACTACGTCAAGAGACCAAAAGTCGCCCGTGAGCAAACTAGAGAAGCCCTTAAAGGCATTTTCGTGAGCAGCTCTTCTGGACCTCGGCTGACCAAGTCCATCCGGGTTTGCAAGGTCGAGGAGGGAAAGGAAGGCCCCAGAGCACACTGCGATCACCGACGCTACCCTGAGGGACGGCCAGGCCCGTGGCCCCCCTCTGACGACGCAGTGGAGCGGACTTCACGGCGCGCCGGGCGACGAGCGGCCCAACTTCGAAAAAAGCCGAAGCAGACGCCAAAGTAGCCAGAGAAAACGCGTGACGCGGCAGGCGAGCTCACCACCGAGCCTCGCTCAAAAGCAGGACATCGCGAAACGACCAGCACGGCCAGCCCCGGGAGCTGATGGGGAACGCCGGTGCTGGTGCTGGTGCTGGCGCAGGCGCTGGCCCGCGCCCGCGACATCTGCGGCGTCCGGCGCACCGACACACCAACGTGGATCTGCAGATAACTCACACACACACATGATCTGCGATGCGACATCGTCAGAGGTGGAACACGCGGGGTACGGTCAAGTACGATTTGTGCAGTGAGGCGGCGTACAAAAGGACACGGCAGGACAACGGCACAACGGCATCAGCGGGTGGAACGGCACACAGCGGACGCCCCCAGCAGCGCCCCTTCTGGCACTGTCGGCGCGGTCCGCCCCTACCAAGCACGTGGCAATCAGCGGGGCTGCGGGGCCCAGCTCGCTCTCCCACCCGACCCGCCTCAGCCGCCTGTGTCTGGTATCAACGCACTCCTCCGCTCCTCTACCATCCTCCGCTCCTCTGCCCACACGAGCGGCGACCCTCTCACGTCTGTATTAAAATAGCATTTCACAGGAACAGTGACAAACGACCGCACCACGAAGGCAGGAGGTCGGGCACCGCGCGCTCACAGGATCCGACAGGCAGACCGGCGCACCAGCGGCGTGGCGTTCGGTGGCGCGCGGCGGCTGGAACTGGCGCGCGCGCCGACTGTACACGGGTCACGAGGCCGCACATAACGCCGGGGTCGCCCCCCTCCCCACCACGCCGGCGGCAGCCTGGGGCGCCAATACAATTCGTGACTGAAATCAACACCAGGCTACGCTCTAATTTGTGACTAAGCTGATCACTTCGGCATCCTCGTCGTTGGGGTAAGCGGCGTGGTTTGGTAAGAGCGCAAAACAAACTTTAAAACAACGCGATGGCGATATTCGCCACAGGGAACAGCGCATGTCTCGCCAGCAGGAACTGAACCAGCCTTCGGTTGGTTTACATCACGGACTGCTCGCGCTTCATGCCGTGATCGGCTGTTCACACAGCTGACACCGAGAGCTCAGCAACACATTCTAGTACCTTAGAACAACAACCCAGACCAACGGCGCACGAAACAGCAATAACATGTCACCTTAGAGGCTACATCAACAACGGCTTAGGATAGCTGCGACTAACCTTTAAAACGTTTCGATTGCGTGCTATATTGCACTTGTTTGAACCCCGTCTTGCGGTCGGGACTAGACGCTCGATATGGGCGGACCAGCAGGGGGGCGGTCCCGTCACCCGTTACTCGTCAGGGGGGCGGTTCCCGTTATGTGCGGCCCCGTTGCTTTCAATATTCACCGGATAACACAGACTTGACGGCCGGCGCCAGTGGCTGCCGGCCGCCTCCACCACATCTTGCTGAACGAAGCACGCCGCGCGTCTCGGCCGCCCCTCCCGGTGACGTCACCGCCCGCTAAAGTGACGTCACGGCCGTCCGCGACCGCTCGGAACAATATTACCCGTACTGCGCCGAGATACAACGCACAACCGGGATGCGGCACCGCGGGACTCTGCGCGCAGACTCCGAGGCGGAGTCATCGACTCGGAGTCGGAGTCGGTCGTGGCGCTTCCCCAAGCTGGGCAACGGGAGCAGGCACTCCATGATGGCTCGTGGGCGTTTGGCCCTGTCCCCAACGCCCGCAGACACCCCTGGACGTCTGATATCATTGTGACGCAGCACCACGCAAGGCGCCGCCGGCAACGCCAGTAAAAATCCCGTGCTTGTATCGGATGACGTCACAAAGACGTCATCTCGACACCAATCCTAGCCGGCACAGTGAGATCGCTTTTAAATTGTCCGCACAGGCACTCGCACAATATGGCCGACTTGGCACCGAGCCAGAACGGAAGCATGACTAGCGAGGCCTCCTCTGTGCGCGAGAAGACTGATAAACTAGACACAAACATTCACTGTCCGCTAACGATGCTAGCGACACAAGCACGCGCACAGAATTTCGTGGGAAGTCGATCACAACTCCCCGAGAACGGTCACGCTTGCCAAGTCCACCCGGACGGGACGGTTTGACTGGTCATTGACTGGTCATGACTGGTCATTGACTGGTCATGACTGGTCATGACTGGTCATGACTGGTCATTGCGGCTAAGCCATACAGGAAACCACCCGCCAGCGTGTCAGCCGCCGACACTGGCTAACAAGGACGCTGCGGACGCAGACGTCTGACTTTGCCCGCGGCATCGACACGTGGCGCAGCGCGGCGCAGCAGCGGCGCGGCGAGAAGACCCTCAACGACACGGCCAACGACACGTATCACGTCACAGCGAACGACACTGTATCACAAGTAACGACGGCGACGCCCGACGCGCGCGGGTGCCGCACGCTCCCAGGGCGGTGCCGTTTGTACGTCAGCCACGCCAGATACCAGACACGGTCCGAGGGGGTCGGGTGGGGGCCGCGCCGCGCGCCAGCCAGCAACGCCCCGTGGAAGCCGCCGCCGCCCGTCCCAGCCCCGCCCCTGCCCACCACCGGGCCTGCACTAGACGGAGCCGGACTGCGCCAGCGACGCCCGCCCGTTGGCAGCGGCGTCGCCCGCCAGTCGGCTCACATCAAAGCTGATCTTGACCTGCCCGGCCGCCGTGTTGACGTAGTCGACCACCTGGCCGCCGGCCGGCTCCGACCCTGACCCGGCGTCTATCACCAGGCGGCCCTCGCCGGCCGCCAGCCGCTCGACCGGCCAGAGCGACTCCTCGGCCGGCGCTGGCGAGCCGCAGGCGCTGGGCGCGCGCCGCTCGTACGGCGAGAGGCGCGCCGCGGCCGCCTCGCGCGCCTTCTCGCCGCGGCGCCGCTCCGGCGCCGCGGCCGGCGCCGCCTCGCCGCCGGCGCGCAGCCGCTCGGCGCCCGCCTCGCGCGCCGCCTCCGCCGCGCGCGCGCGCTCGCCGTCAGTGAACTCGCGGTAGGCGGCGCCGTAGCGTCCCTCCTCGACGGCGCGCTCCAGGCGGCGCCAGTGCTGGCTGCGCGCGGCCGCCGGCGGCACGATGCGGATTAGATCCGGCGGCGCAGAGCGTGGCTTGTGCCCGTGCCCCCCGCCGCCGCCGCCGCCGCCGCCGGGCGCCAGCGAGCCAAACTCCGGCCGTACGGCGATGCGCCGCCGCTCGGCCGGTTCGGCGCTCTGCACCACGGTCGGTATGCAGCCGGTCGGGAACGGATAGCCGGGGTCGGCTGGCGGCGACGGCCAGGCCCTGCCAGCTCCGCCGCCGCCGCCGCCGCCGCCGCCGCCGCCGCCGCCATCGCCGCCGCCGCCGCCATCACCGCCGCCGCCGCCGCCACTACCCCCGCCGCCGCTTCCACCGCCGCCTCCACCGCCACCGCCGCCACCGCCGCCGCCCACCGACAGATCCATGACACCCTCTGGCGTCAGACTCTGCGGATGCGTCTGCGGCGGCGGAGGCGGCGGCGGCGGCGGGGGAGGAGGCGGAGGAGGCGGCGGCGGCGGAGGCGGCGGCGCCGGCGGCGGAGACTGCGCGGCGCGACGCGCCCACTGTCGCGCCGGATCGCGCACCGCGTACCGGATCACGTCTGCGTTGGCACAGTAGCGGCTCGGCGCCGGCGCAGTGACGGCGTAGCGCCCGTCGGACGCCACGTAGCGCGGCGGAGAGTCGTCACCGCCGGGGTAGCCGAGCGCGTGCAGCGGCTCTCTGCCGATCAGGCGCGGCGAAGGCTCACCTGCCACGTCGAACGCCTGGCGCTTGTTGCTGTCCGAGTGGTCTTGCGTCACCGCCAGTCGCTTGGGCGTGCCTGCAGGCCGACGACGGGGTCAGAGCGTCAGAGCAGGGTCTGCGATCCGCGCCAGACGAGATCGCATCGGTCGGGGGGGGGGGGGGCAGAGAGAGTAGGGGTGGGGGTGGGCGTTGGGGGAAGGGCTACGAGCCGCTACGGACCGTGACACACACACACAGGTCATAGGTCACAGGTCACAGGTCACAGGTCACAGGTCGCACAGGACGGACCGTTGGACATGCAGATCCGGCGAGAGGGGCGGGCGGGCGGACCATCTGTCGTCTGCGACCAGCCACAGGGGGGGGGGGAGGGGGCGCCGATCTGACGGACCCGCCGTGGGGAGGCGCGCCTCAGTGCGCGCCACGCGTGCACCGCGCGGGCGGAGATACGCCACAACGCGACGACGGCACTGCGTCCGCACGCCTCCGAACGCCGAGCACGGGGTGACTAGCAAGTCCGTCTCACGCGGCTGGCCTGCCTCATAGTCAACGGCGGCCCTGCGGCGCACGCGGCGCCCGACAGCGCAGCGGGACGGCCGGGTCCCGAGGCCTCCACGCCGCCCGCTCGCAGCGCCCAGCGGACGCGATGTCGACCATCGACAGGGCGCCATCGGACAGCTACATCCAGTTATGCCCAGGGAGCACCGGGCGCCTGCTGACGGTAGAACAGTGGCGCCACAGTGGCGCCACAGTGCGTCCCAACAGTCGGCCAGTTAGGCTACGGTGGCAGCCACTGGCGGCTAAGGCTAGAGGCACTTTTGAAGCTGCGGCTATGGTTACGCGCTAAGCTGCTGCCGAGGATCCACCGAGAGCTGCTGGTGGTAAGGCGGCATGGCCATGGTAAGATCTACCACCTGTGACGACGCTGAGGGCTACACACGGTGAGAAGGCGTGAGCAAATGCTGGTGGAACGGTGAGAACTCGGTGAGAGGTGCTGAGAGCTAGACTACAGCGGCAGCTCGTATGATAACGCGGGGCTAACGTGAGTTATTGAACGTGAGCTGCCAAACCCGGACACAGCTCTGACGGCGTGAGATGGTGAGAGACCACGGTGAGAACCATCACCGCTGAGACAGCGAGACTACGAAAGAGGCGACAAAAAGACAGAGCCAGAGACAGCGACAGAGGGGCAGAGACAGAGACAGAGGCAGCGACAGACACAGAGGCCGACAGAGACAAAGACGGAGACAGAGACAGAGACAAAGGCAGAAACAGCGCGGCTGCAGCGATGCTCGAGCAGCAAAATTCCGACGGTGAGAGTTCGGGCGGTGAGAGCTCGCGCGGTGAGAGCTCGGGCGGTGAGAGCTCGCGCGGTGAGAGCTCGGGCGGTGAGAGCCCCGCTGGTGAGGCATCTGACGGTGTGCGACTACTCACGCTGGTCACGCTCCGTGTACTGGAAGTTTTTGGGCTCGGACACACAGCCGTCCGACGGACGCTCAAGCTGGATGAAGACGCGAACGGGGCTGGGCAGGTCCTTGTTGCGGTACGGCGGCGTCCTGCAACGGCAGACGTAGGTTAGCAGCGGCTTAGCTGTGGGTCACGTGTGGGTCAGTTGTGGGTCAGTTGTGGGTCAGTTGTGGGTCACGTGTGAGTCAGTTGTGGGTCAGCTGTGGGACAGCTGTGTGTCAGGTGCCGGTCAGTTGTGGGTCAGTTGTGGGTCAGTTGTGGGTCACGTGTGAGTCACGTGTGGGTCAGTTGTGGGTCGGATATAGGTCAGCCGCGGGTCGGATGTTTATCAGCCGCGGGTCGAATGTGTCTTGAGCCATCGGTTAGATCTGGCTCAGGTGTACACAGGACGCGGGTCAGATGTAGGACAGACGCTGGTCAGCTAAGGCGTGAGACAGCGGGCGGATGTGGGTCAGATGTAATACAAATGTTGATCAGGTGTGGGTAAGACGTGGGCGGACGTGGGTATTCGTTGGTTCGAGTTCATCGGAGCGGGTTTTCAGAGGGCCCGGGCGGGGTCTGAGGGGATCAGAACACCTTTCGTGGAGGTCTAGGCTGGGTCCTTATCCCTTGGAAAAAAGGAAAATGGCGACAGATGCGTTGATATCCCGGCAACATGCCTTTATCGAAACAATAGCAGAAGTGTGGTCCAAAGTAGACCATATCACCTCTGCTATTAGTTTCGATAAAGGCATGCCGCCCAAAAATAGGAAGAAGGCTATTAGTGTTGTCTTATCTATGCACATTATGTTCCTCGCGAGCGCTCTCAACAACTAACTAGTTTTTTAATTAGGTGACAGCAAAAGATCATTTCTAGAAATAGCTTGGATAGGAGTCCCAAATCCATTATGAAGGCCCGAAGTTTGGATGCCCCCTCCCCCGCACCCACCCAC
The DNA here is from genome assembly GCF_011947565.3 of Pollicipes pollicipes. Taxonomy (NCBI): domain Eukaryota; kingdom Metazoa; phylum Arthropoda; class Thecostraca; order Pollicipedomorpha; family Pollicipedidae; genus Pollicipes; species Pollicipes pollicipes. Next base: position 109,668 of record NW_023595962.1, read on the forward strand.
CGCGCCTCCCTTAGAAGCAGTCTGTCACGTCGCCCCCGCCCCCCCCCCCCCCCCCCCGGCAATCGGCGCCAACGCGTGTTTGTTCAGCGACGCGCTATCTCAGCTGGTCTCCTCAGCACGCTATCTATATCAAGCCCGCGGCGTGCGCGCGACTACAACATGAGCGTGTGAGCCGGGCCGCGTTCCGAGCAAACCCAGCGGCGGTTCCGAGCGGGACCCCTCTGAGACGAGATCGCCACCCGGCGGTTCCGAGCGGGACCCCTCTGAGACGAGATCGCCACCGGCGGTTCCGAGCGGGATCCCTCTGAGACGAGATCGCCACCGGCGGTTCCGAGCGGGACCCATCTGAGACGAGATCGCCACCGGCGGTTCCGAGCGGGGACCCCTCTGAGACGAGATCGCCACCGGCGGTTCCGAGCGGATCCCTCTGAGACGAGATCGCCACCGGCGGTTCCGAGCGGACCCATCTGAGACGAGATCGCCACCGGTGGTCCCGACCGGGCCCTCTCCGAGACGAGATCGCACCGGCGGTCCCGAGCGGGCCCCATCTGAGACGAGATCGCCGCCGACGGCCGGGCGGCGCCACTCACTGGAAGATGATCGCGTACTGGTGGTGGCACTTGATCACCCGCCCGTAGTCGCACCAGATCTCGCAGTGCTCTTCGTTCTCCTCGTACACACGCACTTTGATGTCGTCTGGCGGGACACAAGCGGCGGCACGTTACCTTGGTGGGGAACACGTGGGAGCAGCTGCTGGTGGCCAGCTCCGCCAGTGTCAGTGTCAAGGCAGGCAGCAAGCGGTCTAGCAGGCACGTGAATGATCACTGTCAGCACTGATCTCGCTAGAATTGTCCGCACTGATCTCGCTAGAACTGTCCGCACTGATCTCGCTAGAACCTGCATCAAAAGCCAATCTGGTGAGGACGAGAAGCGTATCCATCATTCAATGCATGGTACGCTTCCGGATCATCACAAAAAAGACGACTTCAATGACTTGTTCTTTTTCTCCAACACTTTTTTAACACGAAATGCGCTTAGCTTATCCATCAAAATGATGAACACATCAAACTAGTGCAACATTGCGGTGCTTGCAGTCAAACGAACCATAATGGTGATTAGCACGCGCTCGAGAAGCCGAATAAATGCAATGCGCTCGGGTGGAGATGGGGGTCAATATGACCCCATGCGATCTCAACGTAAGCGACGCAGCAGCACAGGACCGACGCAACAGTTTTGCTCTGCTTCACTTCCCGGAGCCAATCAACGTACGTTGCCATAGAAACGGGATGGCGGCGTCTGACGTCAACACCGACGCAGGACCGATATTGGCTTTCGCTGGCCACGCGGAGTGCGTCATACATATTCTCATCTTCAGGCTGCGACCGTTCCTACGACGCAGCAACCGCGCGGTCATCCACGGGACGGAACTGAGAGAAATTACAAACCTGTCTGGTGAGAAACGACGGTGGTGCTCCGCTTACAAACGCATTCAAAAGCCTTCAACGATGTGTCTTTCCAATATGTCGAACACGCTACGATGTGTAAGACCACCATGTTCATCTACATGTGACAATTCTTCAGGCCGGCGGGTCTAGTCAGGGGGGGGGGGGGGCTTATACCAAAAGTGAACTTAACACGCGAGTGATGGGGCTGGGTCAGTGTCGCAGCGACTACACCAATTTTCGACGAAACTAACCTGTTTTCGCATTTCGTCATTGAAATTTATTCATCACGATTCAGCATCACGACCATTCCAGCACCGCTGTCATGCCGCTGACGTGCCTTTCTGAGCTCCCCCTTCCCGTGCGTGAGTCTCCACAAAAGTCATGGGTCCCTTACGCTACAGCGATAAGCGGCGTCCTACCACACAACATACCCAAAGCCATCGTTATCAGAAACCCCCACTACTGCTTGCGCAGAGCCTTACACCCTGCCTGACGCACGTGCATTGGCAGCCACCCTCCGGTACAGGGTCAGCTATGTCCTCAACCCGAGATGCCCCACCCGCCAAGAGAGGTGACGTTCGGCTGCTTGAGGACACGCACGCCCTATCTGTGATAAGGGTGAGGGACTCACTTTTTCGGACACGCTCCACCAGAAGCCAGATCTCCTTGTTGCCGGTGCAGGGACTGTACGCCTCCGACAGCTGGACGATCTTCAGCTCACCCGTCTGCGCCGACTCTGCCGGGTCATGGGTCAGGTCAGATCAGGTCAGGTCAGGTCAGCTCAGGTTAGAGGTCGGATGTCAGGGGCGAACTAAGGCCGGGCAATTGGTCAGAAATGGGAAGCTGGGAGTCAGAGCATGTGTCAAATCAGGGGCAGGTCACAGGTCGCGGGTCAGACCCAAGTCAGACCAGATCATGGGTCAGATGTCAGGAACCAGGTCAGAATTAGAAGTAAGGGAATAGGTGTTAGATATAAGGCGTCAGATATTAGGTTCAGATATTACGTGTCAGATATTAGGTGTCAGATATACGGTGACCGATGTCAGATATTCGGCGCCAAATAGTGGATGTCAGATATTAGGTGTCAGAAGTCAGAGATCAGACGAGAGTCCAACCAAGGTGTGCGTCTCGTGACCAGACCTCTGGCTTGATCTCCGACTTCGTCTGGTCGGGAGACGCGCACCTCGGCTGGAGCGACAAGCCGGGTCCATATGACGCCTTTGGTCCACAGGCCAACACAGCATCGGTCCGGCAACGCCACTCACATGACCCTTGACACGTTCACCGCTAATGACCCAGCGGTGATCCGTCAAGCCGTGATCCCGTATTCCATGATCCCGATCCATCCTGCCGTGATCCCATATCCCGTGATCCCGATCCGTCCTGCCGTGTTCCCGTATCGCGTGATCTCGATCCATCTCGCTGAGATCCCTTATCACGTGATCCCGATCCATCCTGCCGTGATCCCATATCCCGGGATCCGATCCGTCCTGCCGTGATCCCGTATCCCGTGATCCCGATCCATCCTGCCCTGATCCCGTATACCGTGATCCCGATCCATCCTGCCGTGATCCCATATCCCGGGATCCCGATCCGTCCTGCCGTGATCCCGTATCTCATGATCTCGATCCATCCCGCTGTGATACCTTATCACGTGATCCCGATCCATCCTGCCCTGATCCATTATCCCATAATTCCGATCCATCCTGCCATGATCCTATACCCCGTGATCCCGATCCATCCTGCCGCGGTCCCGCACCCCGGAGGTGAGCCGTTCGGTGAGCACACGGTGACCTCAGTCACCCCACCCTTCTCCAAAGCTGGCCAGCTGCTGCCAACCTGCGCCAACCCCATCTGCCCCGCACTGCCCCGCCCTCGGCCTAGGTCCACGGTGGCGTGCAGTATACGCGTGCAACCCACGGTGGCGTGCACTATATATCTCAAGATGTCTGGGGTGAACATTGGTAGTCTGTCGCCTTCTGTGACACCACCCATTCTCGCAACACCCCCCCCCCCCCCCCCGTGTCGTCTTCAGAGCCACCACCCCTTCTCGCAACACGCCCCCCCCCCCGGGTCGTCTTCAAAAGCACGGCCCCTTCTCGCACCCACCCCTGCGTCGCCTTCACAAGTGCCGCCCCTTCTCGCACCCCCCCCCCCCCTGCCCCCGCGTCGTCTTCAGAAGCATCTTCTGAAGACGACGCCCCTTCTGCCCCTTCTTAAGCGACGCGCCCCTGCCGCGCACTCACTGCCGTTGTAGATGGCGTCGCTGAAGACGGGCGCACAGATCTCCTCATACTCCATGGTGTGCGGGTTCTGAAACAGCGCTCTGAACCGCAGGCACACCCGGTTCATGTTGATTCGCTGCGACTCCTGCGTGGCCTGCTCCTGCGCCTGAAACGGCCGGCTCGCTGTCAGAGGCTGGACCGGCGCATCTGTGACAGAGGCTGGATTAGCGATGCGCTGGGTGTCGACCAATAGAATGCTAAAATATGACGGCACGGTTTTATCCAGACTTGACTGACGCATGACAAGTGACGCCGCCTTCAGCAAGCCACCGGAATGCGACCAGGTATCCAGTGCTCTGGCCCGGCTCTAGTCTGTTGGAAACTGGGCCTGAAAATCTCCACCCTGTCCCAAACCGCTACACAGGAGGCATGCCATGAAAAGGATGCTGCTCCTTTCAACTCAGGTGTAGCTGTGACTACGAGTTTGTGGGGCCTAGCGCTTCCCGACCGTGTAACACTTTCCACGGCACTTCCATATGGCGATCATGCATGCCACAAGCGTCCAGAAGCCAGACCAACACACGCATTTCTAGCGCCAGTGCGCATGCGTCCCGCCACGACCGTAACCGCACAACCACAGGATACATGAACGCACACATCGACTGACCGTTAACACTGGCAGACGACAGCCAGAAACCGAACTGAAAGAGTCTTGGCATTTGACCATGGTCAGGAGTTCATTGTAGCGGTCTGAAGTCCAGAACCTTTAAAATAGCTTTCTACCCGTGCAAGCATGTCGCAAAACTTGCAAGGAATCCCCAAACCTTTGCATGCCAGCACGCCAGATTTTCAAATGCGATTTTCTTTTGACAGATTGTGATTTTCGCCAAAACGAACCTCCATCTTGTCCACCTCGCTGGGCGTCCACAGCTTCCCCAGGTTTGTTCTCTCCACCAGCCTCTTACGCTCGTCCAGCTTGCGTCGCATGATCTTTCTCCACCATCTGTTCTTGGGCCGTGTGGATGATGCCCAGGCCCTGGAAGCTGCCGGGAAACACGTGGTTAAGCCAGGCTCGGACGCCCGCTGGCTACGGCCGCTGTCTTCAGCGCACCACCCTCACCACTCCCACACACATCACTCCCACCATTCGGCAACCATTTGTGGCCCCTTCTCACCACTCCGAGACCCTTTCCCATCATCACATGGATCTTTCTCGTCACTCCGTGGCCTCCTGTCACCACTCCGTGACCCCTTATCACCACTCCGCCGCCCAGCCCACTTCTAACCACCCCGCGGCACGCTCTCTCGCGTGGCAGCGGCACCTTCTCACCATTCCGTGGCCCCTTTAGGCACCGCCCCGCGGCACCTTCTCACCATTCCGTGGCCCCTTTAGGCACCGCCCCGCGACACCTTCTCACCTGGCAGTGTACTCGTTGTCGGCACCGACACGCATCTCGGCCATGCCACCGCTGCAGTTACGGCCCTGCAGGGTGTGCACGTGCGGCACATGTTGCCCGCCGGACCCTGCCTCCTCCACCGTGAACAGTTCACATCGGATGACGGCCTGCTGGCGGAACCCCTCCAGCTGCCGGAGCGGGGTCAGACGGGTCAGCAAAGGTCAGGGGGTCAGCGTCAGAGGTCAGGGGTCAGCGTCAGAGGTCGGCAGGTCAGGCTAGCAGGCGGCCACCTCTGACACAGGGCGGGGCTTCAAAGACACCACACTGCCGCCGGCAGGCCCGGGTCAGGCCAGGTCAGGGGAACTGCACCCGACGAGACGGCGACCCGCGGGAGACCCGGGGAGCAGATTCATCCGCGTCTACATCCGTATCGGTACTAGTATCGGCATCAGTATCGGCATCGGCATCGGCATCCCGCATCGGCATCGGTGCCCGCATCGGCATCGGCATCGTGAGGGGGGGGGGGGCCGCCTCCCGAACGCCTACCCATGGCATGAGCCGACAGCGAAGACCGCGGGGCGGAGCCATCGTCTGAGGAGGCCGACCCACCGTCCCCAGACTGAGACGCAGGAGACGAGAGACGCCGCGACGCACGAGAGTGGCGCGCACGAGGTCGGCTTCGCTCCGGAACGGCCACACCCCGCCCCAGGGACACACCTCGCCCCAGGGACACATCTCGCCCCAGGGGCATACCCCCGCCCCAGGGACACATCTCGCCCCAGGGACACATCTCGCCCCAGGGACACACCTCGCCCCAGGGACACATCCCGCCCCAGGGACACACCTCGCCCCAGGGACACATCTCGCCCCAGGGACGCACCTCGCCCCAGGGACACATCTCGCCCCAGGGACATACCCCGCCCCAGGGGGAGACACGGCAGGGTCGTCGGGTGGCGGCGACAGACGAGCGAGGATGACTGAGACGTTAGGCCCGGAGTCAGAAGAGCGTACAGAGACTCAGAAGAAACTCAGAAGGGAGTCGTCAGAAAAGTCAGAAGAGAGTCGGAAGGGAGCTAGAAAAGGGTCAGAACAGAGTCAGAATTAAGTCAGATGAAAAGTCAGACGGGAGAGTTAGAGGAGAGTTACAGGACGGTCAGAAGAGAGTCAGAAGGGAGTTAGAGGAAAGTCAGAAGAGGGTCAGAAGGGAGTCAGAAGAGAGCTAGAAGAAAGTCAGACGAGAGAGTCACAAGGGGAGAGTCAGAAGAGTCAGCAGGAAGTCAGAAGTGTCAGCGTCTCTGGATTCTAACTTGGGGCTCATTGGACGTCATGCAAGGTGAATTAACCACATATTTCGTTGCACCATAGCCCAAGGCAATGCATGAGGGAAAAACAAGTTTCTGTCATCCATCCCACAGTTTTCAGAATCGGAACTTGCGGGCCAGTTGACGTCATGTGACCGGTTGTCCTCCACAGACCGCCGTCCTTGTCACCGCCCAGGCCTGAGTAAACATGACCCGTCCGCCAACAGCGCCAGGGAGTCAACCGCCCACCGGCAGCGGCCATAACTGCCCCTCCCCTAATCCCCCCCCCCCCCCCCAACAGCGCAGCACAGCCAATCGTCGGAGCTGGCGAAACTGCGCACGGAGATCCTGCAAGGGCCCGCCGGGGGACCCCCGCCGCCGGCCCGGGCGCACTAGCGCCATCTGCGGTACGCCCCTCCCCTCTCCTCCCCGAGGCGGGAGAGGACACTGGGCGTCGCCGCCGTGGCGCAGCGGCGCCGCGCTGCCATGGGGATTCCCCGCGCGTGCTGGAGCGGGGCACCGGCTAGAGGTCAAGAGGCCAGCAGGCCCCGCTGCGATACTGGGATGACGCAGCTGTGAGACAGACCCGCCCTCTCAACAGACAGCGGCGTCGCTGGTGAGAGGCCACTCCTGGGGCACCAGACAGCGGCGTCGCTGGTGAGAGGGTCACTCCTGGGGCAACAGACAGCGGCGTCGCTGGTGAGAGGGTCACTCCTGGGGCACCAGACAGCGGCGTCGCTGGTGAGAGGGCCACTCCTGGGGCAACAGACAGCGGCGTCGCTGGTGAGAGGGTCACTCCTGGGGCAACGGACGGCGGCGTCGCTGGTGAAAGAGTCACTCCTGGGGCAACAGACAGCGGCGTCGCTGGTGAGAGGGCCACTCCTGGGGCAACAGACAGCGGCGTCGCTGGTGAGAGGGCCACTCCTGGGGCAACAGACAGCGGCGTCGCTGGTGAGAGGGCCACTCCTGGGGCAACAGACAGTGGCGTCTCTGGCGAGAGGGTCACTCCTGGGGCAACGGACGGCGGCGTCGCTGGTGAAAGAGTCACTCCTGGGGCAACAGACAGCGGCGTCGCTGGTGAGAGGGTCACTCCTGGGGCAACAGACAGCGGCGTCGCTGGTGGGAGGGTCACTCCTGGGGCATTGGCTCACAAGGCTGACCTTGACCTATGCCGAACAAACAGTTTTGCGTCTACCCCAGGGGACCATTCCATTGACCATTTGAGAAATGACTGGCTCGGTCTAGCTAGTGACCAGAGCCGGCCTGGTCATTAGTTGGGACAAGCCGGAATATGTATATAATCGTGACTGAATCTTGACCATGTGTGTGCTTGCATATATATATATATATATATATATATATATATATATATATATATATATATATATATATATAATCGTGACTGAATCTTGACCATGTGTGTGCTTGCGTCCCCTAGCACCTATTTGGACACCACAGGATGGAACCGCAACCGCCACCATATCATGTCAAGGTCCGCGCTTTGGCCATCGAGTTAGGAGCATCCCACCCCCTACAGGGGGACAGTGTCACCAGGGATGAATACCAAGTACCGTTCCTGCCCGCAGTCTCGTCTTGGCCAAATGTCACCACTGCGATGTTAAGTCCCGTGGGGCAATCTAACGGCACAAACAAGACTATCCTCAACAGCGGGGGCAGCCCGGTCCCGCAGTGCTCGACCCAATGACGTCACCAACCTGAACAGTGGCCAGTGGGCAAGTTGGTTTCACACTCACTCGTCAATCTTTTCCCAGTCGCATTCGCGCGGCATCGTGTTTACCTCACGACATCAATGTCCTGGCCTCGAGGCCCGCAATCGATCTTGACCAAGGCCTTTCAGACCCGTGAACCCGGACACCAGCTTTGTGTGGAATGCGACCCGCTGCCCGGCTTTCCCGGCCTGTTTGTCCCAATTCCGGAACTGCAGCGTTGACAACGACTGTAAGACCCTGACCTGGCACAACTGTTTTGACATGAACCCAAAAGTGCGTGACCCGTGCCTGACTAAATGACTTCAACCTGACCCAACCCTCTTCGCTTTTTACCCACTTTCTCGATTCCAATTGGTCCAGCCCTAGTCTAGTCTAGTTCCCACTAGTCTCGATTCCAATTAGTCCAGCCCTAGCCTAGTCTAGTTCCCACTAGTCTCAATTCCAAATGGTACAGCCCTAGTCTTCTAGTTCCCACTAGTCTCGATTCCCGATCCCTTCACCCGTGACCCCGATGACCTAACCTAACGACAACGACCGAGCCTCGAACCTGCCACCACCAGCGACAATCACCAACGCATGCCTCGCTACATAACCCGCCGCCGCCCCCAGCTCTGGCCTTGACCCGAGCCACTGACCTTGACCGTGGGGAAGGAGCGCCGGTCGGAGCCGCTCCGGCCGGCCAGCTGTCCATGTGTGCCGCCCAGCTCGGACTCGTAGCGGAAGCGGAAGCGCTCCTGCGGCTGCTCCAGCAGCAATAGCCGCGGCCCGCCCATGTGCATCCCTGCAACGGAGGGCACGCCCGACGTCAGCCGAGATCAGCCCGGGTTGGGTGAAGGTCAGACTGAGGTCAGACAAAGGTCAAATAGAGGTTAAATAAAGGTCAGATACGACATACAAAGGGCAAATCAAGGTGATGCATAGGTCAAGAGGTCATGGGCAGAGGTCAAATAAGTCCATTTTAGGTCATGTCAGAATACACAGGGGTGCCAGGTCAGCACGTGATGGAAGACAGGTTAGGTCTGGGGTGAACAAAGACCTGAGATAAGTGAGCGACGAAGATCGGGCCAGGACCCAACAGAGGTCACGTCAGGGGTCAAAGAAGATCGGGACAGGGGCCAACCCACGCTGGCAGAACCCAGAGGTCAAAAACGACAGGCTTCTGGCCGCGCGCGAGGCACGGATGGGCGGCGCGGGGCTGCCGGCTATAAACAGCGAGTCTGCTGCCAGCGCCGCTTCCGTTGGTGAGCGTGCGAGCAGCCCCGAGGACCTAGTGCACGGTCGATGATGGAACAGACGACTGAAAATCACCAAGGCCAGGGAACGCAGCACCAAACCATCACCTCAAACCTGTGTTCGCCAACTGTCAAGTAGGTGGGGAGATCGCTACACTTCAGTTAACTGGATGTGACTCCCCCAACTTCGCGTTGGTTCCACAGAACACGTGACGTCACGTGACGCGCCCCTGCGCGTCCTGTCAGCGCCTGCACTAGCGAGCCGTTCACCATCTGGGACTTACGACGTCCTCAAGACAAGCCCTGGTCCTGACTGTCAAAAACAAGCTTTACGGTGAATAAATCTACTAAAATGCATCCATAGAGTGAATTCATTTTGAAGAAGGTCGCCCCGAACTAGGCATGCGTCGAATCAAGTGAAAACCGTGCAGAAGCTGACTCTAGCCATTGCTGAATGTTGTGACATAAATAAAGACCTCGCACAAAGTCAGCGATCCACCGAATCGCTGCCGATCGTTCCAGCTTCCTTGGCCTGGCTGCAGGGGTGCCTCTGGCTGCTCGGACACCTCTATAGAGGCGCAGCCAAGACATAGGTGAGAGGGATGGAGAGGGAGGGGAGTGGCACACCGCTCACCTTGGGACGCCAGGAGAACGACAGGAGACGCCAGGAGTACGACAGCTGCGTGTCAAACTTTCCCCGACCTTCGTGCAACGACAGAACCCAAACATTTACGTACGACAGCACTTGACTCTGGCTCCCTTCACCGTCATCTGGCAGACGGCGCCAGGGCCACGCCTGACTCATGACTCCCTTCACCATGACTCGGCTCTCCTCAGCGTGACTCGGCCGTCCGTGAAACCGCACGAGTCAGCGTGGGGAGTCCGCGCCAGGACTCGGAGGAGCCCGCGCCCGCGCCCCGCGTCCGAGGAGTCCGCGCCACAGCTTGGCGACGCTGCGCGGGCTTGCTCGCGCCGAGGTCATGGGGCTGACCGCAACAGAGGTCACGCATGTCGCGGCAGTGCCACTTGAACCGCTGACATGACGCAGTCGTCCCACGTCACGACCGATCCACACCAGGCTCTGTCCAGACACGACCGAAGCAGACCCAGGCCAACGTCGCTTTCCAAGTAATCAGGACCGCGCCGCAAAGGCGCGACTCGGTCAGAAACAGCGGATACCAACAGCAGCGCGGGAACTAGAAAGCCGGGGGGGGGCATGAATGCTGGGCCCCAACTTTCTGAAGCTTTCTGAAGATTTATGACTGTCCTTGTGTGTGATGACTGAGCGTACATGACTCTGACATGACTCATGACTTGCTCTCCCCCCCCCCCCCCCAACTTGGAAAGACACCAGGGAAGGACGCCCCCGGACACCACGTTTCGGCACGAGACTAAGCACGAGGCGTATAAAGTAAGGCACATCCGCCCCAGCAGTAATGTCCCCCCCCCCCTCACAAAAAACGCCCGTAAACCGAATCAAGCAATTTCAGAATTAACAGAGATGACCAAAAGATGGATGTTAATGCACGCGAAAACGACACCATTAATACAAACAAGTCTGCATGACAAAAAGATGGGCGTTAATGCACGTGAACACGACAACATACAAGGAAGTGAAAACGACAACATAACGACATACAAATTAACGGAGTGAACATTTACGAGGCATTACAGCCGAGTCGTCGCCGTATCTGTCTGGCGCGGACACGTAGTCACCGCCAAACACGTCACGTCAATAACCCCCGGCCGTCTGCAGCCCGCTCCTGGACGCTCGCCGTTGCTAGGCAACGCGGCGCGCTGCACACCACGCCGTCGCTTTGGCTCTGCAACGAGCGCCGCCGCGCTGGTCGCGAATGCTGCGACCGCTGCGCAAAAAGTCGGCGAGTGAGTTCCGCTGAGCCAAACGTCGTATGCATTCCGGCTACTGGGATGAAGACCCTTAGCCGTGGCGATTGGACAGGTGTCCACAGCCGGCAGGTCGGCGTCTATATCTGTGTCCGTCATAGAGTCGGTGACAGCCTGACTGAGAGCGTCGTTATAGGCAATCGCTTTCGGTCGATTGCACAGCCCGCCGCCTCCTCTGCGAGGCTTTTTACGAGTCCCGGCCTCTTCATCCTGTACGCTCGGCATGGGACGCATGGAGGGCCTCCTCGGCCGCTGCTGCTCTCCAGACCGGTTGGGGACATGGGAATTCCCCGATTGTCAATGCTCTTGCACTAGAGGAAACGTCTCATCGATGTCTCCCTCAGGCCGGCCCGGCCCGGCCCGGCCCGGCCCGGCCCTGGCACACTGCAGGACCTACTCTTACAATGCGACGTTGCAAGATGCACACCCGACACAGATGCAGCCGAAGTCCGAGCGGGGATGGGGGGGGGGGGGGGGGAGCTCATGGGACATATCCGGCGACATCGACAAGCAAGTACTGTGCATGTTAGCGACCGTGACGCATACAGTATGCTTGTAGTGCGTGAGCGCGTGCGTAGGCTTAGACTACGTCCTAAAAAGCCAATGTTAGTCTCTCCCCGCCTCGACGTCGCAAAGCCCGATCTCTAATCCTGACTGAGCCCCTGCCCTGATATATTGCGTCCCCGCTGAACAAACGTCCGAGCATCCATCACCGCCGTGGGTATGAAAAGCGAACCAGTGAAGTCGCTTCGCGGTGGCCCGCCATGCCCCGGGCGCAGTGGCGGATCCAGCTGTTCCACCCCGGGGGAGCAAGCATCGGTGCGAGACGCTTCCCCGACGCCGAGAGATGGCGCTGTGCCCCGACTTCAAGCCGGCGCGTCTCACCCCCAGACCAGCGGCGGGCTGGGCGGCACGGAGGCTGCCCTGACCCAGCACCCTTCCTCCCCACCGCATCCGCCTCTGCTGCCCGGTGAGATACACGCTGAATGCACGATAGCTCCGATTGGAAATACCGAGAATCGCTGGCAGCGTGGCAGCCTGACAAGCCCGATGGAGCCTGAGCTTCGCCATAAACTTCATATTTACCCATTAGCAGGTCCCAGGAACGCCACCTGCAGAGGCGCAGCCAGCCACGCCAAGTGGGCAGGAGGGAGGGGAGGGGGGTGACCGTGAAATATTTGCACAAAGGTAATGAAAACCCCGCCAGGCGGTGTGAACACATGCAGACGAACCACCAGGTGTTGGCAAGCCATGCAGACAAAACCCAGCATTGACTAAAATCGGCAGCCTTGCCACGCTCGCCAGCGGCATGCTAGGACGTGCACGCGGCATGCTGACGTCATGGCATGACGTCATGGCATGGCATGACGTCATGCTCGCGCGTGACGTCACGACAAGGGGGGCCGTTCCGTTCCGTTCCCGGAGCACCCTTGCGTGTGAGCGATGCCTCTGGCGACGCCGGTCATTCGGGAGACGGGGCGCGGAGCACCATCATTTCCTGGGGGTTTCGCTGACTAACGGACCGCGCCGCCGCTCAGGCACCGCACTGCAGAGGACTGTATCGGACTGCACCAGACTGTGAGTCCGGGCTGAAACCAGACTGTCAGTCCGGGCTGCACAGGACTGCTCAGGACTGCTCAGGACTGCACAGGGCTGTCAGTCCGGGCTACACAGGACTGTTCAGGACTGCACAGGACTGCACAGGACTGTCAGTCCGGGCTACACAGGACTGTTCAGGACTGCACAGGACTGCACCGGACTGTCAGTCCGGGCTGCACAGGACTGCTCAGGACTGCACAGGACTGCACCAGACTGTTCGTTTGGACTGTCAGTCGGGACTGCACAGGAGACGCAGGCGAGGGGGCCCGCTGCCGGTCCCTGCAGGCAGCAAACTATCGCCGGAGGCCGACGCGCACCCTCACCCCAAAGCCCAGCCAGAGGCGTGCACAGTCTGCCTACCGAGGCACGCCCTCCGTTTGCCTTTTAACGGTCATAGCTCGACACAACCTCCTACCAAGTCCACCGCACACTCAGATCGCTTTTCGAGGCTTAAAATACGGCTAGAGAGAACTGTCCATGAGACACAAACAACCTGTCATTTTAGTTGAGTAAATCGAAACTTGTAATTCATGATCCTTCAAATTAAACTCTTAACAGAGTTGGTGTGTAGTAAGTTCATCGGTATTTCGCAAACAAATGAAATTGTCATCATCATACTGTTACTTTCCACACTCTCAACCTACGTTTTCAACCAAGGACTCAGATGTTTCCACATAATACAGAAGGGCTATGGCCCGAGAAAATTTCCCTTTTTATTTTTCATAATCACAACCCGAGGACTGTTCGATATTTGCCTTTTCCGTCAAAAAAAATCCTAAATGCCCGAAATATGCCTGATTTTGTACTTTCGTCTTCTACCGCAACACTATGAACTAAGACGCAGCCAAAGCGACAGTTCGACCAGGTGCACTCAGCTAACACAGGGCGTTAGGCAAAATCTTAGCGAACTTATCACAGTCTAACGACAAAACTCCTTGCTTGACGAAGGGCAGATTACGAAATGAGACATGGCCGCGTTCAATCTGTCGTCAGCACGTTTGGCAGCACCAATCACGGCCCAGTGTTTGCCCTACGTCACGGGACGTGACCACAAAGTCACGTGGCCTGTGACGTCGCGCGCCGGCTGACGATGAGCCAGGATTTTTTTTTGTCAGTCCGTCAGCATGGAGAGAAAGCGCTACCAGATTAAGAAATCACTCTGAAGTGGCAGCTGGATTCGGTAGCTCTTGCGTTGGCCAGTACGTTGGGTTGGTCGGAGCACTTGTCTCTGATTTTGGGGGAAATGCGACGTAATATACACACAGAGGGAATTGAAATGCCAAGCGTAGCCACGAAAAGGTGAGTGATGGTGATTGGCGTGGCGTGCGGTTGCATTGGCTAGTAAATTAATGGCGTTATAAGTAAACACCTAAAATGAGAGGGAAAATATTGAAATGAATTGCAAACGGGAAGAAGCCCTCAACATACGGATAGATGGCGGCAATACCGGAACAGAAGCCACACTTCCAAACACCACTTTGAACGTAGTGTGTCATGGCCGGTGGTACGCCAGAGTTAGTGTGTGGACTACTGAAGTAGAAGGTAAAAGAAGAAAGGAAAGTAAAGCTAAAAACTTTCCTGTCAGCCCACACACCGAACGCTCCGTCAGCACGCATGACGTCACGCATTCCAGCTGACAATCGTGCTGACAACAGGTCGCACGAGGCCATAACACGACCGCTTCCTTGCTCAGCTAAAAAAGCAATGATGGCCATTTTCACGAAGCAGTTCACGGCAATCTGGCGCCGCAGTCGGTGACGCCGATTGCCCCGGTGGTTGCCCAAACACTGCAGTGCCCAGCACACCCGGCCGGTGCCCGGGCTCGAACCCACCCCTTTCCGTCCCGGCCCCGAACCCGTCACGCGGCGGCAGGGAAGCCCCACACCACCCCGCACCGCAAACCCCGAGCCTCCCACCCGCAGCCGGGCCAGTACATACCGAAACAGGCGGCGGCGAACGCGGCGCCGGCGCCCTGGCCGGGTCCGCAGGCGAACCACGGACCGGGGACCGCGGGGACCGCGGGGACCGCGCGGACCGCGCCGACGGCAGGGTCCGGCGCGCGCTGCCACAGCCAGGGCGCCGCGGATCGGCGCATGGCGGGGCGCGCTCTGAGGGTGCCGGCGGGCCGCGGCTCAAAGCGCGTCACTCAATTACCACAGTCAAAGGTCACCGGGCGCGGGTCGAAGGTCAGAGGTCGCGGCCGGGGGACAGCGGACGGTGGCGGACCCCCGGCTCGCGCGACACGTTGAGGGGTTCGCTCAACTCAGCGGACGGCAGAACAGCCCTCCAAGCCCCAAATATCAAGCTCCACCGCGAGCCACAAGCCCCAAGTTCCAAATCCCCAGCCCCAAGCTTTAAGTCCCAAGTCTCAAGTCCAAACCCCAATCCCCAAGCCCGATGCGTCCGAGGAGTGGAGGTGAACACATTCGCCCCTCTCACCCCGCGGCCGTGGCGCCCAAATAAATCGGATGGCGCACTGCTTCCACCACGAGATGGCGTAAATACACAAATACGCTCAGTCTTTTAGGATGTTCAAGACGCAGCTGTCAGGTACGCTAGTTGGGCTTCTCTTACTTGTGAAAAATACTTTAAATGTACCTTACTAATCACTGGATAAAGCCAGTGAACCGTTACAAAGAGAGGCCGGTGATGCAGATGACAATCAAAATCAACGGATAATGAAAACAAGGGGCGTTACGAGGACTGGTGCGGGGAATCTTGTGCAAGCCTAACGCACTTCGGACTGCGGGGCGTGGTGCGTTATCTTTTCACCACGGGCTGCGGGGCGTGGTGCGTTATCTTTTCACCACGGGCTGCGGGGCGTGGTGCGTTATCTTCTCACCACGGGCTACTTTCGGTCTCACCTTTCACCTCACCTCTCACCTCACCTCACCTCTCACTTTCGTGCTCACCATCCGACCGCCGCGCCACAACCCGTGACCTCGTGAGAGGAGGCCCATCTGAGGTGATACCACACCCCACAACGGTAAACAGCGTCGTTGTACCTCGTGACCTCGTGGGGAGGAGGCCTCTCTGAGGTGATACCACACCCCACAACGGTAAACAGCGTCGTTGTACCTCGTGACCTCGTGGGAGGAGGCCCATCTGAGGTGATACCACACCCCACAACGGTAAACAGCGTCGTTGTACCTCGTGACCTCGTGGGGAGGAGGCCTCTCTGAGGTGATACCACACCCCACAACGGTAAACAGCGTCGTCGTACCTCGTGACCTCGTGGGGAGGAGGCTTCTCTGAGATGATGACACGTCCCACAATGGTAAACAATGTCATCACAAACATATCCACACTCCCCTTTTTGAGAGATGCGTTCATCAACGTGACTGCGGACGCTCAACGCGCAATAACTAGCGAAATAATGGAAGCGTACACGACCGCCACTTTTCAGCTTATCAAAAAAGCTGCATTGCTTTAGCTGCCACACATGCAGCAGAATGGCGTCCGCCCCCCACTCCTCCTTTCCTCGTGCCTGGCCGCGCCACTGCCCACAGCATGGACACAATCCGTTGGCTCGCCTAAACAGAGCACGCGTCACCCTGCCCCGCCTGGACGCCAGCCGACAGACAGACAACCTGTGAGGACCCGGTAGTCTGTACGTGTCTAGGCTACGTGTCTAGGCTACGTGTCTAGGCTAGTGTCTAGGCTACGTGTCTAGGCTACGTGTCTAGGCTACGTGTCTAGGCTAGTGTCTAGGCTACGTGTCTAGGCTACGTGTCTAGGCTACGTGTCTAGGCTAGTGTCTAGGCTACGTGTCTAGGCTACGTGTCTAGGCTAGTGTCTAGGCTACGTGTCTAGGCTACGTGTCTAGGATACGTGTCTAGGATACGTGTCGAAAATCTTCTGAGGATGCCACGCAGAGGCTCTCAGGCCCCGTTCCTACCCTCAGGGCCTCAGTCCCTAAGCTCCGTGTTTTACCCTCAGGGCCTCAGTCCCCAAGCTCCATGTTTTACCACCAGGGCCTCAGTCCCCAAGCTCCGTGTTCTACCCTCAGGGCCTCAGTCCCCAATCCGTGTTCTGCCCTCAGGGCCTCAGTCCCCAACCTCCGTGTTCTACCCTCAGGGCCTCAGTCCCCAAGCTCCGTATTCTACCCTCAGGGCCTCAGTCCCCAAGCCCCGTGTTCTACCTCAGACCCAAGTAGAAAGCAAAGCTTCCTCAGCTCTGTGTCGCCGAGCAGCGAAACCGGGTCAGCACGCCCACGGTGTGCAGTAGTGAAAAGGTACGAGGTTAGCGCATCCACGACGAGGACCCGCCAACACTAGGTGGAAAGGTGATTTCATGTCCGGCGTTGCATCACAAAAAAGCGTGAAAAGCTCTCGCGCCCCCGCCATCAGCGGCCCGTGGCACTGGCGCACGTCCGCCATAAGCGGTCCTGGCGCACGTCCGCCATCAGCGGCCCGTGGCGCTGGCGCACGTCCACCATCAGCGGCCCGTGGCGCTGGCTCACATCCCCCATCAGCGGCCCGTGGCACTGGCGCACGTCCGCCATCAGCGGCCCGTGGCACTGGCGCACGTCCGCCATCAGCGGCCCGTGGCACTGGCGCACGTCCGCCATCAGCGGCCCGTGGCGCTGGCGCACGTCCGCCATCAGCGGCCCGTGGCACTGGCGCACGTCCGCCATCAGCGGCTCATCGCACTAGCTCTGAAAGCTCGGCTCCATCACCCGACGAGAGAGATGTCGTCAAGAACGTGTCCAGCACGGACCGGCACGCACCGGTTTTTGACTGGCAGACGCGCTGAGGTGCGCTCAGGAACCGCACGGCCTCGCAGACGCTTTCGCGCAGGTTTGGCATTTGCTGTGTCACGTATGAGAAGCGCAGACTTAAAAAAAAATGTTCTTGGGCCACCCGGTGTCGGGACGTTCTTGCGACGGCTGTGAGGGCGAGCCCAGAAGCATAACCACCCAGCTAAAAAGATACAGTTGATTTCTTAGCCTGTTCAAAAACCCACAGAGATGACAGATTGTGATAAGCAATCTCTTGCAATACCATTAAAAGCGCGCTGCCATTTGGCTGTTTCTGTGCGTTCGTGTCACCGTATAACTTCTCTCTCCCATCGAAAGTGACAATCACAGACCTCCATAATGATTAGCAATGCATTAATTTTAGACTTAAGTCAGTTAAGGCAGTCATTTACTGAGGAACACACGGGGCAATAATTGTTCGTTCGCATGTGACTGAGCCCTACATTAACAGATTGAAAGAGCAAAACTAGGCGATGGTATCCCTTAAATTCGATGCGGTGCCTCGAGGCAATCGCTGCGCATTGTGCCTCGTCGCGGTTAGAATCGAGCCACGGGCTTCCAAACTTTCAGTCCAAATCGTCTCCACCGAACCGAGACTGGCAGACTCGCTGCGAAGGAGCTCGAGCGTTCCCCCTCGGCGCGGCGTCAATTGAATCATGATACAAAACCCGCCCCTCCCTCTCTCCCCTATCCCCGCGAAAGTACGTCTATCCGGTTGTGACACGAGAACCGCCCTCCCCCCCTCCCCCCCCCCTGCACCCGGTCCCAGAAAGTCTGCTCGCGTGCCACCAACCCCCCTTTGAGTAGCGAGCGCGTGCCCCCCGGCGATGGGGAATTCCGCGAATGCTAACCGGAATCATCGTTCTCGCTTTGTGCAGCCCGCGCGCCGGGCTACACCGTGCACGGTGCTTGCCCCCCCCCCCCTCCCCTACCCGCGCAGAGGCGCGCCCAGCGTGTCACGTGACGAATTTTGCGGGCGGAGGGTCGGCGCCCAGCGCCACGCCGGGTAATCCCAGAGCAGCGATGCAGCAACCAAGCAGAACGCGCACTTTTTACCGTTCACCACCGTTCACGCAGCCTTTCACAGATCTAGAACGATGATGCGGAACATTTGCTGTACGGAGTTCCTTGACATAGCTGGGTCAAGCCAACAGCCAACACACCGCAAGAGACACGAGATTTTATTTCGGTGTTTCTTTTTAATTAATGGGATTCTGAGACTTCCGCGGCCGCCCCGCCGGGCGTCCCGCGCACGCTTCTGCCCGTCAGTACAGGTGCACGCGGACCTGAGCGGAGACGCCGGCAGCGCCCCTGGCGGCGGCGGTGAAAACCCCCGTCGACGGCGGGGATTTTCCTTCACGACCCGGCGGCCAGCTGTGACGTCACGGGATGAACTGCGCCAACAATGATGTCACCCTCCGAACTGAGCCGGTTGAATGTTTTACACCGTAGCCCTGCAGGCAAAGGCTGAAAGTTCGCCCGAAACGCATTTGAAGCTGCAAGGTGTCCATGTTACACCGACCTTTCGCGATGCACAACAAACGCATCATACGCATGCGTGTGCGTGACCCATCAACTCTGCAATCCAATGATTAAGGTCTGACGGATACAACAGATACGTTGCATGAAAGCATGCAAACGCGTTCCTAAAATTCGTAAGTTCTTTGGGACTTCCAAACCCCAAAACAGCACGATAGAAATCACTTCGTTCGCTCCAACCGTTACGCGAGGAATGGCTGCACTGCTATGCAGTCATGCTCTTTATTCATTCGACCGAGCATCAAATCAAAGGCACCAAGGCGTGCCACATCAGCATCAGAGACAGAGCTGGCGAGGCTAGTATTCCCGAGCGTATTTCGTTGTGAGTGACAAGGCTGGTCACATTTCACCGATCGGTGTGACCACCTGCGAACATATGACACCGATCGGTGTGACCACCGGCGCACATATGACACCGATCGGTGTGACCACCGGCGCACATATGACACCGATCGGTGTGACCACCGGCGCACATATGACGCCGATCGGTGTGACCACCGGCGCACATATGACGCCGACCGGTGTGACCACCGGCGCACATATGACACCGATCGGTGTGACCACCGGCGCACATATGACCCCCGAATCGCCTCCCGTTCCAACCCTTACCAAAACCCGAAACCGGACGGCATTCCAGACAGCCCACGCTGTCTGGAATGTCTGTCACGCTAACTCGTCAACGGCTTAACCCCGATCATCACCGCGACCTTATGCGCCCCCCCCCCCCCCGGCTCCTAGCGACGCTCTTGCTGCAACGCCAGCCGGCGTGTCCGCGACCACACGCGGGCACATGACTGATAAGCAGGATGGCCGACGGCCAGCGAGCCAGGGGTCACCTTGACGGCCGGCCACGGGGCCCCGCACCGCCCGTGGTTCACCAGAGCACCGGCGGCTCTGTTTACCGAGACGGAACAGCGCCGGCCGCCACTGGCAGCGCGGGGGAGGGGGGGGGGGGGGGGGGGCTTCGTCCGAGGAGCGAGGGCAACTGTCGACGCGTCGCCACATCGCCGCGCCAAACGCTACGGCGCGACGCTGCCCCCCCCCCCCCCCCCCGTGCTCCAGCCCCAGGCGCGGGCCCAGGCGGGTGGACTCAGAAGCAGGCTGTGGGTGGCCAGGAGTGCGTTTGGTGGTCTCAGGTGGGCAATGTGAGGATGCGTTCCTGGGCTCCAGGACACGAGGGCACGACACAGAGGACGGTTCAGAGCGCAGAGGACGGTTCAGAGCGCAGAGGACGGTTCAGAGCGCAGAGGACGGTTCAGAGCGCAGAGGACGGTTCAGAGCGGTCCTGGACGCCGTGTTGAGATTCGCATCGCAATGAGACCGGTGGTGTTGGCATTACAGGAGCCTGCCTGTTCCGGTGTCTGCCACAGCAGCTTCAGCAAGTTGTCTTGACATTCGCCGAATGTTCCTAAAGCGTGTAACAGCATAAGGATGTCTGCACGTCATCAGACGTCCAGAGCGCGGCGTCACATCTGGCACACGTCAGCACATGTCCGGCACACAGCACATGTGCCTCCCCGTGTGCCTCTACACATGTGCCACTACAGCAGCGCACCTCCACACACGCCAACCGCTGGTCCCACTTCGACCGAGACCAACCTGTTGCTCCTGCCGCGCTGTTGCGGGCCTGTTGAACTCCTCTGCAGACCACCCCCTACTGGTTATCCACTTGCCCCTTCCCGCGCAGAGCACCGGCCGGTCAGTGGCACTAGGTCGGCCGCGCCCGAGGTCACTGACCCCGGCCTCCCGGATCACGGGCGGAGGAAGGTCTGGGAAGGCTGGGGTCAGACCATAAATGGGTTTAACGTCGTCTTGTCATGAACTTCATCAGGCTCAGGCGCGGTTTGTTCCTTCAAGGTTGAGAGAGCCGTTCTCCTCCAGTGCCCTTCGTACTCCCACGCCGTCGGTCTTTACCCACAGTACCTCCGGTCTCGGCTCGGGCTTTCCGCACGGGCAAGCCTTCCAAAGCGCGCCGGCTGAACCCCCTCCCCTCCTGCAGTTTCCTTGAGCGTCAATATTGCTAGGCAGGCCACCCGTCACATGTATGGCGCACTGGCTTACGTAAGCCACAGCGCGGTGCAGCCCCGGCGGGGTGGCAGACACCGGCCGGCCGGCCCGTCCTGCCAGAGACGGTGTCAGCGCCGTTACATAACCAGCCGGGTCGCCGAGTGGGCAGGGGCGGCCCCGCCTCCCCGCCTGAGCGCGCCTCTGCGCCGGCTCCGGCGCCCGAGGCGCGCCCTCTGCCACCGTGCCGGGCGCTCGTCTCACCCCGGACCTGCTGTCCTGACGCCGCCCCTGCGCCGACGGGCGGGATTCCCGTCCGCCGGTCCGGGGTGTCCTCAGGGGAGAGGCGGCACGACCCGAGCCCGACCCGTTCAGCACAAAGCCGGCGCCCGCTCCAAAGCCAGAGCCGGATCCGACGCGCCGTGTTTCGTCATCGGCCCGTGGTCGCCGCCATGTTCTGCTCGACTTGGCGTGAGGCGCTGCAGCGTCTCTCTCGGCAACTAGGGGCACAGGAACGCTGCGACACCGGTGTTTGTGTCACCCGTGACACCCGTGTTTGTGACACCCGTGTTTGTGACATCCATGCCTGCATCGTCTTACCCACTTCCACAAACTTCAGCCATCAACTGGATTGGATCATGACCTACTCACTGACATCTTATGAAGAAACAGAGTTCAAATTCTTACAACGCACATCTTACGACCGGCTGAAACTCAGCCTAATTCAATTTTTGCGTGGCAAGACGTTTTATTGAGTTCATCCTAAAATATTGACAGCTTACTTCAAAATGTTTTTTTTAAGTGTGCAAGGTGACTGGCCCAACTAATTTTATGCTCAACTCATCACCTGGAACTTTATCATAAGGATTTGATTTGATATCGCAATTCCATCTTTATCATCAGGATTTCGTAATACGTTTTCGCAATCTGTTTTAATCTTTTAATTTCGTAAAATATTTAATAATCGTTTATATTCGTAATCGATCTTTAATTTTTTTCCATTTGCACAAGTTATTTGCATGCTCCAATTGGCATTTCACACAACCAATGGATGTTCACTTTCAATTTTTTGGCTTTCCTTTGCATCTCCAAATCGGCGCTAACGTAACCACACAGCCAGGCTTTTCCTGTTTTTGGTCCCCTAGAAGAACCGTCAGATTCTGGTTTAACAAACTGACTTTTGATTCCCGGGAAATCCCGCTCGCCGGTTCACCACTGCCTTCCTACTAGTTTCCAAACTAGGAGGAAAGCCGGTTCACCAATGCCTTCCTACTAGCTTCCAAACTAGGAGGAAAGAGGCCCCCGTATCGTTCGTGTCCTAAGCTTTTTCAGCAACATTCGGTTTTTCGGTCCCATCCTAGATCAAGACTGGCCTTCGACACGATCATGACCTTGAATGGACCATGTCGTATAGGAGACATTATTGTTTGAGCACCTGATTTCCAAACTAAAAGACGCCAAAAACACGAAATTCCGTAAGAATGAACGACCTCCATGGTCACGTAAATGACAACACATCTGGAGTGCCCATTTGAGTGCATGGTATTTCCCACTACTACCGGCATTTGATGTGCTGAATAAGGTACGGAGAAGGAAAACACCGATGCATTGATCGCCGCATAATCTACGCATTCGTACTATTTCTTTTGGGCCAATTTAGGAACCCTAAGGTACCGCTAGGTAAATGGGACGACGAGTGATCTGAATGGGCACAAAATCCATACATGTGTGGTACGATTATTAGACGAACGTCGTTCAGTTATTTGACAATAGTTACGAGGACAAAATTTGATTATTATGCTTAAGCTGTGTTCGGTGAAGCTTACTCAGCGGGACAAATCTGCATTATCATATCTTATCATAACCACGCATGCTGCAAAGGACGGTCGTCTTATTTGACGACCTGTTTCAGGTGCCTCGTGTCTGAAAACCACGAGGGAAATCAGGTCTTGGTAAAACAAGATCACTAACGCTTACAATACCAAACTTATTTCAATAACTATCATAATGCATGATGTTAGGCCGTAAGACTAAAAACTAAGCAAGCGCAATACAGCTGTCCAGATTTGCGTAAGTTGTAATGTTTGTAATAATTGTAATAATAATGTAAATATAATGTAATAATAATGTAAATGTTTGTAATAATGTAAATAATTGCGTAAGTTGTAAAGTACATATCAGAGGAACGTCATTCACAGAGATAAGAACGTAGTAATAGCCTCATTCCTCGGAGAAAGGCCAGGAGAATGGAGACATAAAAAATTTGATATTTCGGAGACATACCTTTATCAAAACGAACAGCAGAAGTGTAGTTCACTTCTGCTATTCTCCCGAAATGCACTTCTGCCGAAATATTAAAGCATTTACATCTCCATTCTCCTGTTTTTTCTCCGAGGAATAAGGCTGCTACTACTGTCGTATCTATGAACCGGACATGTCTTGTAAACGTCATTTCTTGCTACACACCCGGCGTCACAGTCATAGTATAGTCAGGGGTGTCTAGGGGTGTCATAGTCAGGGGTGTCTAGCGGGTCGGAGGAGCATGCCAGGTCGGGAAAGCCTGCCAGGTCAGGGACCTGCCACGTAAGGTCATTGTCGTCGGTTGGGGGCTACAGTGTGGACCGGTGTGATGGAGGTATACACTATCTGTCTGGCAGCGCGTCACGGCAGTGTCCGTTGGAGACAGGCTCGGGCCAGGGCTGATCGGGCCCGGGCCGGGAACATGGCGGGGGCGTGACAGGCGCGCGCCACGGGGCCAGCTCGGTGGTTAGACCAGCCGCGGCCGGCACACGCCGCAACAGTGATCAGCCGCCGCTGGAAGCAGCCGGCCCGGCAGTGGAGTGCAGTTCTCTCGCCTCGCGCATCGGTCCCGCCCGGCCGCGCTGAGTCATCGCAATCCCGAGTCATAGGTACGGAGTCACCGGCCCGCAGACCGCTGCCCCAACCCCGTGCTTCGAATGAACCAGACCGCTGGCGGGCTTGGTCCGAACGTGGCGAGTCAGTGACTCACGGGCACCGGAAACGTCGGGGTGCACCACCCCGCCCCCCCCCCCCCTCCCCCACGTCCTGTCACGCAGCGCGTGACTCCACCGCAAGAAGGCGCCCGGCGGCGCATTTCGCGCGGCCGCCGCCAGGGGCGCCGTCGCCGTCGGCCCGACCGGGCGCTGCCGTCGTCGGCGATAAGACACATCCGGTGACGTCACAGGGGGCCGGGGCTCAGACCGCGCACGGCGCGTTTCGACGGACGGACGCTATCGCGGGGATGTCGGCGGCCGACAGCCGGCGGCCAGCGCGCTGCTGTGTGCCCTACTCCACCACCGCGCCTTTTCCGCTCACATGGCCGCCGCGAGCCCAGACCAACCTTCCTGGGCGCAGTGGCCGCGCTGCTGGCGCGCCCGAGCATGACTTAATCACGGGAACGTAACCCCACTGCATAGCAATGAATCGCGTATGCGTATTGCCACAATCACAGCACGCTGTCAGCGGTCTCACGAGTCACTTAGATCAGTCCCGTGCCTTGCCACAAGTCCCTGCGCCACTTCCCTCTGTAACGCGACAGACTTTTAGGTCAGCGCGAGTCTGCCGTCATGACCCCCGCCCCCCCCCCCCTGCAAGCTTGCACGCTTATCGAGTGTCGCACCCTGTGACCTGGGCAGCGCGAGCGGGCCGGGGGGGGGGGCAGCCACACCAGTTACGCCGGGTGACAAAGTGGTCGGTCAACGCTGCAGCGGTCCCGTCCGAGCGTGTCGCCGACACATTCCCGCCGCCAGTGGCGGTTTAGCATCAGACCTAGGAGGGCCAAGTTTCTAACGCTGCGTCCTCACAGAGCAAAATCTTCTTTTCCAATTTCCAAGTCTGAGGACAGTGCAAACCCCCCACCACCCACACCACCCTGAGTGCCGTGTATCCGCCCCTGCGCCCACCCCGCTCGGCCGCCACCCCAGGCGTGGCGGCGTGCCCCGCGACCCGGTCGCTGCCTCGGCCACCCCGGCGACAACGGATGGGCGCCGGCCCTCCCGCTGATGGCTGGGAGTCATCTGCGCCCAGGTGCGCATCCAGCACGGGCCATTGGAAGGGCAGAGTCCATTTGAGTCACAACAGAGTCCATGCGTCAGCATGCAGAGTCCATGCGTCAGCATGCCGAGTCCATGCGTCAGCGTCGCTCGCTCCTCCGCCCACCTGCAGCTGGTCTACGGCTGATTAACGGTGATAATCCGTAAAAATCCCCACATTTTTGTAGTCGTTCGTTCTTCTCCGGCTTCGTCCCAGGTAGTCGTGATCGTCGCTTTATGATCTAGATCCAGGTGATCCAGGCCAGGCAAACGCCACGTTTCCATGATCCCTTACGGTCAGTGTAAAGTTATGAAATAATCAAACTATCCCGCATGCCCGCACGGAATACCTGGGGCTTTCCGCCGATTGAACAACATTCTCGATTTGCAACATGAAACATCGGAACAAAGCGAAAAGCCATCGGAGCTTCCCGCTTCCCGGTTGTGAAGCGCTCCCTCCATCGATTCGGCCGGCCCTGAGGCTGACGCGCCCTAGACGCTGGCGACGCCCGCGGACCAAAGCCAGCACGTCAGCCGGCTCCGCACAGCGCCCTGCGAGTGCCGACCAAGCTCCAACTCGGGCGGAAACCCCCGCGCCCCGCGGCCGCCACGGGCAGGCCCAACCGGCCCCCACCACGAAATCAGAGCCGTTCTCGAAGCGGTCCTGTCGGCCGAGGCTCGCCGCGGGACATTCCGAAGGTCGCGCCGCTCGCTACAGGCCCGGTCTGAGCCAAACGGCCGCAATGCCGCCGCGCCCTTTAAATGCTCCACCCAGTCTGAAGCCACTCGGAACCGGCCCCGAAGCGACAACCGCCGGGCTTGATCCTCTCCCGCGGACCGCAGGGGCCATGTGCACACCAGAATTCCCGAACTTTTTTCCCAGAATTCCCCAGCTCCAGGACTCGCCGGCAGGCACGCGGATGCGGTGCTCGCAGCCGAGCCGGCTGCAGGACGCGTGCCTCACTTCTTATTTGGTATCGCCGGATAAAGCTGCCTGCAGCGTCCGCCAGGGCGGCGCCACAGTCGACCCGTTGCCGGCGCGGGGCGGGGGGGCACCTGCCGCGTTCCGGTGAAATCCCCGGCACCGTCGCCTCCACGGACGCCGCGCCAGCCGTCTCCAAACAGCGCCGGTCGCGGCGTTTCCATTGAAAACCAAACCGTGCAGGTGGCGGCCGGCGGCTCACAAACTTCGACCGCTGCGCCCGCCCGCCGGCCGGACGCTGGCCGGGTTGAGAGCCGCCGAGGGCCTGGCTAATCCCGCGGCCGGAGTCCCGCTCTCAGGGCCGTCGGTGACGTCAGACGCCGGCCGATGATATCATCACCTGACGTCACGATCGCAGCAGTGACGCTTGTTAGTCCGGCCGCGAACCGTGGGGCCCCAAAACCGCCGTTCGCTAAAAATATCCGAACGCGAAATCTCTGTGTACCACGGGGATCGCGACTGCCTGGCAATTCGGGAGGATTTCAAGCACGCGTTTCACACAACACGAGAACTGAAAGCCTTGGTTTCTTTAAATTCGGAGGGATGCATCTACAGCCAGAGATACTGTCCGTAGTATTACGATACAGCGGACTCGACCAGGTGTCATGCGGGGTTTTCTCTTCGTTCATGCTCCGCACGTCTCTTACGCGTGTTTACCCACCGCAGCTGTAATTTTTCGACAAGACCACTGACGCATGCATGGGGCATGAAGACCTGAATTAGCCCACACATGCGTCCAGCAGCAGGCTTCGTGCGCGCATCACTTTCACGCAGCCTTTTGACCCGGCACGCCCAGTGTTACCACCATCCGCCACACCGGCCGACTGACCCTAAATTCACAAGTGCCCTTCTCCCACGTGCCCGGCCGTGCAGAGCCCACCAGACCCGTCATGGCCCCCAAAACGGGCTGTGGATCCAGACCCCGGATTCTGCCCGGACTCCATATGGCATCCGAAACCCATCATGGCATCCAGATACCGAGCCAGAGGCAACCAGGAGTGTAACTTGATGTACTCGGGGAGTCCAAGCCTCCACGGTTTCAGGTTTGGCCACCACACAGGGCAATGCAAGGAACCGATGACGTCAAAAGAGCCGGCGAAGTCGACAGCCGCTGCTATGTTGAGGAGGTGCCACCCTGTAGGCCAGCCTCCCTTTTCAATTGTTTGCAAGTGCCGGGTCTACTCCTGCTCCTGCTCCTGCTCCTGCTGCGCCGGTGCCGATCGCCATCCGATCCCCTCCACGGAGCGATGTTCGCGCGGCAGTTGGCGGGCCCTGGGCCGCCGCGAGGATGCAGCTGACCCTCCCCATCCCCAGCCCCCCCCCCCCCCCTGCTAAGTGCGGCCATCCCGCACAGCCCCCACAGCCGGCGGGGGCGGGCGAGACAGCGAGCGGCCGACAAGACGAGCAGGCTCAGGCCGCCACCCGCCCTCTCAGCCAAACGCTCCGGCTCTCAACGCTCTCAAACGCTCTCTCAAACGCTCCGGCCGACCAGACCCCAGTTGCCATGCTGCCTGGCGTTCTCTCCGTTCTCCGTTCTCATCTCCGTCTCCGTTCAGGACCGACTGCAGCGCGAGCAGGCAGAGCGCGTGAGAGTCGGCCGCCGGGCCGCCGCCTGCACGGCGTGGCTGACGCCGCCGCTGCCGGGCCGGCCGGCGCCGACTCCGCGCCCGCGAGCCGCCGCCCGGTCGGGAAGCCCCGCCACTTTCTAAATGTTGACGGTCGTCGCGCGGGCCGTTGACTGCCCCCCCCCCCCCCCTGACGGCGGGCGTCCGGAGGCACGTCACACGGAGGCGGCCGGCGACGGGCGCACGGTGCTCACAGCTGGCGACGTCGCGCCAAACCCGCCAGACACACGGACCGCGGAAGGAATGCGGAGCCTTCCACGGCGCGTCGCTGCGGTGGTCTCAGCGTCCAGAGACCCCAAGTGGGAGCCGACGGTCCTGACCGCCGGACCAACTCACCCTCCGCCTCCTCCCCCTTCCCCCCACACACAAAACAGCTGTTGACGCCATTACCCACGTCCGGTCACTGGCGATCGGACGCGGTGATTGGTTGATTTCCTCATCAACATGAAAGTGACGCATACAGTGCCGTCGACGACGCAAGCAATGCAACCCTATGAAGAATGCTGCCGACGGAGGGAGCTTCTCGAAAGCCAGTGTGGACTGTGCATTATCTAAAGTGATACGGACGGGAACCGCGAGCGGCATCATCATCATCATCATCATCTAAAGCGATACGACCGGGAAGCGCGAGCGCCATCATCATCATCTAAAGTGATACGGCCGGGAACCGCGAGCGGCATCGTCATCATCGTCATCATCATCATCTAAAGTGATACGGCCGGGAATCGCGAGCGGCAGGCCCGCGTTCTGACCGCATCGATGGGGACGCCCTTGTTGACCACGCGAAGAGGGTCCAAGCCGCAGGACGCGCGGCGCTCCCGACCCCAGATAACGGCTCTGTCAAGAGTGCTGAATTAGCTGCTCCCCCCCCCCGCCCTCCTCCCCCCTGCCGCCGATACCGTTATCAATGAAGCATTACGGTCACTGCGCACTTGATTCCGTCATTATTTACTTAGCACATCCCCCCCGTATCTGCAGCTTCTGGGGTTCTGCGGCTGTGCCTCGGGGTCGCGTTGGTTAGTACAACAGGAGTTCAGGAGGTCAGGAGGTCAACAGGTCAGGGGATACTGAGAACAGACATCGGCCAGATATCGACAGGCATGGATGGATGACATAGATGGTGCATGGCACCGCTCTGAAGGAGTGTCCTGTCCCCTTTCCCCCCCCCCCCCCTTCCTTCCCTCCCGCAGCGTCAGACCATGCCTACCTCACCAAGATTACCAAAATACCGCAAACAGGTGTTAAAAAACAGCGCAGACGCCCGTTTTCGAGGGAAACCCTGGTATACGTCATTGAGAAAAGTTTGAAGTTAAAGCATTTCTCCTACGATCCACTATGGGTATTATATGGCTTCCCTTCCCTTAGGCACGACCGTGCCCGGTGTACGGAGACAGGCTGCGGTGTTGAGCATGCTAGTGATGACCACAAGTAGACAGAGTTCGGCATTGCAGCACTCGAGACAAGACGCAGCACACCCGCTGTGTACGTTCCCATAAGCCCATCCGCGTCCGCAAGAGACCGAATACAGCAGCGGAGCCCACGTTGAGCAGACGCCGTCAGAATGCAGGCGTCGCTTGCATGTGGTCAGGGCGGCTGCGGCTGCCGCGAGCCGAGCACGCCGGAGCTGGAGCCGGAGCCGGAGCCGGAGCCGGAGCCGGAGCCGGAGCCGGAGCCGGAGCCGGAGTCGGAGCCAGAGCCAGAGCCAGAGCCAGAGCCAGAGCCAGAGCCAGAGCCGGAGCCGGAGCCGGAGCCGGAGCCGGAGCCGGAGCCGGAGCCGGGGCCGGAGCCGGAGTCGGAGCCGGAGCCGGAGTCCGGAGCCGGAGCCGGAGCCGGAGCCGGAGCCGGAGCCGGAGCCGGAGCCGGAGCCGGGATCGGAGCCGGTGCCCGTGCCGGCGCCCGTGCCGGTGCCGGTGCCGGACTCGGAGCCGGGGTCGCCGGGGCGCCAGATGGCAGGAAACTCCGGCGCACGCGATAGTCGCCGCCGCAGCCGCCGGTGAC
Organism: Pollicipes pollicipes; assembly: GCF_011947565.3. Lineage (NCBI taxonomy): Eukaryota > Metazoa > Arthropoda > Thecostraca > Pollicipedomorpha > Pollicipedidae > Pollicipes > Pollicipes pollicipes. The sequence continues at coordinate 139,461 of NW_023595962.1, forward strand.
GGGCAGTCGAATCCACGGAGGTGGACTTCCACATTGTGGCTGGTGGACTTCCATACGCTCACGGCTAGCTTTACCTCCCCGGGGGCGAGTGCTGGTGGCGTCAGAGCACACGCAGTTGGGCACGATTGTCATGGCATGTACCTCGCTCCGGCACGTGCCGGCTCCAGTGCAGCCCAGGGGGGCGCACAAGGCTGGAAACGACCGCCAGCGCATGTACCTCGGCACATGAGGGTTAGAGCCCCACGGCAAATGGAAATAGACATGCCAGTGGTATGACAAGCGACCTAGTGGCAGCTCGCACGTCACCCAGCCCCGACAGAGGTCAGCACGGCTCCCTGTCAAACCGGCCGAAGCGGTGTTGGTCTTCACGTGGCAGCATGAGGCATAACAAAGGCTAGGAAAGCCCGCCTGGAGTTTTCCAGGCGATACACGCTTGGTGGCATGCTTCAACGCCCAGGTTCTGGCCCACACGTGGTCGCAGACATTACATGGCACGCCATGCATGCAGATCCCTTCCCTCCCCCCGCCCAAACATGAGTCACAGGAACGATTTGGTTCTGACCCGACAAGCGCCGCGGTCCGGAAACAACGTGGTCGTACGATCCTGCGAGTCGCGTCTATCCTAATAATCCACTACGAATTAATGCAATGTCGCGCAAATTGCATCAAGATCTTATCTTACGACTCCTTTTGAACACGAACGTAAAACTAGACCACCCCCTCCGGGGCGCACGTAACGTTTTCGTGCCACAGGCTCAAGAGCTTCCAAGTCTCAGCACCGCAACAGACGCAGAAAACTCACGAACCCCAATGACGTCATGACAACCGATGACGTCAGCGGGGTCACTCAGCTGTCTGTTTACATCGCCAGAGCCGGCGGAGCCGTCAGGCCGCCCGCAGGCCGGGGTTAGTCCTCTCACGGCCGGCTGGCCCACTTCTCACGGCCGTCACCTGGTGTCGTTTCGTCCTCAGCAGGGACGAGGAGTCGCAAAAATAATTGGATGGAGGAGGACCACGACAAATTAAACACCCTTTCACGAAATACGCCAAAAAACGGGATTCTCTCCGAATTTGGCCCACTTCTTGTAGAAGTCAGGAAGAGGGGAAAGAGGCCGAACCCCGGGTTGGGGTGGGGGGGGGGAGCTGAGCCCCCTCCCCCCCACTCCCCACTCCCCCAACTGGATAGGAAACCACACTCCTGGTTCCCGGGCACACGCGAGGACGCCCAGTGCACCGACATCATGTTCAAAATATTCTCCATTCCCTGGGATCAATCACCCTCACGGTCTGCGGCGTGGTCTGTCGCCTCAGCAACACACGGTTTCCCGTTTCAGAGTCGAAGAAACTCCTGTGGGACGCGACAGATCCGGGCCCTGATCTCTTACGAACAAGGCGCCACCCCACCTACAACCGTGTCCGCTTAATAGATATGAAATCATGACCTTGTCTAACACTCGCTAACGGCGCAAGGCGTGGGCCAGTGTATGCTCCAATGAAGGCATCGCATCCTTTTCAGCGCGAGAGGTGTGCACTTCATTGCATCAAGTCACTCCGCAAAACACTTGTTCAAGCCTAGCCCCGGACATACCAAGGATCTGGATCTCAGCATCCCGGATCAGACTCTCCTGCTCCGCTGGATCTGGACATGCCTTTCCGTCAGCGGGTACCACTTGTGACCCATGTGACCCAGTTCTCCCCCTCCCCTCTGTACAAACATGACCGGTAGGTTTTTGCGGGAAACCGCTTCAGCTTCAGTTCCCGAAAAGAAAAAGCTGACATCCCGTTCAAGGGAACGTCAAACCCTTGAAAAGAGGAGGCCGGGAAAGCTGACAGCCAGCTGGCAGCTGACAGTCATCTGAGTGAAGTCAGCTGACAGTCATCTGAGTCAGCTGACAGTCGGCCGAGTCAGCTGACAATTGAGACGACACCAGATACGTCACACAGACCGTGGCGGAACCAGCGCCAACCACGAAGAACCAATTCGATCCGACGACCGGACCCGCCCGGGAGACTAACATAGTTCCCACCAATGACGTCACTGGTACGACATACGCAGGACCGTGCAGGCTGCACAGCATGACTGAAATGAACCGCGTGCTCTGAGAGCAATGTGGCGACGACCAGGCCGCGGAGAGCCGCCACACGAACCAATAGAGCGATTTATGGGGGAAAGTTTATCGGCACTTTCGTGATGGGCTGTGACAAATCCTGGTAAAAAATCTACATCTTGCAAATGGATAGTGTTTCGCTTTTCGCTACACTTCAACCTTGTTATGATACAGTTCCTGATGATTCTGTTATTACTGGTCGCACGCAAAGCACTGTTTCGGAGGTGCAATGGCCTAACTGAAAGTGGTCTGTCTTTTCGTAAGGAACACTATCAGATTTCAACAGTAATTAATGCGGTCGATGACTTTTAAGCAAGTCCCGCGGATATTATGCAACTAAATTCGAATCCATGCAGCTTTCCACGGTCCAGTAGCATTCTACCGTGGCCATCCTTTTCGCGTTACGTCGCCCCACTTTAACAACGCAGTCAGTATCGATTACGGGTAGCCAGCTCCGCTGGCATCACACCACGATCCCATTCTGACGTTTGGACTCACCCTGGTGTACGGGCTCAGGCTTGACTTTGAGCGCAGGACTTGTGCGTGACGGTGGCGACGTGCAGCTGGAGCCCACTGAGTATGGACTATACGCCATGACGTCACTGGGAACAAAGGGGACGTCGAGTCAGCATGGGCAGCGCTCAGGAGCCCTCGCGCTACGGGGGCCCGTCAGCTACGATACAACAAACTGAAAATACAACAACAGGCAACAAAACATTACGTATGTGCCTTAGGCCTTCGATATTGATATCGATGCGATCGATGATATTCGATATCGATATTTGATGTCTTCGATATTCGCTTTGTGGTTTGAAACGACAGATAACTTTTTTAAAGTTCGATTGATTTTTTAGAAACGTGCGTGTCATAGTAGCAAAATTTTGCATAATTGGTTTTGCGAGGGACCGCAAGGTTGTGTTCTGGTCCAGGACCTGACTACGTCGACATTTGCTCTCTGAAAGCGGGGAACCACGTAAGGGACTGTCGCTCATAAATTACGGTACGCGTGAAGGGTGAGGGTTTTTGATGGAGTACACCTCACGCGTAACAGTCGGGGATAGTGCGACGTACGCTCAGGCAGACGCTACGCTCAGGTGTAGGCGCAGATCATGCTGAAACCTTTAAAAAGAAAATAACAGCGGCTAACGTTGGCTTGCTCCCCGAAGATGCCACAGATCCGTGATTTTCTATCATCACTTCGTAGTTTGAGCTCAATTACAAGCCAAGCGGATTATTTACTTTTGGGCGTTACGCCCAACACAGCATACCACGGGAAAAAGCACCTGGTGCACGACCAGGAGGGGTTTTAAATGACTAAAAATGCGTAGAGCGAGTTATGGATGGCTCCAATGTGAGCCGTGCCTAATACAGACCGCGCCATTCAATTCATTATAGGCACGTTCCAGGATAACGCGCCATTTAATTCATAATTCAGTTTTTCGTAATTCAGTATTCAGTATTTCGTAGTTCGGCTCGTAATTCAGTTTTTCAAAAAACGTTTCACAATATTTGCAGCTTCACTTAACACGTCTCTGAAATCGATGTCTCATTACCCAAATCCAGGACTCAGGATAGGACAAGACCGCAGGACAAGATCGCAGGACATCATCATCAGGACATGTCGCATCAGGACAAGACCGCGGACGGATCTTCTCAGTCAATTGACACAGCCTGTGGATTCTTGACTTCCAATCCAGATCCAACGCTCCCTCTGGATCCAAGCCACCCAATGTAGGTCCGGGTTGATCTACATCCATGACTCCCATCTGGATGCCGGATCATCTCCGAATCCCGGTCCCCCTCCGGATCCCGGATCCTTTTTGGATCCAGAACCCTCTCTAGATGTCACACGCTCTCTGAATGCCAACCCCTCTCCGCATACCGGAACCGGACTTTCTGGATCCGGGGCCCTTCCTAGATCCTGGACCCGCTCTGGATCCAGGAAGCTCTGTGGACCCCGGCCCGTCTCTGGACTCGCATTTCGCCGCCGTGATCCCGCCCCAGAGCGGGATGTTGACCTCGGCGGCGGACGGCGCTCCGCGTCCGCTGGACCCGTGACGACCGGAGGAGCGGCGCTTGGCCTCCGGTTTGTTTACCGCCAGTTTGCAGCAGGGGCGACGCCGGGTTCGCTTCGCTACGCAGGCTCGCTTCGCGGCGATGCGCGGACCTGCCAGCGGCGTCAGGATCGGAGGGGAGGGGGAAGATGTTCCGCAGCAGCTTCGGAACGAGTGGCGTCAGCGCCACGACACTGCCGGGGGAAGCTGCCCCTTGTCCCCCTCCGCACTCCCTACCCCCGCCTGTTTCGGCGGTGTCCTTACCACCCCAGCTGGCTAAATGTCCGCATCCAAGCCCTCACCCACGTTCTGTTGATGAATCGGTCCTAGCCAGGTCAATTGCTGGCAATCATCCATGCACCAATGAGGGCCCGTGAAAAGGAGTAGACCAGCCGAATCCTTTTTTGGCGATATCGAGGCCCATTTTTCAGGGTAGGGGGAGGCAGAGATGCATAGCCACGGGCGCAGAAGCAAACGCGCCTCCTCGTTAAAACCGTAGCCCCTGCTGCTCGCCGCTGTGTCCGCACGAAGAGCATGCTTCAATGCACAGGCGGTGAGCCGTGTTCATAGAGCCTCGCGCAAGTAACGTAGATGGGGCACAGCTTCTAATTGGAGTCATGTCCCGTGCTCGTCCCGCCGCCTCCGCGCCGAGCACCGGCCTCCAAAGTCAGGCACTTTTTGCCCCTCCCCATCCCTCCCTCAACTCCGTGAATTTGAATCGGCTGTGGCGGCAGTCCCAGGCGAGCCGAGACGTTCGCAGGAAAGGCAGCGATAGCGGAGTCCAGAGCTCCTTGCATCACCCGGAGTTTGTTATCCTTCGGTGTCATCAGCCGCCGGCGGCGCGATCCGGTCCGATCACGTGCACCGCGGAACGGGAACGGATATACGGGACCGTAATACGGGATCCGTAATCTACGGGATCCGTAATCGGGCTCCAGGATACAAGGATTTTTTTAACCGGCTGGTTGACACCAGGGCGTAAGCCGGCAACGGCTTGTGCGCATGCGCGCGAGAGTCGGCCGCACGCGGGCGCGGGTTTTCCTGCCCGGTAATCTCCCGCTGAGACCACGCTCCGGTAACAGGCTAACACTCCAGCTCTTGTGGATCAGGTGTAGCGGCGATAGGCGACAGCCAAGCGACGTGTGGAGACAACCGATGGAGAACAACGGGTCTGGAGCGTACGGACACGTACGCAGCGAACATCAGTCCGGGACAAACACGCCCAGGGAGGGGCTAATACGACATGAATCATCATTTAGCCGGGAATGATAATGAGGTGTACCGACAGCAGGCTTAACCGTGCTGGAGGGGTATTTGCGACAACAGAGCATGCACAAGTTATTTCTCCATAATTACCGGCTTACCAAGATGCTTTGACTGATCACTGACCGAAGAGTTCCCGTCATTAGGTCAGACAGACATTCCCGACAGACCTCCATGGCAAACACAGCGGTGCGAGGCCATAGCCAGGGCAAAACAAAGGCAGTCATTGCCAATGACCGCAACAGCATCCTTGTTACTTGACTGATGATTCGCCATACTTGCTATCATAAATTGCTAAGAAAACCGCCCTGAAATAAGTAATCGACATCATAAGAATGCGTTTTCCATAAATGTGGCGACGATTACGTATGGCAACAGGCAATATATATATATATATATATATATATATTATATATATATATATATATTAGCAGAGGCCGTATTCCGTTTCATGTGACTGCCCTCTGCCCTCAGCCTCGCGAGGATGCCATTTGTCACACAACGGAGAGCACATCGCGCACTGTTTGAGACCTTCCGTGCTGAAGCTCCACTTTTCCGCTACATCGGTCCTAGATGGCACATGGGGTGGCCGAGTGACGGTGAAAGCCGGTGATGCGGTTCAAGAGATTAACGGATTGCTCTCATTACAGACACCGCGTTCACTTCCAGCTCCGGCTGGTTCATGGAATGGCTCGTGCGTCACAAGGCGTGATGCATATGGAAGGACTGGGGCGCGGGCTCGACCGCCTCGACCGCCAGCGAGACTGGGGCGCAGGCTCCACCGCCAGAGAATTGGTTCAAGGGTCCACCGCCGACCGCGACCTGATGCCGTGAACACGGACAGGCTTTTCGAAATGCGAACCTAGTGATGTCGCCTTATCGATATGTCCTTGGACTCATCCCGACTTGTCATTCGCTGAGCACACATGCGTTGATGAAAAGCAGGGAGCCCAAAATGTGGTGAAAGAACACCGCACCCATAGCGAATCAGAAAAGCACCACCATCGTTTATCGTTATGCGGAGTTACCTGACAAACCCACTAACACATCAACACGGTTTCCGACGCAGGGACGGCGGGGAGCGGGTCAAGTCGAGCACGAAACATGACCCCAGCGCTGAGTACGTCGGACACCGGGCACGGCCGGAGCCTCGGGACGCACCGCCCGCCCGACCTAGGCTTCGTCCCGCCCACACGTGGCAGGCCGCCAAAAAGCGCGATCGATGGATGATGTCGTACGTACCTCCCCTCTCAGCATGCGTCCAATGGCGCCCCCGTCGTGACCTGGAGCGCACCCGCACTTGTACACCTGTTGCGTCGGAGGCCACTGCAGCGCGCGCCAAACCACAGACGCGCCCCAACCAAGACGGAGCCACTCCGAGTATCCGCGCAAGGCCGCGGCGCGTCGCCGGGGAAGCCCAGTCACGTGACTGCTGCGGTTCAAGCAGGCGTGCCGCCGGGCGGGCATTTCCCTTGCACGCCGATGAGTCGGCGGCGGGAGTGGCCCGCGCGGGGCACAGCGGTTTGAAACGGCCCGGTAGTCGAGGTGATACGCGCCATAAGCCGAGGCGGCACGGGCGGCTCCAGGGAGCTGTTTCGGGGCGGACGAGAGGCACAACATCGATTCGATGATCCGGTTTTTAGTTCCTCGTGACATGGCATGATATGCGCCTGCGATTTGCTTGTTGGTGTCCTGGGAGCACCAATGAAATAAAGCCGACCGCGGTGGAGTGAGCTTCTTGCGAACGTTGTGTACGTGCTTCCCGCGCCAGGTGTTCACCGAAACACTTGAAACATACTCCTCATTCTAGCCCCGGGCAGGACGTCCCGCAATCGGCAGCAAACCGGTCCTGCGGAAATCCGTGTGCACCGCTGGTTTTCGTTTGCACCCAGCGACCCAGTCGATGCCAGGGCGGGCGCACAGGGGCGCGTCCAGGAGCGCGGGGCGTGGCTGGCGGTCACCGCCTCTGTGCGCCTCGAGTCCAAAGGTTTGCGTGACCTCTGCACGCACCCACGTTCGTTTCGCGCCCAGCAGCCTGCGTGTGCCTGAAGCCTGTGCTCGCGCCTGGGTGCCGTCCCGAGAACCAACGGCCCAGGTTCGATCCGGCCGGGCAGCGCGGGGCTCGGTTCACCTGACGTCACGCATGTTCATGTGACGTCACGGATGTTCTGTGTACGGCGGATTCGCTGTTACCGTTCGCTGAGAGTCGGACGTCAACGAGCGGACAGACGCGGGACGGAACACTGTAACACAACACAGCATGCACAACATGCATGCACAGCATGCATGTTGCATGCACTTTCGGCAAACAGCCAGCTATCGTCACGCACGCGATCTTTTCTCCGCCGTTCGCTGAGAGTTCGTACCGAGTAAGAACTCTCAACGAGCCGTTACCGTTCGCTGAGAATCGGCCGTCGACGATTTGACTGCAGCGTTGCGGGACAGTGATAGCGCGCGCCTTGTCATGGACGTCCATGACGTCATAGCAGCGTCCTGTCATGACGTCACATACTCAGCCCTCGCTCCGCCGCACAATAGGTCAAAAAATCGACTGGGTCTAGGGTCCCAGGACAGTCCGGTCTTCCCAGCGGTCACTTTGCATAGTCGCCCAAGTGGCAATGACTTTTCGCCACTAGCGATAAAACTGGGATTCGTGTGCTCCAAGGTTATCATGGTAGAGCGTTAAGAGCACGTTATTACGGAAAATGCCCGAAAATGCATCAGCAGCGACATAGACTACGTCCTGCCCTAGGTTAAACCGCAAGTAACCTTACGCTTGACCTTAAACCACATTTAACTTAACTACGACATACGCCGCAAAAGCGCCGCATGCGCCGCCACCAGTGACGTCGCGACGCCGCGCCGCGACCCGGACTCAAAACCAACGACCTATTCGGCCGACTCGGGACTTTGGCGAAGCGCCTGGCGCAAGTTAATGTCGCATTGCAGTCGCGCTCGGCGACGGGGAGCGGCGAGTGTCCGGTCTGTCGGGCGGGTCGCGAAGCGGCTGCGATGGCTGCTGGACTTGCCAGGTCCGCGAACCTCTTTTTGAAATGAGAAGGAATCAGCCGCACGTCATCACGCCCCTTTCACGGGGCGCCAGCGGTTGCATCGGCCATAATAGCGCTCAGGGGCAGTAGCGCAGCCAAGGGCGAGACTCATGTGCTTTAGCCCCCCCCCCCCTCCATCAGGTTTGGGCGCAGTTTTTCACCACGACGCTGCTGAACATATCTGGAATGCGACGCCACTGAACATGTTCCGGGACCTGGTGACCAGGGAAACTATTCTGGTTTCACGCATCATGTTTTTTATGGGCCGTGGCACGCAGAGCCGGGACAGCCATGATTTAGTACTAAACTGGCGGACGTCCGAAAAAAAAACAGCGATACTCAGCTGATGCGGTTGTTTGGGGTGAACTTTCGCGATAGCTTATTGATATACTAGGTACTGCACCTATCAGTATTTGTGAAGTCTGTCAGTTTATTCGCTGTGCGTTGTTAGCACAAGCACATTATTGTTAACCTTATACCAGAGACGGTGCTTAGAGAACAGTAGTAGATGTACGTGGACTATGAATTTTCTATGACGTCACCGGTATGCCAGTCTCCAAACACAAATGAGAAGGAAGACAGTGGAATTTAAAGTGGCCTTAACTAAAGCGCACCAGCAGTTTCATCCTTGTACCTCATTTCGATAAACCAGGTCTAGGTCTTCAATAATTGCCTGCATCAATTGATCACTTTACACAGATATAAAGTAAAAAAGTGTTGGATATTTCAACTCGTGGAAAGTTTCCTCACTTCATTACACAACACACGAACACAAACAAAACACAGGTCTAGGAAAGTGAGACATTGGTTGCGCAACACTGCCTCTAGAACTTGATCTTTCCATTCTGTGTACTTTGCGGCATTCCAATGCGTTGCGATAGCCACAGTGTCACAACCACCATTTAATAAAGAAATGCAGGCTCATAAATGTCATTGACTGTCCTTAAGTGGATAGATCACGCAACAGCGTGAAGGAAATACCGCACCCACCGCTTTGGCATGACTACATTTCCTTTACACTGCTATCCATGTTGTGCCTCCAAGGACGACTGTCACTGTGCCCTTGTGACTCTGCGTGTAAGGAAATTAATAATTATCATATACAATTGTCATAGTCAATATCATAATTTGTCGTGTCCAAGAATGGTGTTACGCCACTCAAGCAGCGTTCACATTTATCAATGGCACTTAAAGCATGGCACGTTGTTAAATGTTAAACTAATGTTTCTTCGAGAAAAAAAAACGAGCAAAGCAAATCCAAGATATCCGTTCACACTTATCATGTTCTGCTGACTGCAACTTGGAGATCTAGTATCGAATGTTCGATTGATGCCATATGTTGAACTCGAATTTTTGTTACACAGAATCTGTGCAGAGATGCAGATATTAGAAGAGATGGCAGGGGCAAAGAGAACAAAACTATTATGTACGCTGAGATTAATGATTTTCGCAGTAAGGCTGAAACGTATCGTACGCAAGAGCCTCTTTTACCACGGCTTTGAATTGTACACTGTTGTGCGTATGGAAAACGCAGGCATCAAAGACAAACCCTTGCACTGCCACTATTAATATTTTCATCAGAAGATATACATCGGCAGAGTTTCTAAGAAGAAATATCGTGCTCCGGGAAGCTGATGACGCTTCCAGTATGTAGGTCACCACACGGTCGGCACAAAGCACGCCTTTTCCCGCATTTCCCTCTTCATGCCGTTTGCCGCGTGGATACAGCTCTCCTGACAGCGTCTCCTGATACAGCTCTCCTGACACCGATCATTTTCCTGAATTCGGGTTTGGCGCAACTCGCTGTATCAAGGTCTTCCAGGAATATACGTCGGTCGGCGACAGCGGCATCGACTGATCCAGAGGCGCAAAAATATCCAAAATGAGGCAGGGGGGGGAATCATGGTCGCTTTTAACGAATATACGTAGGACTGCATTTCCCATGAAACACCGCCCCGTCGTTCAAATTAAGCCAGTATGGGCCAATACTGGGTCAACAGTTGGGCGTCCCCATGCCCATGCGCTCCACCACTACTGCTGCTAAGCGTAAGCTGCGAAAACGGGTGCAGTGACAGGGGCACACCCAGGGCTCTGAAGAAGGGAAGCACTGACGGAGGTTGGCAAGAAGTTTGCGTACGCTGAAAAAGCTTGCGAGCTTCTGCACTGCTGATCGGAGAGATTGATGGGAAAAGAAAAAAAGCGGCTGGATGGCTTCAAGCGATGAGCTCTTGCTACCCAGCCGGGCATAGCATGGAAAGGCACAACCAGAGGTGAGGACTAGAGACGCACTTTTTCTAAAATATCAGCCCGGTATTCCGGCCCGCCACGGCTAGTTAGGGTGGGGTGGGGGGGGGACCAGGCCGCAAAACTCCGCTCAGGTACAGTGGTGATCCGGCATTTATTACAAGCTGTATTTTGTAACTCCTCCTTAATTTCAGACCTATAAACAAGGTGAGCATAAATATTATGCCAGTATCATTGATGTACAACACTGTTTGACGACACCAGTGATGCTCTTTAGAGAGCGGTGATCAAAGCACCTTAGCAACAAAGTAGACCTTAAAGGGAGCATCCAACTATTTTTTGTACCTTTCACATCTTTTTTCATCCCTCGGCTTTGTGCATGCTCCCCACTACGCTATCCCTGTGTACATCCCTGACAACGCCTTCAATCGTCACACGCACCACGCCAGTAATCCCTAGAGCCGCCTCTGTCCAGGGCATTGGGTTCACATTGGACAGGCAAAGATAGTGGAGCAGTGGCCTCTAGGAGAGGAAAATGTCCGGACACTAGGAGCTGAACGTGAGCCCCTGATCTCGTGTCGTGCAGACGTCGGTTACACTGCTGTCAGGCGTGTGTCCTATGATGTAATGACTCAACCTGGGCCAATCCGGTAATGATCTCCCCAGCAGCCGCGAGAGAAAATATCCACCACCTCCAAACCAGGCAGAAGTGCTGTAAAACGCGGCCTAAGCAATGCTCCTTTGGCGAGGCTGGACAAAAACACTGTCTTCTGCAGTGACTGCCCAATCCTTCGCTGCCCCTTCCTCAACTCCCTCCCCCCCCCCCACCCCCACCAGTCCTGCGGACAGCTGTCCACAAAACGAGGTCATGACGTCACGGAGGAAAAGTTTGACGGCTGTTGGCATTGGAGCTCGTGTCATGTTTTGTGGGAAATGTCAATTTGAGCTTAAAGCATGTAAGCATAAAAAGTGAGCAGGAGTGGTCCCGCATGATATCTGAGTTCGACAGAAATTCTATCCGGTCCCATTACCCTTAAGTCCGTTCAAAATCACACAGGGAGCAACAGTTACCACAACTTGAGAGTGCCCACCACTGAGCCATGCTCAGGCTCCACACAGACAGCAACAGTTATCACAACCTGAGAGTGCCCACCACTGAGCCACGCTCAGGCTCCATTCACCCGTAAGGGCGCGGTGATGCCAGAAACCGAGCTAACTTGTGCTCCCGAACGTGGTCAGAATCAAGGCTGCATAATAAAGCCAAGGTGATTTGCGCACAGAAAGGGATCAAACTGCTGTAAACGGAAGCTTCAAATGACGCCCGTCTAGGCCACTATAAAATCATACACTTTTATAGAGCGCGTTATGGTTCTTGTCTTCTTATTGGGCGGCGACATTTGACAATAATCACGCCTGAAATCAACACTTGTTTGGCAGCGCGCGCCGGCGTGCAGTTTCATATTCGGTTGGGGAAGGGAAGTCTACCAATTTTGAAAAACAATGGGCCAAATCCGGGTGGAATGCCGTTAATTGTCACATTTTGGGGCCTGTTCCGTCATTTTTTTAGGTTTAGCCACTCCCCAAAACGTCGCCAAATACGTAGCTCTCGTCTGTAACTGCACGCCGCTCGAGGCACCTGGCGTCTGCGGGTCGTCGCCATGTCCGTTCGGATCCGGTTTCGTCCCCAGGTATTGATCAGAGCGACTTCTCTGGCACTGGCGTTCTGCAAAACGTATCCAAGCGCGTCAAAAAGCCGCCAGGACAAATCAATAGAGTCGCCCTTTCGGAGGACGCCGCCGGCCTGACGCTCCAGCGGCGTCAGCCGCGCCTCTAGCGGCCGAGGCGCGCAACTTCCGACGTCTCCTGGAAGAGCCGGCCAGCAGTGCAGCGTCCTCAGTGGCCCTTCATGTGACCCTCTCAAACCAGCGGTGCAGAGTTTCTGCGGCCCCTTCATCTGGCCCTCCCAGTCCAGCAGCCCGGCGCGTTCCGGGGTCCCTTCATCTGGCCCTCCCAGTCCAGCAGCCCGGCCCGTTCCAAGGCCCCTTCATCTGGTCCTCCCAGTCCAGCAGCCCGGCGCGCTTCCGAGGCCCCTTCATCTGGCCGTCCCAGTCCAGCGGCCTGGCCCGCTCCGAGGTCCCTTCATGTGGTCCTCCCAGTCCAGCAGCCCGGCGCGTTCCGGGGCCCCTTCATCTGGCCGTCCCAGTCCAGCAGCCCGGCGCGTTCCGAGGCCCCTTCATCTGGTCCTCCCAGTCCAGCAGCCTGGCCCGCTCTGAGGCCCCCCCCCCCATCCGTCCCTCTAAGCCCACCAGCCCGGCGTAGCCCCGCTGGCGGACGCACTCCTACATACCCACAGGTCACACGCTCCCACCAGCTCCGGTGAAAGCCGTCAGTTACAGGGAGGCAAGTCTGTGTGGGCAGTGCATGGTGCTCATCCGCCACAGTTCTTACTTCATTGGATAGCCTTCCTCCCAGGGGTTTATGCACTTCGGGCTGGCTGGGGCTCCAGCCCCCACCCCACCCCCACCCCACCCTATTTGGTTTCAGCCTCTAACTTTTGATAAGCGGGGCCAAATCCGGGAAGAAACCGGTGGCGCATTTCGGGAGATGGGTTTTTTTGTACTTTTTAGCCCCCCACAGCTCATTTTGCGGAACTACAGCCATGCTTCTCTATCGTAGACAATGCAACGACTCATTTCTCTATCTGGGCAGCATTTCGGGAGGAAGAGCCTTGATTACAATGGCACGATCTATGTGGGAAAATTGAGAACGGATATGAAATCAATGTTTATAAAATCTGTGAATTAGAGAAAACCAGTGTAGCGGGGCTCGTGCAAATTTGGGGATATTTGCTGTCAATTTCACATTCGCTATCATTTCGTTCAGCCTGGTGGAGTTGTCCCCATTCTCACCAGCCTACAACTACTACCAATACAGCCGCAAAAATACAAAATAAATCGCCTCGTACTACCGCAACATTTGCAATTTGCATATGAAAGCGGGCTGCACCTGTGCAATTTTACGAATATATAAGGTCTTAAGGACCTTATGTTCTTCGCAACACATACAGGAAGGGCCAACCAGAGTCGGTTGCCTCTAAAAAAATTAGTGGCGACGTTCCCGCAGACAGAACCAGACAACAGCAGCCAAGTCCCACCTGTCTCTACGACTCCTGCATTGCAAGCTTGCTCCCGACCGCAGCACATCAGTCAGCCGCGACACGCGCGCAGCATTGCCGGGGACCTCACCGGCGGGGATTTGACGAGGGATATCCGCACTGCCGAATGTCCTATCTCACCCGACTCTAATCTCGCCCCTATCGTCGCGACTGCGCCGCAACTGCTGCCGCCTGCTATCGGCTGAACTGACGGGAGGGGGGGGGGGGGATGGGTTGGACGACGCAGCAGGTTCCGCGATAACGGTGGCGTAGGGCAGCCGCCACGGAGCTGCTGATCATCCCCATTCTAGGAGAACAAACATCAGCCTTGCGTCGTTGCATGATATAATTGGACACAGAGGAGAAGTCTCGGCCGCCAAGTTCTTGGAAGCCCCTTCGTCCCTCTGTGATAGCTTTTTCTAGCCGACTAAATCTGTATAGCGTACCTACGCTTCAACAGCGACGGATAAATGGAGGAGTGTCCACCCGAAAACACCGGGGTAAACGTAGGATTTTGCCCCTGGCAATCCTGATTGAGCCACAAGCTTACGGGAGACCAAAAAATGAGATAGCAATGAATAAACTAGCGTGCGTATCACGTAGCTACAGACCCAAAAATTGTGAACGAAAGGCCCCGGTCCCTTATAAGCTTATGTAGAATATCCATTGGGATGTCTTGTATCCATTGAGGATCTCTGAGCGTGACCAGTGACCAGGGGTTAGGAGCCACAGGGCCTCCCCAAATTCAGTAAGATCCCAGTTAGATAAGGCCCCCAATGCTGGTGGCAGCCCAAAGCAAAGCAAGCGACCCTGACCACCTCAATTACATCAATGTACCCAAAGCTCCTGACAAAGCTTTAAGACCTCCGGACCTGCGCAAGGCATTCTGGTGAGGATGAAGCGCTTTTGATGTATCCAGGGGCTATCTCAAACCCAGCGGCCGCTATGGATCTTCAGCAGCTAATGGGATGGACCAACTTGATGCAGTGGACCTATGACTCCCAATCGACCCTAATGGATTTTGTCCAGGAGGGAGTCAAATCGGCTGAGGGGATCCCACCAGACTTGGGACATCTCTTTGTGGCTGTGGCCCGAACGGGGCTTTTTGCAATTTCGGCCAGATGTTGAAGAACATCCAGATGAGTGACAAGATCCATCCGAGGCTATCCGAAGATCCACCAGAGCCCGACAGCCAGCGTAGCGGATTACAGCGATGTAACAACAGCTGCTGGATGCTTCGAGACATAACGCCGTCATAAGAAAGTCCAGGCAAAGTTGAGCCGTACTCCTAACGTCGCATGCCAAAACCTCCCCCCCCCCCTCCAACTTTTCCGGTGATTTCATCGCCTTTTGATTTTTTTCGGTATCTAGTTGGTGCGTCCTTGACCAAACCATGAGCGCGGCGGGCCGTCTGCCGAATCTGATCCCAGAACTGGACTAGAAAGCTTACGCGCCAGATAAGCCGGAGGGGGGGGGGGAGGGGGGGGGGGGGGACTGGCAGCGGGGAGGCGCCGGTGTCCGCCGGTGGATCACCGGCCGACATCAGAGCTGCGATGTCTGTCGTCGATCTACGGAGCCGCACAGCATTGCTACGGGTAGCTGTATCTGATAAAGCTGCGGATGCTCTTAAGCAGGTATTCTGAAAATCCGTGCGGTTCAAAACGTCGGGGCTAAATCTGCTTGAAATCTGTCTTGTTACCACATGTATCTAAATTGAATGTTCCTTCTAAATCCTAGTCAATGCTCAAATAAATTTGATGGACCTGCGCTTTACGCCGTGCCGTGTTTTCGCAAGCTGTATCTGTCAAATACAGCTGACTGATGAAGTTGTCGGGGTGCAGTAGTCAGCCGTATCTGGCAGAGCTGACGTTGCAGCTGACAGGTAAAGCTGTCGAGGTGCAGAAGCCAGGAATTGTCTTTGCTCACACTTAACAACCTCTCCGCATGTTATCACGTGATGCCAATTCTGCTGTAAAAACCAGGGACGCAGCCAGAGTTTTGCTAGGAGGGAGGGGGAGCGGAACCTGATGAGTTTGCGTCACGTCGATATTCAACTCTATGTCGGAAACCATCTATGGAAAGACGTCCTGAGGAGGAGATTCGCGTCCCCTGACCCCCCCCCCCCCCTTTGGCTGCACCCCTGGTGAAGGCCATTCCATACCAGTGATATTGCTCGCTTTCCTCAACCCCCTCCATCAAGACACATGCTGTAACGGTTATTCACCGTTATTGGCCATGCTATTTAACCGTTATTGACGATGACGGGGGCTCGTTCAAACACGCGGCCACCGGCGACCATCAGTGCTGGCCATCAACGCTGGCCATCAATGCTGGCCATCGGTGGTGGCTATCGGTGGTCATATTAGTTGCTGATTGATGTTATGGTTTCCAATTTTCGCGCGCACAATACGGGAATCGAATCGGAAAAGTGCTGGAATGCACGCAAAACGAGCCCAACAGTATCTGAAGCGTTGTCATTATCCTGTATAAGTTATAATCCCTAAGGTGTCACTGTTGGGCACTGTGATGATGACAGTTGCGATCACAGATTTCTGGAGCTGTACGGTGGGTACGAATCTGGCGTTTTAATCGCCAACAGGGAGAAAACGTAACTGAGCGATAATGGTTCACAGTGATGGACCTTTGCGTAGTTCTCAACACACCTCTCGGCATTTCGATGCGTAAGAGGTGTAGCAGAGAGCTAGAAATTCCGTTGTCGGTTTGTTGTGGTGGAATCGTATCCATACAAAAATAAGATTCGATGCTTGAAATAAACCAAACGCAAACAAATTGTCCGTACCCGTTGTCTCGCTAAAGTTACCGAGAATTATCGATAAATTTTAATTTTCTGGTATGTTGATGATTATCTATAATCATGTCAAAGCATGACCAATGCTAATCATGAGTTCCAGATCCTGGGGTCAAGACTGGGACCTGGCGGCAGGGCTGGGGGTCCTGAGATCAAGACCTGACCTAGTCGCTCGGCTGCAGGTCTTGGGTTAGGGTTTGTTGCGTGGTAGCGGTGTTTGCTTAGATCACTGTGTCCTTGGGAGCGAAATTACCCCCTGGTGATCATGCCATCTCCTTCGAGAACTTTTTATATCACCTGCTTCTGACTAAATCAGTAGCTTCTCGGGTAGCACGGAAGTCTGCAGCAGACAGCTCGCGTTCGCCTTGCAAGTCTTGCACCTTTCATGTACCAGCGTGCAATGGACATGGACAGGAAACTCCTCCGCCGAGCATGCTCTGCTGTTCACATTTTTTCCTCCGAGACCATTGGAGCTGAACCGGTATGTTGTGTAATGACGAGAAGTGACGGGCCAAGATTGACAAGCTGAGAAAATTTCATGCAGACCATGCGAGCCTGGACGATGCGACCTCACGGCCATGCATCGGCCCTACACCGTGAGCGGAGATCAAAGGATGTAGCGCCAGGAGCGTAGGGCCAAAGGTGTAGGCCCCCGCCGGCCCTCCGCTGTCCCACATTGAGCTAAGCACGTAGATAAGACAGTAGTAATAGCCTTATGTCTCGGAGACAAAAACAAAACAAAAGAGGAGAATAGAGACATAGATATGTTGATATTTGGGCAACACGCCTTTATCGAAACGAATAACAGAGGTGAGTATTCATTACTACCATTACTGCTGTCTTATCTATGGAATAACGTTCCTTGCACATGCACTTAACAACTTACGTAATCAAGCTAAGCACCAAGAACCATTCATGTCTCCCGCGTCCGTGGAAGAGCTACGCCTGTGCGCTGTCTTCTTCGCCGTATCCATGGCCACGCCAGGGGCCGGCAAGCGTGTCCTGGCAGGGACGCGTAGCGCAGATGTCGCTGCGGTCAGGCGGAGATAAGCGGGCACCAGCTGGGGCGGAAGCACCGCCCGCGCCATCCGCACGCGCTGCTCTCGGCTGGGCCACACACGGATAGCGCGCTCAGTCAGCCCGAAAAAGAAAGCCAAGAGTCTCGTGGGCCATTTGTGAGCCCTTTCCCAAGCACAGCCGCTGTGGCTTGGACGAGGATAACCTTCGTCTTGAGAATGTTATGGCCTTGCATGTGCTCCAAGTTGCAATATAAAACTTACAAATATGCACCATATTTTACAGAGGTCCATTGATATGGCTAAGCGGCTCGGTATGGCAGTCATGCAACCTAAAAGGACTGATCCACATTTTTATGGAGGTTTGAACTGAGACAGCTTCCTTTAAGACCATTCCCGACAGTTTACAGCCACACTCTTCTAAGGCTTCAAACCCTCTTGGTTCTGAACCCAACGCACGCGAGCTTGCGCAGCCCGTTGGTGCCGACAATTTAAAAGCTACCCAGACATGCATGACGTCATAGAAACGCCATGCAAATACCGCTGCCCCATTGGCTGTTTTGCCCCCATGGTTAAGAACAAAATGCCGCTGATGTATTCGTATTTGTAGTGACACCGCACAAGGTGCCCTGTCCACATAAGGCAACCTGCCGACAGTTAGGAGCGCGTCGCCGATCAGACCTGCTGCCAGATCTGACCTGGTCTGCCTGACCCGCTGTCAGGTCTGACTTGGTCTGCCTGACCTGCTGCCAGATCTGACCTGGTCTACCTGGCTTGCTGCCAGATCTGACTTGACCTGCCTGACCTGCTTCCAGATCTGACCTAGTCTGCTTGACCCGCTGTCAGATCTGACCTGACCTGCCTGACCTGCTGTCGGTTCTGACCTGACCTGCCTGTCCTGCTGTCAGTTCTGACCCGGCCTGCCTGACCTGCTGTCAGGTCTGACCTGGTCTGCCTGGCCTGCTGTCAGGCCTCTGGCAGTGTTCAAACGTTCATTGTTAATGCTTTGCGCATTATCAACCATTGCACTCGACAATTTTTAGAAATTTTGGGCAGACAAAAATATTTTGTCCAGGTTTATTGCCGGTCGTTTCTATATTGGTCTCAGGTGACCAACAGGTTCGCCGCCTTCAAGGATGAAAAGCAAATGGCACAAGGGCACGCCTTTACTGTAGGCCCTCGGCGAGCGCTCGAAGTACATTTGTGGCCCACCCCTTTGACACCCCGCGCCCGGGTTATCCGCCATGCTCGTGCTGTGTTTGTTTTTTCCGTGCACCATCGGGAGAGCCGTGCTGCTGTTACGGGCTTATGCACATTTCATTGATTTTAGAAAGTTGCGAGCATTTTACAGGACCGATGACAGCGGCTTATGCTTTGCTTGCCTAAGCAGCCTAGCCTCGATCTTGGGTGCACCATGCAATGTGTCGACTATGCCAGCACGGCTGCTTCCACCAATGGGATTTCGAGCCAAGCAAAGCTTCAGAACTATGAGCAGTCCCAATATCCCGCCGTCGTAAAACAGTATCGAGGCAGAAACCACATCAGAAAGCTTGGTTTCAGACTACGCCTTCGGTTTATGTGTAGGTATGCACTTGGTTAGCTGGTGGAAAGAATCAGATAGGGGGTTCCCACCTCGAGGACCTGCGCTCAATTCCAACTTAGCTTTGTAGCTCCTGAGCTCAAGATAGCCGATGCGGCTGCTGGCAATCAACGCAAAACAGCGTGAGACAACGCGCGGCGTGTTCCACTAAAGTAATCAATGTCGAAGCGCCAGGTAAACGTTGGCCTAGCGGGGCGGGCCGGGATGCAGCTGAGTTTATAATTACGTGACTGCTTGCTCGTTGTGACCTCACGAGTCATCTCGCCCGATGGCGGGAAATCCCACGGCGCATCCGTGTGAGATAGCCGGCACCGACGCCCAGATTAATGTTTGCCCGGCATGTCATCTGAGCGACGTTTATTTGCAGGGCTGTTGACCGCCCTAAAGCGCTTAAGCTTTTGATGACTCGTCTAACCGGTCAGGCACGGCCTTGCAGCCCAAGCTGTCGGGATGGAGCTACAGCTTCTGCGCGGGCAGGAACAGGTCCGTGTCATGTCGAGGTGTGCGCCAGTGTGGTGGCGCCGCTCCATGGCGCTTGCACAATGCCCCAGCCAAGGTCAGCACAACAGCACAGGCCATTACCTTGTACGAATCGCATGTCGAAGGTACGGATGGGACACGGGCGAAATGAAGCGGTAGACTTGTCTACACACTACGCTGTCCCGTCTCAGTCTCCGAACGTACCGTGCGTTGCAGCCGCAGTCCCGGGCTACCACGCTCTCCGCCGGCGGAGGGCCGTGCAGAAGTTGCTGCACGCACCAGCGTGACATTACAATAGCGGCTGTGGTCATGTCGTAGGCGGCAGGAAAACGGGGGCAGGCGGCGAGTGCTGCGGAGGGACGAGCGGCAGGCACGCGATACTGTCGTACCCGAGGGCGGTCACCGGTGAACAAGAAAAAAGACACCTGTGACGACGACTCGTGGTGCTTCAGATGGGCATTCAGGGGAGGAGGCGGGAGAACTGGCGGCGGCAGTTCTGGCCCAAGATAGTACGGCCTCTGAGCAACGCATTTTACCTTCACCGTGTCTCCATCTTTGTCCGCATTTCCTCGCACAAATCCCGTCTGGGCGTTTAACGTTTGTGCGTAACGTAACGGTCTCCTGCGTAACGTGGCTGGCGTGGTTCTCTATTCTTTGGACATGCGTATCTTGCTCGTTAATTTGACTTTGTGCCAAATGTGCGTCTTCACAGACGGAAGATCTGGGTAAGATGGCACCGGCACACCAGTTGCACGCACCCTACAGCAAACGCGAGGCCGTTCTGGCCTTGCGGTGGGTGCGTTCCAGCCGCTTAACAAGTGTTTTCAAAGCTGTTTGACCGAAGCTACCGCAAAAGCAAGACGATCGAGTTTCGTGACGGGTCGCCTATCTTCTCGGCTATTGACTACGTGATAGCCACAGCCTCGGCGAGTGGCCAATGGTACCCGATTAAAACCCCCGGTTGAATTTCCGAGCCGGATGAGCGCACCTACACACACGGACAGCCATACTGCTGAGCACACCAACACACATGGACGGTCATACTGCTGAGCACACCCAACACACATGGACGGTCATACTGCTGAGCACACCCAACACACATGGACGATCATACTGTTGAGCGCACTCCACACACATGGACGGCCATACTAATGAGCGCAACCCACCCACATGGACGGTCATACTGATAAAAGTACCTCATATGCACGGACGGTCGTGCTGATGAGCGCACCTCACACACATGAACAGCCATACTGATAAAAACACCTCATATACACGGACGGTCATCTTGATGAGCGCACCCCTCACACATGGACGGTCATACTGATGAGCGCACCCCACACACATGGAAGGTCATACCGATGAGCTCATCTAGCGGAGCCGAAAGTTCGCAGTTTAGCTCTCCGGCATTTGGAAGGTCCCTGCTGGAGGTGCGGCCGCGGGTGAAAAATGATTGACTGACTGGCCATGGTTCAAATCAAACTGTTGGTTCTGTCATCCGCGTACACAAATCCACGTGCAGTCGAACACAGCGAGCCTGCTTCCACCTGGTCCATGCTTTTGGCCCCGTGTTGACCTGACCTGCCCTGTGTTTTCCATGTAACATACCCCACGAGCCGCTTGTCTGTGCAGCTGAATGTTTATCTACGACGTTGCCTACATGCACAAGCTTCCGTAATGCTGGGCGAATACCCGACAAGCTTTGCCCCGTCTTCCTGACGTAATGCTTGCAAGCGTTGCAGACATAAACATTGAAAAAAAACATACTAATCAGAAGCACCCCGGGACTGCTGTATGCAGAACTCGAAGCATCCGACACATGTGGAGTCGGCCGGTCGCCGCGAGCCATGCGCTGGTCGTTGTCAAAAGACGCCCACCCATGTGCCGCGCGTCTGTCAGTTTCGTATATCAGCAGGGGCTGGGTGAACGTTACGTGACCCCGCGACCCCGAACCGGGGACACGACGCCGAGCCGCAGCCGGCTTGCAGGCTTTTTATCGAAGGTTGAGACGGCTGTGGGAGGGGAACGGGAGCTGGGCCAGACCCTGTGGGAGGGGAACGGGAGCTGGGTCAGACCCTGTGGGAGGGGAACGGGAGCTGAGCCAGACGCTGTGGGAGGGGAACGGGAGCTGAGCCAGACGCTGTGGAGGGGAACGGGAGCTGAGCCAGACGCTGTGGAGGGGGACGGGAGCTGAACCAGACGCTGTAGTGGGGGGGGGGGGGAATGGGAGCTAAACCAGACGCTGTAGGGGGAGGGACGGGAGCTGAGCCAGACCCTGTGGGGGGGGGGGGGGGCAGGAGCTGAGCCAGACGTTGTGGGAGGGTAACGGGAGCCGAGCCAGGCGTTGTGGGAGGGGAACGGTTGCACAAACACAGACGAGACCATAGACTGCATCACAGGAGGCTATGGAACCAATGTTCTCAACATGGAGCTGATTGACGTCCTGAGCTTCAATATTTCGGAATATAACATTACGTCCATGGTGTACACCAGGTATCTAGGTTCCAAAACTGCATCACCGTAGATGTCACGCATTTGGGAGCTCTGCAGCACCGTGGTTTGGGCAGAGGCCTCCCCGCCGCCTGCAGAGGCCTCCCCGCCGCCTGCAGAGGCTTCCCGCCATCTGCCCCATGGCGCTCTGAGCAGAGGCCTCCCCGTCACCTGCGCCGATGTGCTCTGAGCGGAGGCCTCCCCATACTCTGACCGGAGGCCTCCCCATACTCTGACCGGAGGCTTCCCCATACCCTGACCGGAGGCCTCCCCATACTCTGACCGGAGGCCTCCCCACCACCTGCGCCATTGCGGAGGCTTCCCCGTACACTGAGCGGAGGCCTTCCGCCGCCCACATCCGCCTCGCCCACACGTTGCCGAAGCTAGTCCGACGGCCGTGCTGCGCTTCAGCTCCGGCCTAGTACAGTAAACAGCGGGCGAACTTGGCGTCGGCTCGGAAATCCCTGAAGGGGCCGCCGAGCGGCGCCGGCGGCGGCCGGGGTTTTCCAGAGCGACACTCAAGGTGCCCTTCAGAAGTCTGGTCGGCCGTATGCTGAGCGTGTACAGGACGGTGGACGGGGAGGCCCCAGCGACGGCACGGCTAGTGGACCGCCCGCCCGGCGTCGGGCCGGCCGGGGCTCAGCTCAGGTGGCACTGACCGCTGTGCCCTACAGGCGCAACAGCGAGCTCCCCCTCCCCCCGCGCTCCACAGGCGGTCGTGACGACGACGACAGCCTTCGGCGGCACCTTATGACAGACTGAATTGTGTCTAAGAAGGGATCGCTTAATGAAAAGACGCTTGAGAATTCGGTCCCGCGCCGAGACGCTGATAACGCGAAGCTCTTCAATGTTTTGTTGCTGTAGTCACTGGCGTATTGCGCATGCGCACACAGACCACATTCCGATACGCTACATGTTTGCGGTTTTTTTCTTGGCAACACGGCTACTGGCAGTAGGCCCCGCATGACAGGTTTTTCAACCGTCTGACAGTCAGCGTCGGTAAGCAGAGTCAGCAGGAGGCCGTGATTAGGCCGTGGTAGGCCTAGGTTAGGCCGTGGTAGGCCTAGGTTAGGCCGTCGTTACGCCGCGCGGCGGACAGTGATCTCCGGGCCCGCTTTCCGAGAGACCTCGTTCCGCCTGCCCACCTCATATCCGCTCCCGAGAGCATTCGAGATCTTCGTGGCCACTCGGCGTGCCTGCCCCACGAGCTCTCGCATCGCCACGGCTGACGGCGGATCGAGGCAGCGAGGTTGAAGGTGGACCGCGGCAGCGAATGTCGGAAATACCCGCCGGCAGCGTGTCGGCGTGTGCTTCGACGTCCAATCACAGATGGTGGTCTAGTCCCTGTTCAGCGGTGCTTACATCAGGCGCAGCGGTACGTGGCATGTCTGGATTAATCGCCGCGGAATGCTATTATGAGCGGTAATGCCAGTTTTGCTTTTGTTCCTGGCAGAACAGCCGTAAATCTCGCTAGGTATATGTCAAGGCTCGAGTTGGTGATGCCCTCGGCTACATCCTAGGCTCATCCGTGGAATGTTGCCGACAAGGCGACGTCCTGGGCGAAAAGAAACGATGATGTTTCTGCGAGTGCCATTTGAGGTTTCATGCATCCAGGCGGGTCGACTCAAATGACTCGAATGTTGGCAGAATACCTGTTGGTTCCATTGAAGATGAGGCTGACTTTGTATCCAACGCATATCCGTGCAATCATCCCGCCGTAAAACTTCTTTGCCGCGAAACGCGACGTCAATTTTTAATCTCGCTCAACCCCAACATATCCGTGATGCTTGTATGGTTTGCAACTGCCGGCAAAAACCGCCGGTGAGCTCCAGCCTCTGCATGAATACGGCCAGGATGTGTTGCCATAGCAACCAGAAGAACGCACCCGACCTGGGTCGAGCCTGCTGCGCGCGGAGGTCGAAAGCCTCGGCTCAACCGGATCCCGTCAACTGTGCTCGAAGCATCCAGCTCGTAACTGGATTGAACCACAACCGACTAGAAAAGTTGGCATTGCGTTCGAATGGGCTGCCTGTTACCTTTCGCGGCCCGTCAAGGACGACAAAGTTTGCTTCTCGCTGCTTCCTTCGCTGGAACGGACTGCCACCCTGTTACTCATCATAGTCGTCAAGGTGCGGACGTGATAGAAATAGCTCAGTGATTATTGTCACTTCCAGGAACGCCTGGCTCGGCCAGAGGCGCGCTCGTCCACGAGAAGCAGCGTGTCGCCCCTGTCGACCGCACTCGCGTGTCTCCGCGCCTGTCGGCCGCACTCGCGTGTCTCTGCGCCTGTCGACCGCTCTCGCGCATCTCTGCGCCTGTCGGCCGCTCTCGCGTGTCTCTGCGCCTGTCGACCGCACTCGCGTGTCTCTGCGCCTGTCGACCGCTCTCGCGTGTCTCTGCGCCTATCGGCCGCACTCACGTGTCTCTGCGCCTATCGGCCGCACTCACGTGTCTCTGCGCCTATCGGCCGCACTCGTGTGTCTCTGCGCCTGTCGACCGCACTCGGGTGTCTCTGCGCCTGTCGGCCGCACTCACGTGTCGCTGCGCCTATCGGCCGCACTCACGTGTCTCTGCGCCTATCGGCCGCACTCACGTGTCTCTGCGCCTATCGACCGCCCTCGCGCGTCTCTGCGCCTGTCGGCCGCACTCGTGTGTCTCTGCGCCTGTCGGCCGCACTCACGTGTCTCTGCGCCTATCGGCCGCACTCACGTGTCTCTGCGCCTATCGGCCGCACTCACGTGTCTCTGCGCCTGTCGACCGCACTCACGTGTCTCTGCGCCTATCGACCGCCCTCGCGCGTCTCTGGGCCTGTCGGCCGCACTCGTGTGTCTCTGCGCCTGTCGGCCGCACTCACGTGTCTCTGCGCCTATCGGCCGCACTCACGTGTCTCTGCGCCTATCGGCCGCACTCACGTGTCTCTGCGCCTATCGGCCGCACTCACGTGTCTCTGCGCCTATCGGCCGCACTCACGTGTCTCTGCGCCCGCCGCTCTCTGCTGACGCCGGCGAGAGCTTTCGCGACGTGAAACGAACGGCCAACGCAGCCACGTGCGTCATACCGCGACGACGCATTTGCCGGTGACCCCGGCGAGCTGGGCGCAATACCGACGCAGACGCATTGATCGCCCGAGGCTGCGTCCTGCCATTGAGCGACACGTCTGACGCTGGGAGGACGTGCACAGGAGCACAGTCAGAGGCGTCGCCAGGGCGGTTGGGGCGGGGGCACAGGAGCACAGTCAGAGGCGTCGCCAGGGCGGTCGGGGCGGGGCACAGGAGTAGTCAGAGGCGTCGCCAGGGCGGTCGGGGCGGGGGAGGGGGTACAGATGTTGCCAGGGCGTCGGAAGGGAACACCCTTGACGACTGACTGCAGATGTCAACGGCACGTTCGAGAGTAGCTGTCGCAAAGGATAATGCTGTGCATTGTATTGAGTGGCGTCCAAGCGTTGCCCAAGGGCGTGAACGCCGAATCAATTGTCAATGAAATGGTTGAGGATGACACCAACGTCACAATCAGTCACTAGGTCCTTACAAGTGCACCGCTACACATGACAGATAGCTAAGCGAAACTGTTCCGCTTGATGATAAGCACACAAACGGCCGTCATCTTGAATTCATATGCATGAAATTCCATTCGTATGCCACTCTGGCCCACCAGATGGTTCCGTCAAACATTGATGGAACATCATGCTTGACTGCTAACCAGCTCGCTAAAAGCGCGTAACTCCGTCCAGCCACACCATTCTTCTCACTGCTTCCTTCTTTCGTTTGCTGGTGGAATACTCAGCGACACTTGTCTTTGAAGACGCCCGAGAGAGACATTGCCCTGAGATTCTGACGCGTTCAGTAAGCATGTCATCAGACGTACGCGCGTACTATCAAACGAGAGAGGTTTGTTTTCCTATTTAAACTTTCCCTTTCCGGTGGTCTTGACTGCGGCCTTTCCTGCGCTCCGGTGGTCCTGGCTTCAGCCTCTGCTACCCTCCGGTGGTCCAGACCGGGGCCATTGCTGCCCTCCGGTGGTCCTGACTGCACCTCTGCTGCCCTCCGGTGGTCCTGGCTTCAGCCTCTGCTGCCCTCCGGTGGTCCAGACCGGGGCCTTTGCTGCCCTCCGGTGGTCCTGACTGCACCTCTGCTGCCCTCCGGTGGCCCTGACTTCAGCCTCTGCTGCCCTCCGGTGGCCCTGACTTCAGCCTCTGCTGCCCTCCGGTGGTCCTGACTGCACCTCTGCTGCCCTCCGGTGGTCCTGGCTTCAACCTCTGCTGCCCTCCGGTGGCCCTGACTTCAGCCTCTGCTGCCCTCCGGTGGTCCCGACTGGGGCCTCTGCTGCCCTCCGGTGGTCCTGACTGAGGCCCCTGCTGTCTAGCGGCGGCCCTGACAATGCCCCTGCTGTCTAGCGGCGGCCCTGACAATGCCTCTGCTGTCTAGCGGCGGCCCTGACAATGCCTCTGCTGTCTAGCAGCGGCCCTGACAATGCCCCTGCTGTCTAGCGGCGGCCCTGACAATGCCCCTGCTGTCTAGCGGCGGCCCTGACAATGCCCCTGCTGTCTAGCGGCGGCCCTGACAATGCCCCTGCTGTCTAGCGGCGGCCCTGACAATGCCTCTGCTGTCCTTTTCTAAGATTTTGTTGGCCGAGGCCCGGAAACGCGTTCCTTTTGATCCGTGTCACCGTCTAAAGTGACGGTATCAACCGGATCCTGTTCATTGCCATCCTTGACACGATCCCTGGCATCGCGCAAGAATCCCTCTGCACAACAATACCGACCGAATTATGGCTCCAGTGCCCCCACTCCCAGCTCTCAGCCAGAGTCGGACGGCATGCAGAGAGCCGCTCGGGAGCCGCTCAGGACTGTCCCAGGAAGCGAGTGGGCAAAACCCGTTTTGAAAGTTCATCCTTTCACACACCAGAGCGCTGCAAATAAGCCTTCACAGAAAGCTGACGGCCAGGTCCGCCCTCTGCTGCTTTTACCCCGGGACCGCGCGCGCCCGCCGCTGAGGGACCGCCCGGGTTGGCTGCCCGCTACAGCGCGCCGGTCTCCGGGACGGTAATTGCGTCGCCGCGCCGGATGGCTGTTGACCGCGTGCGTGAACCGGTGCCGGCGGACTGACGTTCGCACTCGGCCGCCATCTTGGGGAGGGGCGACGGCGGCGCAATAAGCTGAGAAATGTCGCCGGAGGATGCCCGGTGGTGCGCTTTGCTGCCGGTATCATTAGCTTTATTTTATGTCGCGGGCTGCGCCATCGATTTGCCTTTGGTTCACCGCAACTGCCAGCAGACGGGATGCTGCGTAGATGCTTCTTCCAGCGTAAGACCTGCCACAGCGTCCTTGAATCTGTATCGTCATATTTATCATTTAAGCCCTCAACGTCATGAACATCTCGTCTTCCATTGACATTTCCAACATCCTCAGCACTATTCAGCAGTGTTTGGAACGTCCTGGTCACCGCGAGACAGCATTGTTTGTGTTTGTGAACCACTGTCCAAGCCACATTCCTCTGAGAAGAGAATCGCGTTGCTTGCGTCAGAGTCCAGCTCAACTTTACTGATGTCAGACAGACAGACACATTTGTCAGACAGTGTCAGACACATGTGACCGGCTACTCGGGTAATAGAAATGCTGCCAAATTGCTACCAAACTTCTGCGCACTACGCATGCGCAATGAGCGACGCTAACGCGTCTTCATTGGGACGATGTGCTCATATCATACATAGCTTCACCTACCTACGTCGTTTTCTTGTGTGTTAGAGCTGCAACACCTTAGAGCAGCAACACTTAGAGCAGCAACACTAAGAGCAGCGACCCTCTCTACATGACAGTCCGCCGGCCACTGATATTGACAAAATAATAAACCCCGCTGTAACCGCACATACACCCGCCCGCTCCGCACGGTTCCGCAATGCTCAAGGTTTGAAAATAATTCACCTACACGCGGTCAACATCTGCGTGTCTGCGGCTGCATGCGTGTCTGTTTGTCTGTCTGCTGCATGTCTGTCTGCGACCTGCGTGGATGTTACAGCAGTCCTATATCCCCAGCCAATTCGCGTGTCGAGTAAAAATCTCTAGATCGCGGAGGTCATCAAGGTGGCAGCGAGGCCGCTCTCGAAAGCGGCTACGCTGCCTTGTCAAATGTAATGGCAACCAGGCAAGACGTCTGGACTTCTGCTATTGTTTCGATAAAGCCATGTTGCCGAAACATCAGCTTAACTATATCTCCATTCTCCTGGTTTTTATCCGCGGAATAAGACTAATACTACTGTCTTATGAATGCGAATAATGTTCCTCGCTAATGCGCAGAGCAACTTACATTTGACTTAAATCAATACAACAAATCTTTGACATCACACTGCGCTACGTACCATGTAGCCACTGTTTGACGCGTTTCCGAGCTTTACCCAATGTTCTCCGCAATTTGGCAGCCTTGAGCGCTCATATGGCCACTGCAGTCGCCGGTGCTTAACAAAAGGCTCGTAACGACTCGCGGCGCGTTCCGTTTTTCAAAAATATGGCAGCCACTTTTTGCCCTAAAAACGGTGCAAAAAACGGTACTAACGGCGGCGAATAAGCTTCAAATCTGACTGTTTTCCACCCGGATACTTGTGATAGCGTCTCAGACCCTGATTATCACGCCTATCACGGTTGTAATCCTTGCCTATCACGCCTATCACGGTTGTAATCCTCGGCACTGCGATCATCTAACGAACCCGATTTCACAATGCACACGGCGAACCACGGCATGCATGCCTGTAAGGTGTGTGCACACGAACAAACCAGCGAGCAGCAACTAGCCTTCAAGGTGGGAGGCTCGGACGCGATGTTACAATGACGGTACCGGAAAAAGGAAATAAAACGTTGGAGTTTGTGCCCTGCCACGTAGGGGAAAACCTTAACCCCGTGCATGCACATCCATAGTGCCATGGGAGTGATGTTTCACCTGTGGTGAAATGCCGCCAAAACGACGGCCGCGCGTCGTTCTCAGATGAATTACACCTGAATACTGGCCAAACCACACGATCGAGAAAAAAATATTACGAGCGATAGCATGGTGTTTTTCTTAACGTACCCATCCATGCTCGACACCACGATTAAAAACAATGAAAGAGTTAGGCAGCTTAGACGGCCTTAATGTATCGATATATCAAAGTAACTACCAATATATCGCAGGAATTATCGATATCAAAGCAGCTATCGATATGCCGAGGCGGCTACAGATATATCGAAGCAAATGTCGATACATGGGAGCAACTATCGATACATCGAAGCGGCTATCCATACATCGCAGCAACCTTCGATGTGTTGAAGCAACTTGTTCCGGTTGTGGAACGCTGACAAAGTTCAGTTTGTGTGTGACGCCTGAGTGTCGTCTTAGGTCCTATGGGCCTAAGACGACATCTATAAGTGGGCATCTATAGGTCCGAGACAGCCCAAGCTGGAAGTCCGGTCTGGAATGACGACTTATGGACTCAGGTGACGCCCGGCTCCACCACACAGGAAGTTGCCTTAGACTTATTCCGCGCCAGCTTCGTCGCTTTGGGCGGCGCAAGGTGACGGGGGGGGGGCGGAGATTTGGTCCCCCCTTTGCCGATTTAGCATTGTTTACACGAGACCAAAATGGAAGGCGGGGTGATATCCCCCTGTGTGATGGTCACGTAGAGATCAGGCATTCTAAAACAGCTATTTACGACTGAACAGGCAGGCGGATTCAAACGCGGCCAAATCTCGTCTCGGTAGCCTCTCCCGTCGTCTCGGTAGCCTCTCTCGTCGCGACTTTTCGTATGATTTCTTTATGTTTATGATTATATATACATATATATATATATATATATATATATATGGTTATGCTTTATGATATTATTTCTTTTCGTATGCAAAGCTCCATCGAATCAAAGCCTCCGCTGACTTTCAAGGCGCGACATAAAGCTGCCTCAGATTAACCCATTGCTGTTCTTGGCCATGGATGGCGTCATCTCGATGTTCGTCGATGATATCGGTGCAATGAGAAAGGCTTGCCAGCATTTGCATGATGTTCAAGACTGAATTTGACGTAACGTACATCTTAATCTGAGTCTGACATCTGAACCTGACGTTACTAGCAAACACGTCTGACTGGTTGACATGCGAGTGGCTTTGCTTTCAATCGTCATGTCATCGCGTGTGCCATGCCAGCCAGTTCGGTTCGCAGCATGCACTGTTAGATCTTTGTCAAAATACACTGTAGGGCATTTTGGGGTATTTGTAAGGTATTTTGCAGGGTAGGGTGTTTATGAAGGGTATTTTGTAGGGTACTTGAAATACACCGTAGGGTGTTTTGACAACAATTTAAGTCAACGCCACCCTGAATTTGACTGCAATTTTTCAGGGTGTCAGACATTGATCATGCACATGTGATCTCGATCTCGGGTACTCACCCGGCCGTCGGTGACGCCCTGGCTTGCGCCGCACCGTACACGTCTCGCGGCGGGCCGAACCCGCCGGGACTGCTGCCGGGAATGACGCCCGTGTGCATCAGCCGATCCATGACGAGAGTGCTGAAACACGCATTTTGGGTGTAACAGGCCGGCGATGACGCCCGTGTGCATCAGCCGATCCATGACGAGAGTGCTGAAACACGCATTTTGGGTGTAACAGGCCGGCGATGACGCCCGTGTGCATCAGCCGATCCATGACGAGAGTGCTGAAACACGCATTTTTTGTTGTGTGTAACAGGCCGGCGATGACGCCCGTGTGCATCAGCCGATCCATGACGAGAGTGCTGAAACACGCATTTTGGGTGTAACAGGCCGGCGATGACGCCCGTGTGCATCAGCCGATCCATCACGAGAGTGCTGAAACACGCTTTTGGGTGTAAACAGGCCGGCGATGACGCCCGTGTGCATCAGCCGATCCATGACGAGAGTGCTGAAACACGCATTTTGGGTTGTAACAGGCCGGCGATGTCCGGGAATGACGCCCGTGCATCAGCCGATCCATCACGAGAGTGCTGAACACGCATTTTGGGTGTAACAGGCCGGCGATGTCCGGGAATGACGCCCGTGTGCATCAGCCGATCCATGACGAGAGTGCTGAAACACGCATTTGGGTGTAACAGACCGGCGATGCCTTCCAGCGCGACATTTAAGTGTATTTCGGAAGATTATGACAAACGACAACGGTTTCTTGCACAGACGTCACCCGCTTTTGAGGTTTGGATATATGACTGTCTTATAGATAGCTGTATTCTCGCACTAAGACACAGGGGTGTCGATGGTGTAGCAGTCAACGCGGACGCTACAAAACTACTACTGACTACTACAAAAGCAGAGATACGGGGTTCCATTCCTTGCGGAGCTCCTCCTTCCTGTTAGGGTCAGAGTTATGCCGTGCCATATAGCCTCAGAAGCTGAGTGCGTCGTAAAGCCGAAATCACGACACACACACACACACGCACAAATACACAAACACACACATACACACACACAAGCGCTCTCTCTCTCTCTCTCTCACTCTCTCTCTTTTTCTTATTCATTCATTAACGTCTACCTTATACCCGTATTCCTTGCCGCGAGGTGACGAACTTCATTCTCCGCAAAATGGCATGAGTAAATATGCATGGGCGTCAAGCTGCGTTATTAGAGAAAAGTTACATTACGCAAAGATACTCCACAGCTTTCAGCATACGCCGACGAAATTGTGGAGGAAATTGACAGATCTATTGCACAAAATTAAACAACACCAACATCGGGACACCCCGACTTCTCGCACAGAATGCTACACAACATGAAGCGCAGGAACAGATCAAGAACGCCGCAAGATTTTCGTGCACTGAGGTTGCGCAGCGCAGTCATGGCCAGTGGATCTCAACAAGCATCTTCAACGGTAAATAACAAAGCAACTCGAAACCCGGCGCAGGCTGGTCCGGACACCGCTGTGTCATGGTACGAACGTCACGTGACATGCACGGCATGTGCGGCATAATGTCGAGCATTCCACGTGACATTTTCCGCCCCGCGTACACGTCACGGTGAAGTACCGCTCGAACTCACCGACAGCGGTGTTGGTACCGGAACGCGCGGCCGTCCCCCGCCTCCTCCTCTCGTCTTCTGGCGCGCCACCAGAGGGCGCTGGCCGGCGCGCGCGCGCGCGGCTTTCCCGTCCGCCGCTGACGTTTCGGGACTCCCCGGGGCGCCGAGTCGGCCAGAGCTGCTGCAGGTCCGCCAGTCCTGGTGTGAAGACCAGGGCGAGCGGCCGGGGTGACGTAGCGGGAGAGGGAGGGGAAGGGGAGGGATATTTGAGCGGTCTTAACCCACGCGTGGCGTGAGCTGACAGGATGTGTCTACGATGCTAAGTGGTGGCTAGTAGATGCGTGCTCCATCGCACTAATTAAGTGGATTTTGGAGAACGAAAACGTTCGCCATTAGCAGTGCGCATAGACGAGCAGAAAGTCATGGTCCCCTACAACCTGCTTGTCAACGACAGTGCATGGAGAGCAGCAAGACGTCATGATCCTCGAAACATTTGAAGACTTCAGTTCACCGTGTCGTCAAGGCACGACAAGAATGCTGCGCTACGCCGCTGACTATTGCGCCGCACTACTAATAAAAACACACCATCACAAGGAATACTGCGCCGCACTACTAATAAAAACACACCATCACAAGGAATACTGCGCCGCACTACTAATAAAAACACACACTAATAAAAACACACCATCACAAGGAATACTGCGCCGCTACTACTAATAAAACACACCATCACAAGGAATACTGCGCCGCTACTACTAATAAAAACACACCATCACAAGGAATACTGCGCCGCTACTACTAATAAAAACACACCATCACAAGGAATACTGCGCCGCACTACTAATAAAAACACACCATCACAAGGAATACTGCGCCGCACTACTAATAAAAACACACCATCACAAGGAATACTGCGCCGCACTACTAATAAAACACACCATCACAAGGAATACTGCGCCGCACTACTAATAAAAACACACCATCACAAGGAACACTGCGCCGCACTACTAATAAAAACACACCATCACAAGGAATACTGCGCCGCACTACTGATAAAAACACACCATCACAAGGAATACTGCGCCGCACTACTAATAAAAACACACCATCACAAGGAATACTGCGCCGCACTACTAATAAAAACACACCATCACAAGGAATACTGCGCCGCACTACTAATAAAAACACCCATCACAAGGAATACTGCGCCGCACTACTAATAAAAACACACCATCACAAGGAATACTGCGCCGCACTACTAATAAAAACACACCATCACAAGGAATACTGCGCCGCACTACTAATAAAAACACACCATAAAAAAAACACACCAAAACCTACCAGAGAAACAGACCATCGCATGGAGTACTGCACCGCACTACCGAGGAAACAGACCAACACATGGAGAACCGCACCGCACTACCAAGGAAACAGACTATCACATGTAATACTAAGCTGAACTGCCATTGGAACGGGCCAGATATGTGCCTGCTCCCAGTTTTGGTTCCTGCTTTGTGCTGGTTCCTCCAACAGAATTAAGATCCTGGATATGGGTTCCCACTCGTTTCTTTAGCAAAGCTAAACTCCGGTTTCTGGTTCCCTCTGTTTTTTTCGATAAAACAAAACCCTGGGTTTTGGCGCCCATCAGTTCTTTTGACAAAGGAAAACCCTGGATCCCGTTTCCCTCTGGTTCTCTTGGCAATAGTAAAACCGTGGGTCCTGGTGCCCATCGATTCTTTAGCAGACCATCGTCCAGATTCTTTAGCAGACCATGGTCCAGATTCTTTAGCAGACCATGGTCCAGATTCTTTAGCAGACCATGGTCCAGATTCTTTAGCAGACCATGGTGCTAGTTGTCTTAAGTTTCTTCGAGAACATTGGACCTTCAATACTGGTTGGCACTGTTGTTTTCATAAGTACAAGATTCTGACTCATGGCTCTCAGCCACAAAGTCGTGCAAGTCATACAGGATAACCCAAATCTTTTTGCTTTCACATTTATTGAAAATCAAACACCACAGGCAAGTTAATCAATCATCATGACCTGACACCACCAATGCAACTAACAAAGCTTGAGTTCTAGCTGAAGATCGTTATCTACAGCTGATAAATGAATGTCCAGCATGTCCAATATGCACCACCGATACAACCAATATTATTTTGCTGTTAGTTGAAGATCATTGTGTGATCCATAAAACTGAGGAGGTACCTGACACCTGAAGCCATACACTCATCATTTCAGGATAGCAAGGGTGTCTATCAAGAGCAGTGCACTGATCAACAGCATTTATGCACCACACAACGACATGTGTGGTGAAAGGGCAGTTTGTCATACCTGAAAATATTTCGCTAACCAGCCTTAGAGGTTGGCTTACGTTGCAAGCACCAAACTTGGATGTTGGAGTCGTAGATAGCAGATGATATGCATACGGAAAAATGCAATGGCCGATTTACATGTGAGAAGTCATCATGTTTCATTCTCCAAAGAATGGCAGATGTTTGCAAGAGATCTTTGTGGCAGGTTTGTGGTATCAAACAAGTGAGATTTTCTGCTCCTCGCTATTTCTTGCTCCTCGCTGGATCCATTCATGTTCCAGGCTGGATCTTGGAATGTCAAGCTGAATCTTGGAATGCCAAGCTGCATCTTGGAATGCCAAGCTAAATCTTGGAATGTCAAGCTAAATCTTGGAATGCCAAGCTGGATCTTGGAATGCTAAGCTGGAGCTTGGAATGCTAAGCTGGATCTCTCTTTTTGCTGGATCTTTCGACATGATGCCAGGCGGGGTCTCGCTTCTCACTGGTTCCCTTGGATTGGTGTGAGACTGGATCTTTGTCCTTGCTGGATTTTTCGGCTTATTGTCAAACTGGATATTGGTTCTTTCCGGATCTTCTGACATGATACGAGGCTGGACCCTGGTTTCTTCGTCCCAACTCCAGACTGGTGCCGGGGTTCTCTCTGGCTCAAAATCACAAGCCATGAACTGGCTCCCGGGAAGAGATCCTTGGAGCCAGGCACATGTCTGGGACTCTCATGCGGAATACTGCGCCGCATTGCCCATGGGACGAGCCCCCGTACGAACTACTGGGCCGCACTGACGATGGCACAAACCCTCGTATGAAATACTGAGCCGCACTGCCGATGAAATGGGCCCTTAAGTGGAAGGCTGCACTGCACTGACGATGGAACGAACCCTCGTATGAAATAGTGCACCGCGCTGCCGATGAAACGGGCGCGTATGTGGAATACTTTGTCGCACTGCCGGTGAAATGGGGCCTTATGTGGAATATTGCGCCGCACTGACGATGGAGCGAACCCTCGTATGAAATACTGCGCCGCACTGCCGATGAAACGGGCCCGTATGTGGAGTACTGCACTGTACTGACGATGGAACGAACCCTCGTATGAAATACTGCGCCGCACTGCCGATGAAACCGGCCCTTATGTGTAATACTGCGCCGCAGTGGCGATGGAACGAACCCTCGTATGAAATACTGCGCCGCACTGCCGATGAAACCGGCCCTTATGTGTAATACTGCGCCGCAGTGGCGATGGAACGAACCCTCGTATGAAATACTGAGCCGCACTGCCGATGAAACGGGTCATTATGTGGAATACTGCACTGCACTGACAGTGGAACGAACCCTCGTATGAAGTACTCAGCCGCACTGGCCGAAACGGGCCCTCATGTGGAATACTGTGCCGCACTGCCGATGAAACGGGCCCTCATGTGGAATACTGTGCCGCACTGCCGATGAAACGGGCCCGTATGTGGAATACTGTGCCGCACTGCCGATGAACGGGCCCTCATGTGGAATACTGTGCCGCACTGCCGATGAAAACGGGCCCTCATGTGGAATACCGTGCCGCACTGCCGATGAAACGGGCCCGTATGTGGAGTACTGTGCCGCACTGCCGATGAAACGGGCCCTTATGTGGAATAACTGCACTGCACTGACAGTGGAACGAACCCTCGTATGAAGGTACTCAGCCGCACTGCCCGAAACGGGCCCTCATGTGGAATACTGTGCCGCACTGCCGGTGAAACGGGCCCTCATGTGGAATACTGTGCCGCACTGCCGATGAAACGGGCCCGTATGTGGAATACTGTGCCGCACTGCCGATGAAACGGGCCCTCATGTGGATACTGTGCCGCACTGCCGGTGAAACTGGCCCTCATGTGGGAATACTGTGCCGCACTGGTGGCCTGTGAAACGGGCCCTCATGTGGAATACTGTGCCGCACTGCCGATGAAACGGGCCCTCATGTGGAATACTGCACCGCACTGACGACGGGACGAACCCTAGAATGAAGCTGTAGGTTAAAAACAGCTTTCGTTGCGTCCAGACCGTGCCGCCGACCAACAGGATTCCGTTAAAGACATGATTGTAGGTACGTTTTCCAACAAAGGTTATTCCGGACCATTTTAATTCAATTACCTCAGTTGACCTTTAACCCTCAGCCTGATTCGCCGTTTCTCATAACGCGGACTGATGGGGGATGGGGGGGGGGGGCGGGATCGATGCGCCCCCCCCCCGGCGTTTCCAAACTGACGAAGATAGAGTTTAGTGGAAAGCCAGTGGATAAGACTCAACGGGATCTTGCGATTGGTCCTAGTATTTAAGTTGTTATGTCAATAATTGACCCCCTTATGCCAGGTAGAAGTCAGATATTCCAGAGAGCCGCACTTTTTCAGGTTTACAGCATCATGCATACCAGACCATGACCTTGTGGCCACACGAGGCGTGCATACCAGGCGTGCATTTTTTGGTCAAAATTCTGGTAAAATGGTGTATATTTATATTTACGATACATGACTCCGTTACGCGGCAATGTCCGCCCGCCGCGCGCGTTCCGAGGCACCGTCGCTTATCACCCGCCGGCAGAACGAAGCCGTGGATTGCCGTGCATTGCTTCTAAAAAAAACTGCCGTTGCTCCCAAGCCAGGACAGCTAGAAACACATCGTCGGTGTCAAAACGTGCGCAATAGATGCCCCGTACGCCACTTGAGCTTTAGGTGCGATTGCACAATATGCTGGAGGGGTATCCTGGAAAAACCCTACGCGAGTTGCATCGTCCCTTCCCTCCCTTATGAGGGCGAGGGTTACGGGGGCAAGGATTTTCGAGATTCTAATTTTTTGGTTTAAAATCAGCCACAGTTGTAAATCTATCCTAACCGGCAATTTCTTGAACGCAAGAGGTTGATCAAAATCATTTCAGGTCAGATCTTTGATTGTGATATACATATATTACATATATGTTTATATAGGGCTTTGTGATAAGTAATCTAAAACCAGCGCCAAAAACTACCTCATAAAGCAAGCATGTCCGTCAAAAGATCGATTAATTTAAACTTGACCTGACCTTCACGACTGACTCAAACTCAATGGAGTGAGCTCTCAGCTTCATTTTAACTATGCATTTGCTTCAAAAACTATATCAAGGCTGTATGACTCCGTCTGAAGCGCTATTGTTGCTTTAGCTTGATGGGTGCCGTAAAAAGTGCCGTCGCTAGGAACAATGACCTGGCTTTGATGCGTTCACAAGTCGGTGACCCTAGAGGTGTCCTTGTTTGCAGCACAAGATCTGCTATTCAAATGAATACAGCTACACGAAAATTGGTCATGCTAAGCCCCACCGTTCGGCGGTTATTCTGGAAAACCGCGGAGCAAAATATCAAGTTGCGCCTTCCCCCGAGCGTGGTGAAGAAGCAGATTAGCTGTGAAATCCGAACAAAATGTGCGATGACTTAATCTGTCTTTAAATGGTTGGAGGAACGAAGCCAAGAAGGAGGATAGTGAGAGGCGGCCCCGTAGGCCTGTTTTTCTATATCCTCATGGATGACCCTCGACGGAAAGTTAAAAAAAACATGGCCCTCGACGGAAAGTCAAAAAAAAAAACGCCGTAACATACAATCGCCGGGCTCCGACTCCTGAAGAAAATCCTGAAAAAAGAGAAAAATCCTGGCTGCGCCCCGACTCGAGGGGTCCGTTAACATTCAGGGAGTCTCGGCAGTCAGAGACCCTCAGGGGCTGGAGTGGCCCGGGAGAACCAAAAACCCATGGTGACCGACGGGCTCTGAAGCGGTTGAGCACTCCTGGATGCCACCGGTATGACAAGCTCGCTTGCTTCCGGACCAATGTACCTTGAGCCAAGGTACCTCGAGCCAAGGTACATCGAGCCAAGGTACATCGAGCCAAGGTACATCGAGCCAAGGTACATCGAGCCAAGGTTCCTCGAGCCAAGGTACATCGAGCCAAGGTACCTCGAGAAGATCCGGGCACGGAGACTTCTACGGTCCAGTGATTCGGTTGTCAAGAAACCGAGCCAGTCCACTGGTGTCAGTCAGTGCCAGTGTTAGCCAGTCAGTTGGTAGTGACTATCAAGTGGACATTGAGCGCCGATTGCCGGAGCACGAAGCGCCGAAGCCGTGGACGCGAAGCGAGCACCGACCAAACTCCCAAGCGTGAATGACTCCACGTTTTTCGAAGCATATCTCGATCAAAAATTGCGCGGCAGTGGAAGGAACACGGCTTACGCCGAACTGTATCATACTTCACTCAGAAAGGCAGGATCTAGGTGTCTATACACGCGCGTTATTTCGTGCAGGCTGGCGCTGATGCCCGACGGAGTCGACCCCCGCTCGTGAGCCGGGCACAATACACGCCCCCACCCCTCCCCTCCTCAAACGCCGGCGCAGGTTAGGTGTGCGCATCGAGGCGTAGCTGTAGTGCATGCCGGGGGCGCTCGCAAGGCCCAGTAACTGTCTCCAGGGCCTGCAGAAAGCATACGGACTTACCCCGCAGGCCCTCAGACCGGAGTTAGCTGCAGCGGTCCGGCCGACCCGGCAACCGAGGACAGCCGCTGACGGAACTGGGGAGGGGAGGGGAGGGGGAGGGAGGGGCTCAGCACGCGACGTATGGAGGCTCATCTTCCAAACAGAAATCTGGGGATCCTCTGCCGGCGCTGGGGTGTTAGATAAAACTGGGTGAAACCGTGGAAAATTCCCGGGAATTCGGAGCCCTAGCGTGCGGCTCGGCTGGCCGGACGTCGGGCGTTTTCGCCCGTGCAGAATCAAAATGAGGAGGATTTCCATCCCGGATCCGAACAGCGCGTTTCGTCGAGGCTCCGACAGAGTGCAGAAAAATGCACTGGATGCACAGTCTGAATAGGTGGGAAGGTCCCGTCCACTTCGTTCCCTTTTGAGACCTGATGCCCCTTTAACATCACCAGTACTTCGCCGGTGTATGCAATGCCTTCCATTCAAGTCACGACTTGAAAGCTATTTATTGTGTTCCACCACTGGTATATCCACTACTGGCGTAAGTATGCCTTCGCGCGGGTCATACTTACACCACGAACGCATCCAGGGTAAAAGTTTTCGACTCCCGCACAGTGGGGCAGATCGCCTTCCAAGCCGCGCTTAATACAGGGGAGTTACCAGATGAGGCAACGTGAATATTCTTGTGTTAATTTATGGGCCGGGTACCCGGATGGAGGATGAAATGAGCAAAGTAAGCTTCAGGTGAATATTAGCTCTACTCTTGCCAGGACGTTAATTTTACTAAAGAAGCAAAACGAAAACCTCCCGGCTGTTTGTGACGGAAGGAAGATAAGAGTAGCCAGGTTCAAGGTTTTAGACCAACTGCTGACGCCCATTTTACCAGGTCATGAAGTTCGCACAAAAACACGCGCCATCACCGCCCTCGGATTGATGATTCAGCAACACTGGAGTGTAATTAAATGCAAAACTGTCCACGGATTAAATGGGGAATTTGTTGTCGCCATCGTTTTTACTGGCGATCACTGTATCAGTGATATCAGTGATTTACGGGTGATGAATGTATCCTACGAAAATATCATGCTAAAAACAAGTTCAAAATGCTATGCTGCGATCCCTCTAGCGGTGGTCACCATAAGCAGAAAAACCCCATAAATCTCTTGGCATTACTATCTCTATGGTGCCAGCGCTCTATCTGGGTATACAGGTACAGCATCGTGACGGCATGCCTTCCATATTAAAAGTATGGAATATTTTTAATATGGAAGGCATATGTTTAATATGGAAGGCATTTTTAATATGCCTTCCATATTAAAAATGCCTTCCATATTAAAAGTCGTTTGCTAAACGCCCCGCCATCAACTGCCTTTGGCGTCAAATTTCACCGACAAGATATTGCGGAATACAAAATAGGCAGCACAGTCGCAGTTGCATTTCTTTCTTATGCCTTAAACGGACGTCCAAAGCTGTGACATGGAAAAAGTGATCTTTGAATCATAAACAGCCTTGAGAACGACCTAGCCCACTGTGGTGTGCCTGCTGTTTAGCTGGCGCGGTATCCAAGGTGCTGCTTAGTAGAAGGAAGTGTTCCACATCTGTATGCGGTTTTGAGTTGAAATAAGCATCTTGAAGACCGTTCGGTGCGGTTCACTGCCCTGCCAGTCTTAAGACCTAAACCTCACTAGTTTCTGAGTTGCGCGCCCGCGAACATGCACACGCTTTTTCGGGTGACTATTTCAAGGTTACCAGGCATCCATGACGACACAACAGCGTCATTTAAATCCTACCATTCCAGTGGCCATGCGGCGATCAAGGCAAGAAAAGATATAGCTCCCGAGTCATTCATATCTGGCGTTTGTGAGCATGATTTTCAGATATCAGGCCCGTCAATTGGCTCTTGATCAATATTGTGCAGGGTACGATGACGCAATCAAACAATGACATATTGAGAAGTAAGTTTACCAAGCAGAGAATTGTGTTGTCTAGAGCAGTCTTTTTCGCTTTACATTGTATTGTATCAAATATTGTACAAGCTTGTTGTACAAAGTATACCATTAGTTAAAGTTTACCAATAGCACTACACCAGTTAAATTGATATGCATATAAATTGGAGTATACTAAAAGTAAAAGTGTGTCGATAGAGCTCATTCCATGACATATGACGCCTGCTTCAATATCTTCATATGAAGAACATTTCCTTTAGCGGCGGTCACCTCACACCCGTGCCACTGGAATGGAATGGAAGTAAGGCGTGGGACATGAGCCCTGATCCCAAGCCCTGAGCCCTGATGCCAAGGGCTCAACCCTCGGAGATTGGTTCGACAGATTGCGACACAAAACGACCTGGGCCGTTCGTTGCGTCGCTAAACCCCCGAAACATTGCGTTACTAAATCCCACAAACATTGTGTCACCAAACCCCACAAACATTGCGTCTCTAAACCCTACAAACACTGCGTCACTAAACCTGGCAAACACTGCGTCGCCAAACCCCACAAACATTGCGTCGCCAAACCCCACAAATATTGCGTCGCCAAACCCTACAAACATCGCGTCGCCAAACCCCACAAACATTGCGTCACTAAACCCCACAAACATTGCGTCGCCAAACCCCCGTTCATTGCATCGCCAAACCCCACTAACAAGGCTCGCTGGTGCCGCACCGCAGGGATTCACAGCGTTTTTCCCCTCATCCTTGGGGAAATGCTTGGGAAATGCCCTGCCGCTACAGCGAGATAACTTGAAGTTTGCAAAATATTTTGATACATTTATGAAGCATAAGTATTAGTCTTGTTCCTCGGAGAAAAAATAGGAGAATAGGGGTACAGTTGGGTTAACCCAAGTCGTTAAAATTACAATAGAGATATAGTTGGGTTAACCCAACTATATCTCTGTTCTCCTGTTTTTATCTCCGAGGAATAAAACTAATACTACTGTCTTATCTATGTGAATAATGTTCCTCTCTAATGTACCGAACAACTTACGTAATATTTTGATATAAATGCAATGGCAACGTACGCGGCGTTGTTGAGACCTACTTGAACTCCAAGTGTGCCTCGTTAGACCCCACGTGGTCGGATGTTGAACATCGTGGCCGTTGGTCGAACGCTGCTGGCGGAGGCGCAAAACGTAAACAATGAGCTAGGTGCTTTCTCGGAACGACAAGGAGCGGTATCGACCTTAACGCTGAAAAATCAAGACTTGCGCGTTATCCCAGTTACAGCGGCCTGCTTAGCACAATCGGAATAAACGCGGGTATCAGATATTTTACGAATGATAACTTAAACCGTAAAACACTGCCGAATAGATGAGTGAATTTGCACAGGTCGCTTTCAACCTTAGCGATTGCCGCCAGGACAAAGACCCAGAATTTCGAGCGATGCATAAAATAGCTTGGCAATACTGAGCCGGCGGTCACCTGAAATAAATCATGCATAAAAGAGATGTATGAGCATAAAACACGATCCCGTTGCCTCCCTGGATCATAAGGGCATTGCAACCCTTTTCCATGGTTAACTTATTTAACATTACAACGCTTGAGGTAGTGTTTAGTACTATTACGCGAGCATGCTCGTAGTTTCGTTTCACGTAGGAGATAAATAAGCGTCTAAGACAAAGTGCGAAGCATTCAAACCCACGTGTGCGCACATCAACTTGTCAAACTACAGCTGATTTGAAGCTCCCGGTTCTGAACAAGGCTGAGTTCGTCGCTAATGTCACCGAAAAGGAATACCGTGCGACACCTCGCATTGCTATCCACACACGCGCCCCCTGGGCGTCGTTTGAGCGAGAACTGAATGTAAGCCCCTCCCCCCTCTTTCTCAGTTTACGACGAGATTAGCTCCGTCATTCTGCGTGGCAGATCGTGTTACCCTTGCTGATGATGCGTGGGAAGTTGGAGCGCAGCGCCTGTAACTGAGTTGCGGGATACCGCTGGTGTTCCAGATAGATCATCAGGAGTGAGCTCAGCAGGAGTAACCAGCTCCAGGGCAAGCTTATAAGGCTGGAGCTCAGCATGGGTGTTCAGCTCCAGGGTGAGCTTATAAGGCGAGAGCTCAGTACGCGTGTTCAGCTCCAGGGCCAGCTTATAAGGCGAGAGCTCAGCACGAGTGTTCAGCTCCAGGGCGAGCTTATGGGGCGTGAGCTCAGCACGAGTGTTCAGCTCCAGGGCGAGCTTTTAAGGCGGGAGCTCAGCACGAATGTCCAGCTCCAGACCACATCTTTTTCAGCCAAGTACCGTGAGTTAGTAAGTGCTGTCCCCGTCAGTGATGAGCAAATATCCATCTACATACTTGGATATGTGCCTATCCTTTCTCCGAAGTCAACTTCTTCGATGCAAGCATAGCCACCTTCGAGGGAAACGCGAGAATTAGTGTGATAAATATGCGGAAAATGTGACCTTTGTCATTGGAGCATAGATTAGCTCGGCCAATGTCAGTGTTCCCTCTCGTTACACAACCTTCCTCACCGAATTTATAAGAAGAGCGAGATTCGGTTTCATCAAAAGAAATGTTTTGCATTGGAAGATGTTTAAGCAAGCATCATATGCGATGAAACAAGCTCGCTTATAACTATTGGTATACTTTTCAGTAAAGAGGACTGCGCTAGACAGCACAGGTTCTCCTTTTATTTAGTATGCTGCCCGGTGCACCCTTGTTTGATTGCGTCATCGTACATTACACAACCTTGATTGAGAGCAAATGGACGGACATTACATCTGGAAATCGTGCTCACGAGTGTCAGAATGAACGAATGGACAATCATATTTTGGACAATCATAATGGACAATCAATGGACATTTTCTTCGCATCGACCGGTGCATGGCTTATGGAATGGCAGATTCGAAAGAC
This sequence comes from Pollicipes pollicipes, assembly GCF_011947565.3. Lineage (NCBI taxonomy): Eukaryota > Metazoa > Arthropoda > Thecostraca > Pollicipedomorpha > Pollicipedidae > Pollicipes > Pollicipes pollicipes. Next base: position 183,351 of record NW_023595962.1, read on the forward strand.
ATTGTGATGACGTCATGTATGCCAGGGTGGTCTCGAAACATTACCCCAAAAATCTACCAAGCTTCGCAGGCGTGTAGCTCAGAAATAAGAGGGTTTAGGTCTCAAGAAAAGCACGGCTGCGAACTGCACTAAATAGTGTTCAATATGGCTATTTGAGTTCAATCCTCCATAGACATCTGTGACACTACCCTCAAGAAACATTTATCTCTGATTCTGACAGCGCAAGTCAGGGACATCATGGTATATCGCGTTAATCTGCTCAGAATGCAAAAAGCATCTTGGATTTTTCCATAGTTGCTATCACTGTAAGGGCTGAATGGTTTTAATAATGTCTGACCTAGACATAAATACCGACCTTTTTGGCAGGAGATTAAAGTGCAATGCTGCTATCACTGTAAAGGCTGAATGGTTTTAATAATGTCTGACCTAGACATAAAATACAGACCTTTTTGGCAGGAGATTAAAGTGCAATGCTAAGTGTTGACATTCTCATGATTGGTCGGCTGGCAATTCAGTGATTTATAATTACCGCCTCACTTCAGTGGATATACGATATACGCCACGATCATGTCGATGCTTCAAGCGTTAAGAGTTTGAAGTTTTCATATTCACCTAGCGACGTTTAATATGCCGGGAGGTGCTAATTTACCGACGTTATAGTGCTACATAACGAAGACATCGGCGAGACTGAACACTTGGGGCTGTGCTCACCCTCGACAAGATGACATGATGAATATTCGTAAGGTTGAGCGCATCGCGAAATATTGAGCACTACCGATGTAATTGTTGTCTAACGTTATAACGTCATTCAACCAGTACTTTCTGATATACTGAAGGTAGTTAACTCGACAGAACTTTGATCTCAGTAATGTCGAAAGCAAGGAAAAGCTCAAGGTCATCCTTTCATGCATCAAGATGTTCCACATATTTCCTACGAGCCATTCTCGCCAAGAAAGCTCCGCCATGATTTCTGCCACGTGCCTACGGTTGGTATGATGTTTCTAGGCAGATGTGCCGAAGCAATTGCGTCTGTGTAATCATTGCTAATCCCCCTGTATGTCATCGAAACAATCTCGCCCAGTCAGTCAATGCATTGACGCCATGGAGTCAAGACAGTGATAGTAGCTTGGCCTTAAGAAATCCGCTACTTGAAGTTCGCTTCTAGTTTACCGCCGTCACGAGTTAACGAAATGGGGGAAAGCTGGGGGGGGGGGGGGCTAAACAGGGTAGGCGTAAGCCACAGACTGTTAAGCATGCCGTGAATAACACCAGGCAGGAACAGCAGCCCTGTTTACATAGGGAATTTACGATGTTGCCAGATGGGCGTCAAAACTGGCCGCCTGCAGAATTTTTTAGTCTCGTGCTCCGCGGTGCTGGTAACCCGACGTCCTTGGGTCAAGCTGTGCAGCGTTTTGTCATCGCATTGAATGACCTATAACAAAAACCTTACCTGCTTTCTGAGAAATCCATGTCGATTTTATGTTCTCAGCTAGAGCTTAGCAATAATGCGGCACACCACAAGACCAACAGCGACAAAGTGATAGTCGGCGCCACTCTAAACGTCGCGCCTTTACGGTTAACCCTCGCGCATACACAGCTTTCAGCAACCTCCTGACAGCTGAAACTAAACCCGACCAGTCAGCGAAGAATTCTCAAAGATCAAGATCGATAAAAATGAACATATGGCGGCGCGACTGTTCATCCCGAGACGGCTAGGCTACCATATCGAAAATGGAAGCTTGGCACAGACTCTTTTCAAGTACCATATTCCCCATACATAGATAGTACAAGATGTTGAAGTTGCTGCAGTCAGTTGCATAGCCTGGTTGTAAAGTAAAGAACACAAACACACTTAGCACAATTTTTTTCATTATTACTTATATATAATAATAATACAATAATTAATTTTTAACACTTGCACAAGAGAATAACCGAGATCGCCACGATTGACACACTTTTCTTCCAGTCTGGCAACCATATACTTCCCACGTAAACAGGGCTAGTCTTCACCTGAAATTTGGCCGACGGGAGATGCAACCTGGCTTCAGTTGCCTGTCATACATTTGCAGGGGCCTGGCCTCAGTTGCCTCCGCGTAAGCGTCTGGTACGCATGGCATGTTTGCTGCCTGAAAAGTGATCCCTTCCAGAGCGGCCGAGGGTGGCCACAGGCTTCCGGTGCACTACAAACCTCTCTGCAGTCTGGGAGGACCGCCATATTTCTTTCGCCACAGCTGGCTGCGTCGCACACCCTCCTGCGACGCCGCCAACGCTAGAGATTACCAAGAGTCTCGAATTTAACCCACATTCCACCACGGTCCAAGTAAAGAGGCGGCTCGATATACGAAATGACGGAGATTCTCAAACAAATCTTTGTTCCTTGGGGAAGACGTTCACTGCTAAGTGAGAGTTACCTGATTATTCCCAGTAAATGTAGTTCAGTTCCTACCAGATACCCCTCCTACACAACGCCCGTCAACAAACGGAGTTGCCGCAGTAGATGCAGACATTGCAGTGGATGCAGACAAAAGTTTATTAACGAAAATCAAAACACAAGCGAACAAAACCAATTAACGATGACGAAACGTACACAGGGGACGAACACCTATACCTCAACTCGCTTCCCTTGAGCACTAAAATACCCGCTTTGTCACTCACACTGGCCGCATATGTGACGTCATTCGCGTCATATGTCCGACGTCATGGAGCCCTAGCCGAGAACGAATCATGTTCTTCCAACAGAAACAGCAGACAACGCGTGCGGCGACAAAACGTACCCAACGTCGCGCCGCGAGTGTGTTCCTCCGCCCTCCACGGCTCAATTATCATCCCAGGTTAAAATTCGTTCGCCTTGACCTTCGGGGTGTTCGCATGTGCCCGCGCCGCCGTCTCATCCAGACAGCCGCGACAACCCTTGATTACAGTCACGTGGTAAGGGGTCAAGGTCAGTCGCGGTGCGATGGAGTCGCAAGAAATCAAAGGACACACCGTGGATGACGCTGCTCTGTAGTGGTGTCCCGCTCGTCTTCTGCTGCCACGCAAGCCATTCGTTTCATCACGTAGGCGCCACATCCTCTGATCCCGTTCAAGCGTGCCACACCAACACGCATCGGGACTTCCTCCTCGCCACTTGCCGCTAAATGTATGACAATGCTGCGAAGGAAGCAGAAGACTACAGAATCGCTCAGGGATAAAAGATGCCTTTCCTGAGGAGTTATGGAGAACCAATGTCTGTTGCTCTACCAGTTTCCACCGGTCTCGCGCGTGCGACATGTAAAATGGTGTCCTTGAAGGGAGTTGGAGGAATGCAACAAAGTCAGTACAAAGACCAGTAAAATGAATTTCAACTAGAAGCTTACTTCCGCTTTCCTATTTGAGTCAGTACTAGGACAAATAAAATTATTTTATGCTAGAGGGATCCTACATTGGCAGATTCCGTTAGCCCCCGCACGTGGCGGTGCGCAGTATTAGCTGCCGGGCCTGGAGACAACATGGCGAGTTTTCAGTGCGCAATCACAACCGTACCCAGTTCTGCTACCAAGTTTGAGCTCACAGCACCAGACTCGGCACTAGCACCAGCACCAGCACCAGCACTAGACTTCGCATCAGCACCAGCACCAGCAGCATGAGTGCAGCACTAGCTCAGATCGGAACGACACAAACAACACTTCCAAACGACGACGTCAGCTGTTTTCTGTTGGCGGCAGTTAGACCAAACCCTATCCCATGAGCTCAGAGCAGACCAGACCAGACCAACGGGAATGCCTGGTCAGACCGCTGTTACCAAGTCAGGAAGGAAGTCTGTCTAGACCAGAAAGCTGAGCGTGTCGCCATCCACCGGCGACAAAGCCGGATATGGCCCACCGCCTACGCTACGTGCAACAGCTGACCACGAAAGATGACCGCCCCCATCCATGAGGAACATGGTGGCCGAGTCCTGCCAGCCTCCGCTGTCCAACAGCTGGTGAATCGACCACCCACGACGTTGCCATCAAGGAAAGGGCGCGCAAGAACTCTACAAACGCGGTGCCAGTGGACAACACACGAAGAGCAATGTAAACGGGTCATTAGTTTCGCGCATGAGCTGCCAGGGGACGGAGGGGGAGGGGTAGGGAACGTCACGAAGGTCCAGGTCGGGTCAACGGCCTCGCGGGACTCGCCCGCATCGTCAGGCAATGCTAGAGTCGCGTTCGGTCACGTCGAGAGGTGTCATCGTGCGGTGATTGGCCATCGCAGCGGTCACGTGACACCAAGCCGGTGCAGCTGACGAAACGGATGCCTCAGCACCCGTCGGTCCAATCGGATGTCAAACGCCGATGGAACCATCGAGCGGTGGGATGGGCGACCCGCCATCGCGGATCACAACCTTAAAGGCGATGCCCCGCACTGCCGCCGGCGTCACCTCGACACCACGGCCAGGCAAGGCACTTATATCACAAGGACCACCAAGGTGGCGGCCGCCCGCAGCCGGCTAGGCTTGCCAACAACACAGTGCACGTGCCAGCAGCGAACCTCGAGCGCCGACACGGCACACCAAAGGCGCGCCGCGTCCGAAGACGGCCAGCAAGAGCGTCTGGCGCCGCCACTTACAAGAGAACTAACTACCAATCGTCGCGAAGCCTGGGCTAGCCAATAACCAATCACAATCGAAATCACAGGGGCCAATCGCGGGCCTCGATCTGACCACAACGGCGCTATTCTAGTCTAGTTGCTCCAAATTCACCGGTCTCCAACCGCTTGGCCATCAGACCGCGGGGTCCGCAGCGAGCCTAGAACGACTTGATGACGCTGGGAGCCTTCAGGTTGCTGCTGCTGAAGCTCTGTATGAGCATCATCAGTTTCTTGCGGGCGCCGATGGTCTTGACGCCCAGCTTCTTGAGATCCTCCTCGGTCATAGCCAGGAACACCTGCAAGTCGATCTCTTCGTCCCGGAACAGCTCTGTTGGCAGGGTCAGAGGTCAAGGTCGCACGCGCAGGGGACGCGGACGGCACGAAGCATGGTCTGAGCGAGTCCTTCGTCCTCTGGTAATTTACAGCCATGTCTCACTCAACTCTGCACGTGGTGCACACTAGCAAGAGTATCAATGGTGCATTACACATATCCTAACGTTTATTGGCGTTGGATGAAAGTCGTTAGTCCTCAGTGCAACACTTGAATCGGGTGGAAACAAGGATAAGGGCCGGGCAGAACAAGACGACACCTCTCGTCCGTACTTTTATGAAGTATGGGAGCGTTACCCCAAGAAAGAACTTCACCAACCTAATCAGGAAAGTTTCATGTCACATGGCGTTTCCACGATACACTACATCTCAATTCGATTTCGATTCAATTCATCTCATTCATTCGATTCGATTCAATTCATTTTCCATTTCGGTTCGATTTCGATTCAATTCATCAATTCATTCGATCCGATTCAACTCATCTCAATTCAATGACACGCTTTGGTCGGAGTATTTCACAAACAAATTTCAATGACATAAGTATTTTCTTAAATCGGTACACCCCATCACACTGAATACTGGCTTTTGTCAGCAGAACAATCGGAAGGTTAGAAGGAAGGACGGCCGAAATGTCAAGACCCTCCACGGTCTTGTTACCGACAACGGTTAGTGAATACATCCCGCGAACCTCGACTTAGTCTAATTCATCCACTCCACCAGCATGCTGAAGGCATCCACTCACCCGAATACTGTTTGAGGCCGTCAATGCTCTCCAACAGCTCAGCCAAATCCTTCACCGGGTTGGTCGCCTTCGGGAGGATGCCGCAGTCGAAGACGTTCGACTGGCTGAGAAAGCTTGGCAGACGGCTGTCACCGGTGCTGCGATTGGTCGACGGCCAGGCGGAAGGCGTGGCCATAGAGGTGGTAGTCAGCAGCCCCAGCTTCTGCCGGAAGACAGCGCAAACACACATCTATTAGAAGAACTTCCCGTATCTAAGCGGGTGTATTCCACGCATCGTTAATACCCCACACATCGTTTCATAAGGGACAAACACTCGGTGTATGCTCCACGATTTCTTCCACTACCGTGACCAACCTAGCGTGAACGCCACAATCACAAAGCCAAGAAACGTTAAGTCCAAGAAAAAACCCATAAAGGTCGATATTCCAGATCGAAGCCAGGTAAGAAGTACCGAGCTAGAACCAGCCCTTGTTGCCTGCTGATTATAGACCACGGGACCAAAATGACGTCACAAACAGGACCCGTCACGTGGGCGGTAAACTGCAAATGTCTCACAATCTGACATCGACAAGCCGGCCTTTACAGATTCAGTTCGAGCCCTTCTGGTCGGATGACCTAATGGGATCTGCGTCCCGCGCTAAACGGTGTTTGATGCATGAGCCATTACCCCACCACCCGATCGTGAAATTTCGGGTCGGCGGTAGAGTTTGGTGGCCGCTTGAGTTTAGCGTGCCGCGATGCCCGGCGCGGTCTGCTGCCCTCTGACCCCTGCCCTGCCCTCTGGTATTGCCTGACCTTCAGCGCGGCCGCTACCACCATCCGCAGACCACCCCAGTCAGGACAACTAGCGAGCCTCTAAAACGACTCCAACACACTCCGCCACGGGCGGGTGAACCGGTATGTAGGCGCTCTAACCAAATGAGCTCTCGTGACGGACCTGAGATGGCTGACTGGCTTGGGACGTCCCGGGCTTGTTGGCTGTTCCCAGCTCCTCCTTCAGCAGCCAGTGCGGCGAGGAGCGACTAAATCCATAGCCGCTCCACATGTCCGTCGGCGTCCGTGGCTTTGGCACCACCTAGTGGAGACATCGGACACTAAAGCTTGCGAATTGAAACCAAAGCGTGTCACTGCTGCGCATCACTACGAAGCAGTCTACGTGGTAAACAGTCATACGACCAGTGTACTAACATCACAAAAAAATGTTTTGTCACTTTCCAGCTCGCAGTTCAAAGTTCCATTCTCAGCTTTCTCAGCGACCAGTGATCGTCATACTTCGGTCAACGCAAACGGAGCAAACGACTCTTACCCATTGAGTTCGTGGTGGATTATATCCAGTTCGTCACTATACGCTGATGTTAAGACATGCCAGTTAGGCAGGAGGGTGCCAGGATTGGCAATTACTGCCGCTGTCGGCCGCTACCAAAACAAAACACGAAGCGGACTGCGGCCCAGCCGGCATACCCCGGACAGCGAGGGAGAGAACCAAGCGCGTTGGCGTGGGGTCAAGTGCACGCGAACTACAGATGTTTTGATATGAACATCTATAAATTTATACAAAGATAGTTGTATCCATACATCGTCTATATATGGATAATATACAGCACATCAATTGTAAAATATCCCTGACTATTTCATAGTTTATCTATAAATATAAAACTAAATGGTGGTGCTTCCTAAAAGAACATTAGTTTGCTTGTGAAAATTTTTGACCTGTAAACGCCAGCAACTTCGGTCCAAAAGCAGGTCAAGAGGCCGCGGATGTGCCTGCCAAGGGTCAAATGTGGCGGGTTGGTAGGTTGAAAAGTTGCTTCTCCAGCTCCAACCCAGTCCAGGTATGAAGAGCAATCTAGTGCGTAGCATAGAGGAAATTGCGTGGTTTTCCTGTAGAGAGCACATCGTCCTAGTGACGGACAAAATGTAAATTCCCCGCAGAAATGACAAATCATGATACCAAAATGTTGACAACATGTAGCAAATGCGCTTGAAATGCCAGTGCAAACCAGATCTAAAAAGGGGTGTACGTCCTTCTGACCACGTTGAACGACATTCTCTACCGCCAAATGCCCTTTATCCGAAACGGTAAGTTCCCTACCAGCTCCTTCCGAAACACACCGTTCTAAGCAATCTAGAACGACCGCTGCCAGAAACACATCTGGCAATGAGGTTGGTTCTTACCGAAGCCGTCTTATTTTCACACGAACAATTCGTGCCTTACCGAGGCGGTCTAGGCACTACCGAAACAAACCAGGTCATGCCGGGGCCATCTGCCTCCGACATAAGCGATTTAGTTTCCACTAAAGATATCCGGTTCCCACCAGAAAGATCCGGTTATTGATGTTACACTGAAACGATCTGGTTCCAAACGAAATATTGTCGCTGCCACCAGACGGAGGTGGTGCTTACAGAGTATCTGTTTATAGCGGGATTGATCAGCTTCCTACCGGCGCGATCTGGTTCCCGCCGGACAGATCCGGTTCTTACCGGCGCCCGCCGCATCTTGGCGGCCAGCGCTCGCTTCTCGTCATAGTCGTTAAGCGTCGAGAGGAGTTTTCTTCTCGTATCCCGGTGCTCGGCGGTCCATTCCTGAGTGGAAGAAGGCAGCAGTCACGGCATCGTTTCGTCATTATCGGCATTACGAAAACGCAGGTTACGCCATGAGTCAAAAACGCATCATACCATAACGAACGTTAATAAATAACCATTTACAACGTTTCTTAAATAACCGTTTGAGACAACGTTCATTACGCTCCAGAAACTTTCCCTCACCACGCATTCACTCGATATAACGCCTTAGTAAACTTGATAGCACTTTTATCGGGCAGAGGAAGGGTTGGACGCATGTTCGATGAAGCGTATGCGTTTCGTACGTAGTAAATATGACGGTGAAAGAGCATCATGGGAGTCAAAGTGAAACAGATCGCACGCCTTTGTAAGAACCTTTGGAACGATATAGTCGATACACGATGCGTGGTGGGACACGTCAGATGACAGGCAGGTTGATCAGATGACAGATCGAACAACACAGCAAATTCAAGGACGGGAAAGCAAGATGGCGACGCCTTTCTAGTTCTATCACGGTATTTCAGGAGAGTGACGAATCAAGCCGCCCATTTTCACTATCTCTGTGCAACACTCCATTCTTGACCGTAACTGGCGATCATCGCCAATTTTTTTCCTCCGCTTCCTGCCTGAATACTTCCATGGGTGTACGTCTGCAAAAGTCTCAGATTTCTCCAGAACTTTAACAAAGGGAGATAGTATGCGAATTACTCCATGTTTAGCAGGCCAGCCTCACTGCATGCATTACGGCGTCATGCTCACCATGTTTCGTGTGCGCTGTTCTTACTTGTGCGTGCGGCGCAAAATTTCCGACGCAGATAAACGGTGGGCGAGCAAGATATAACGCTAGCTTGACTATAATGGAAAATATCAAATGGTGAAATGCAAAAGCACACCTTTGCGGATGGAGAGACAGCAAATGATCAAAGTGGACGAACAGCGCGGGTCGGATCGGAGCGATGCCTGTCGCGTGTTTTGGCTGACATTGGAGCGCCTAATGGAACGCATATCCGCGTATCATTCAGGTCGAAATCCGATAATGAAACCAGACGAGTTTCCAAGCCTCATTCAAGCCGCTTTCGTCAACATCGGGGCACTGAATGGAAAAAACGTAGCCATACACTATTCTAGTCAAAATTCCGTCAGGAAATTCGTCAAGTTTGCCAGCCCATTCAGTCAGATGTTCAGATCCATTGCATTGAATCGTTCTGGCCAACACCGGAGCGGTGGGCCGCAAGCTCCACGTTTAAGCACCCTTCACGGACACAATGCTAACGGACACACCCCGGTAATCTGCCCTCCATCCAGCGCCCCTCCGGTCTGCAATCCAGGCCCGCCTCAGACCCCTCGCCGTGCAGATGCTGTGGCAGATGCCGGTCCCATCGTTCCCGGCACCGCCCGAGTAAAGGACTATCGATCAGCGCAGTGTGCGGCGTTCCCTGCGAAACGACCTGGCAGGGACGACGACCTGGCAGGGACGACAAAGCACGGGTAATCTCAAAACCCTCCGCGTTTCTCTCTCTCTTCTCCTCTCCTCCCCTCTCTCTCTCTCTCCCCTCTCTCTCCCTCGCGCTCGCCTCTCCACCCTCTCTCTCCCTCTCTCTCTCCTCTCTCCCGCTCTCTACCCTCTCCCTCTCCCTCTCCCATCTCCCTCTCCGCTCTCCCGCTCCCTCTCCCTCTCTCCCTCTCCCTATCCCTCTCCCTCTCTCCCTCTCCCTCTCCTCTCCCTCTCCCTCTCCCCATCCCTCGAAGTCTTATCTCTGACCTGATCTGATCCGTCTGATCTTAGCTCATAGCCCCTGCCTGGAAAGAACAGACGAGACTCCGCCGAGGCCGGGCGCCGGGAATGCCCCGTTTAATAACGGTCGGACAATCGCGAGGCCCGGCGTCGACCTGCGGTAGGGCCGACCTAGGGCTAGACGACCCTCGGGTGAGAGAGTGAATGCCACCTCCTCCGCGCGCAGCTGGTAGGGAGATCGCCGGCCCAAGGGCGTGTGATCGGGCCGGGATACTCCCTCCGCCGTAACGGATCGCGAACCTTGTCTCAGCGCCGGCAGCGTTTCTACACCCCTGGCCTCGGCGAAGCCCACCGAGGGGCGGCCGGGGCCGACGGCGCGGTTGGTGCCCCCTGACAGTAGCAGGGAATTCATCTCGACGGCGCGCCTGACCCGACCCATCCTATTCAACAGTGGGGAGGGCGCCAGCATGTTCTCTCTGCATGGTGAGAATGTGCATTATGAGCTTTTTAATGCTAATGCATAAAGCGCCGCCCGAACAGGGGCTCGAACCCTGGACCGTTAGGTTAAAAGCCTAACGCTCTACCAACTGAGCTATCCGGGCGCACGCCCCGCGCTCAGCGCTGGCCCTCGACTGTTGCCCCGCCATACAATACAGCACAATACAATACAATACGCAATACAGTAAAAATACAGTACAATCTGCATTGAAAAAGGAGAGGGGGAGGGGGCGGGGATCCCGCAGCACAACACAACGACCGTTTACGAAGGCCGCCAGGGAGGACAGGACCAATAGGCGCCCCTGGATTTTACGGTGACACAAGAGCGCCGCAGGCGACCAAAGAGCACGCTTCGAGAATAAAGTGTCTTTTCAGCGTGAGGTTGAACCGAGAAGCCTTGGTCGGTTGCTGAAGGATTCCGTTCTTAGCGAGGACCGGGGGTCCCGTCAGGTTTTGTCTCGTACTGACGGCAATGCTCCAGTGCGTGACGCCACGCACTGCGAGCGCTCCTTTTATGAGACGCTGGAAGCCGCCTGACCTGTCAGGGACAGTGATTGTAATGACAGCAGTGGGCTAGTGAAGAAACCGAATTGTATGTATGTTTGTCGTGCCTCTAAAACAGCTGGTGTTCGACGGAATTGGGGGATAATGTATCATGTAGGTATGTAGGTAGTAATGTATGTATGTAGTATGTAGTAGTAATGTCTGTATGTAGGTATGTAGGCAGTACTGTATGTATGTAGGTATGTAGGAAGTAATGTATGTATGTAGGTAGTAATGTATGTATGTAGGTATGTAGGTAGTAATGTGTAATGATTTATGTAGGTATGTAGGTTAGTAATGTATGTATGTATGTATGTAGGTAGTAATGTATGTATGTAGGTAAGTACGGCTGACCGGCAGACGCATCCGCGCCCACGGAGGCCTGTCATTCCTCACAACACCTCCAGTTCCCACCCAACTCCCGTCGTTCGTCAGCTGGCACCGGAGGAGCCGGCATCGACGGGGGAAGAGGACAATGCGTGAGGTGAGGACCACTGTGACGACCCAGGACACTATCTGCAACTGCGTGCCGTCTCCTGCAGATGAGCTATGAATGGCGGTGGTAACGGTCTACGTAACGGTAACGGTAATGGCGTGGTGGTATGAATGGCGGTGGTGACGGGGCCCCACTATCCGGCTCGGACGGACAAACAATGCGCCACCACCGTGCACCGCGACCATTCGGCGCCCCGCCACGCTCCACCATCCGCGACTGTGGCGACATCATTCGGAGTTTCGCCGCGTACAGCGGCAGAGCGGAATCCGTTTTAGACGGAATCTTAATCCAGATTCAAATCGGATTTCACTTAACTGGTTCACAAAACTTTCTTTCTGAAGGACTCGTTAAAAAGATTCGTCGAAAGAAAAAAAAACCGTTAGCTGAGATCGGAGACTGAGGTGGACCGTAACAGAGGTCATCCCCAATCCCAGCCAAAAGAGAAGAGCAGAAGAAAAATAACGTGCCAAATGAGCGCACTCGCAAAAATATCCGGCATCATTTTGCTTTACTGCATGACGCGATGTCTTTGATGCTACGAAGCAACTTTCAACCCCAGCAAAGACAGAGGAACGGAAATATTGACACGTTTATGCCGTGCTGAGCAAAACATTCGTAGCGTTCTGACCTAATGCGCTCCCAAAATTTGGGCCTATGACACACTTCCATCGCAAAGTGTCAATGCTAAAGCCAGAACTTCCAGAATTGTTACAGCTATGCGGGGAATGTATGGCAAAAAGAAATATACCACCTGAACCAGAAAGGACTTGCCGAAATGTCAAAGCATGTATTTGAAATTTTTTTTGCGCTTAATTCGGATCTGTGTGCGGATGGGGTTCAGATTTTATTAGTTGTGAAATATTAACTGGGGAGACTGGGAGAAGGGCGTGCTGGGGAGCAGAGCATGGAAGGGATGCAGGACTTCATATAACCAGATTACATAAGCTTATCATTAGTCCGAATATAACATACTACAAGCAACCTAAAATACATGTACATATGGAGCAAATACAAATGTATACAGAAATACTTACATGCAAATAAAACTCAGAACAAAATACCTACGCGGAAAAACCAAATTTATAATAAAGTACCTTCATACTTAAAAATATATAAATAAATCTATGATACACGCCACTACAACGAAACTTGCGATGCAGCAAACTAAAACCCTAATACAAAAACAAACCCACTGCTATTCATCTTCTCACAATGAATTCACCAACATAGTACTATAAACCTATCGGTACCCTGATCTGAACTGCCATTACCCGTTTTACACGCCAGCCTCATAGGAGCAAGCGTACGAACCTTCGTCACTGGGGGGCGAGTTGCTCCTGGTGGCGCTCCTGCTGCTCCCCTGGGAGCTGTTGAAGCCCTGTAAAACACAACGTAAACAGCACAGTTTGTACAGCGTACACACAGCGCATACAGCATAAACAGCACGGTCTGTGCAGCATGCACAACGCAGTCTGAGCAGCGTACACGGCGTAAACAGCAGTTGTTACAGCGTACACAGCGCGCACAGCACAGTCCGTACTGCGCACACATCGTAAACAGCAAACTTTCACGGCCAAGCACGCGGCTGCATTGCGGCTTTGCGGCGACACATCGGACCAAAACTAGAAGCAGAGCCGCGGACAGGAATGCGGTACGGAGCAGGCCATGCGGTCGGAGGTGCTTATAAAAGCGAGACAACGTATATTCTCAGACATATTCGATAACGTATAGACCCCGACCGCCCACTTTGGTTCCATCGCCTGGTCGACGCCTGCTACGGAGGAGAACACTGTACTTAAAAATGGAGCGCATCAGCAAGCCGATTACAACGGCGAGCGGTTCACCTGTGAGCCTCCGGAGCTGTTGAGCGGGTCACCGAGAGATGGCAGCAGGGTCGCGGGCGGGGCAGAAGGCGTTGTTCCGCCGCCCAGTCCAGACAGGGGCTCGTAGGTGGCCGAGGAGAAAGGACACTGCCCACCTGGCGGCAGTGCGTGGTCCATCTTACCCAATAGGTAATTGGTTGCACGTTGTTGAAATAATCTACGCTAACCCATAAGGTTGCGTAACTGAACCAAAAGCCTCTCGCTGATCGCGAGATGGACACGAGTGAGCCGAGCAAACAAAGAGTGGAATCGACATGGCACTGGAGTGATGGGAACGCCGGAGTACCTGCAGCCTGCGGACAAATGCGACGCAGTTATTTTTTGTGTAGTTTACTGCTGTAAAAAGGCATGACCGCAGACATTGCGAGGGAGTGGCACGCCCCTCGCTCTCAGCCAGCCATGTGATCTTAAAATGGATCCGTCAGGAACACCAAACGAAGCGGTGAACTATGACCATAATCCCGCCAAACACGTAGATCGGTCACGACATCCAAACACATCCCATACGACCAGCGAATGCAACGGCGGCAACCTTGGTTTCTGAGCTCCGTGCTCTCAGCCAACGAGATCACTCAAATGTCAGCCGAGCGGTAAGCCGAGCTGGTAACCGTTTGCCACCTGCTGGTAACCGTCTGCGATGGCTGGCGGCAGGAACACTGCCAGCGTCCAGACCCAAGACCACAGGCTCACATGCAGACCACGGCCCGGTGGTCTGGCGAACCAAATGACACGGCCCTCAGCACTTGCCCGAGCGGCACATTTTGTGGATGTCTCAAGAAAAAGAGCCAACATTTAAATTGCCGCTTGAACACGGATCAGCATGGTCAGAGATTGATACAGCGGCGCAGCTCAGTGGAGGGAACCAACGGCTGTCGAAAAGTCCTGTGGTGGCGAGGCTAGATTTGGGGCGCGATATGAGTGCGGCAGGGGCATCCAACACGCCGTCTTCAACGACGGGAGTTCTCGACAAACAAACGGGCACACGCCGCATAGCGGAGCAGTGTTTGGCGCCATGTAGCTAGCGCCGCCACGGCACAACCCAGCGCCGCTATGTAGATGGCACTGCTACGACACGACTCAGCAGCGCTAACGAACGTAGACGATCGCACATCGTAGGCGTGGTTGTTCTTGTCGAAATAGGACTCTGACCTTGCCAGTCATCTTTTCGGCACCAGGAACAAAACAGAGTGTCTGTTCTCCCGCCCCCCCCCCCCCCCCCCCTCCAACATGGGCGAAGTATCGGCCAGACTCGCCCAGGGCTCCAGACTCCAGGCGTCGCGGGGGTCTGTGTCCCTCCCTCCCCCCTCCCCCCCCCCACCGCCTCAACAGCGGCGAAGGGCCGGCCAGACCTACCAGCCGGCTGCAAGGTGGCGTTCTGGATGAACTGCGTCAGCGCGCTGCTGGCCTCGGCGGCGCCGTAAAGGGCCTCGTCGGCGCCCGTACGGTCGGCGGCGCCCCAGCCGGCGCCCCACGTGGCGCCCAGGCCAGCAGAGGGGGCCCGGGCCAGGCCCGGGTACCTGTCGGCACCAGGGGCGCCTCGAGTGCCACGCGTGTGAGGCGTCACCGACTGCGCACGCACAAGGTTACTTCGTGCTTTGACGGATCGCGCGAATGTCATTTCAGTCATTTGGGCTGAAAATGAGCGGAGGTCAACCAAAAAATAGGCATGCTTCTATGGACTGACGAAGGGATAGGCCTGCAACGACTGATTATAGTTCATTTGAACCGGACACACACTAACACAGATACCAGTTCACGCTAATGGGACCTTTCGCCCGCCAGGTCAGGGCCCTGGAGCCGTCACACCGACATTGCTGACATTCCGGCAGACGCCACTGGCTCACCCGCTGAGCCCCTGCTGCACCCCAGGCGCACCCTCTGCACCCTGCTGCACCCCAGACGCACCCGCCGATGCTATGCGGTGGCTGCTGGCGCTGGCCGCCCATGTCGGCCAGCGTCGCCCCCAGCTCCCCGAGCGACTGCAGGCCGTAACTGCTGGTTCCGAAGGCAGCCGGCAGGGGCGATGTGGCGCTGAAGCCGGCCAGCGGCGACCACAGCGGACTGGCGGCGGCCGCCGCCGCCGCCGGCGCCGGCGGCGGCCACAGCGGCGAGAACGGCGGCAGGCACCGGCGCACCGTGTGCGAGATGAGCGCCAACAGCCCGTGCGCCCCCTGCAGGCGCGGCGCCGCGTCGAAGAGGTAGCTGGCCGGCACGCCGGGCACCACGGCCGGCCCGGCCAGGCCCAGCAGGTCCCGGCGAGCCGTGTACACGCCGCCTGCCGACGCAGGGCGCCGGCTTGTCACGGCGCCCGGCCGCCCACCGCTGGCGGAGGACGGCAGGGGGAGGCGGGAGGGTCCGGGTGCGGTTGTGCTTCGGTGATAATTTGCACACACACATTCATGCAGTCATGGCTCATCATCACCGAGCAGTCATAGCTCCCAAAACCCAACAACAACACATCACGCGCGCAGTTAACGTGCTCTCTCAGTCCGGAAGAGAGGCAAGGGTCTGGGACTGTCCGAAAATTGGGCAACACCGGGCGTAACCAATTTCAGGGGACCGGGCGTTGTAAGAAAGTCTACGGGGAAGGGAAGAAACCGCAACAGCGATCTGATCAGTGCGTTTTAGTGCATCGTTAAGACACTACCAAAACGCAGTAGCGGAAAGACAAGTTGACGCCCACTCAAAGCCACGTTGGACTGCCGAGAATTCTTACGCAGTAATAATCGCAGACACAGTCTCATCCCGCTGACCACGGACCTACAGGCTTTATCCCCAGCTGGGATGCAGTCCCGAGAAAGAACTCAGAGGCATTGCTTTCTACTTTACTTAAGTTGCTCCAACACAGTACTTGTACCACTTGTCCTCTTTCAAAACAGAGGCGAGATCAACCAGGCTGTTCGAGAGCTGCGGTGAAGGAAGGGCCGCGGTAAGAGAGTAAGTCACCACGGTGTCATGTCCTCCAAGCCAAGCGATGCTTCGCAAGCCACCCCGTCCGGCTCGGGCTCGGGCTCAGGCTCAGGCTCGGGCTCGGGCTCGGGCTCGGGCTCGGGCTCGGGCTCGGGCTCGGGCTCGGGCTCGGGCTCGGGCTCAGGCTCAGGCTCAGGCTCAGGCTCCAGCTCTCTTTCAGCACCGACGGGCGCACCGGTCTCCACGCCAAGCCCACCTCCATCCAATGACGTCACCATCTCTGCCGGAAGCCAACACCCCCGATGTTGCGCCTATCCCCGCCCCGGACCACTCAGTGACCCACGCGCACGCCGGCTTCTCAGGGACGCTCCGACGGCGCGGCTGCGTCGTCCCATTTCCCAGGCCACTACCAGGGTCGGGAAGCTGACGATGCCCCCCCCCCCCCTCGGCGCGGCCCATCTCGATCCGGCGTCTACTGCAGGACCCCCCTCTCACCCCGGCACCCGTTTTAAATCTGCAACTGAACGGCTGAACGCCGCCTGAGCGCACCGAACGGGACCCCACGCATAGACCCCGCGGGGGAGGGGGGGGGGGAGCGGGGGCGAAGGCAACGAAACCATGGCCCCACAACTCGAGCAGAATCCGCCGGGTACGGGCCGAGTTTTCAGTCAAACAACGAACTGTCCGGACCTCCCCAGAGCTTCGCCGCCCAGATTTGCGTCCACCACCGATATTGTGATTCTACCAATGGCATCACACCGATGCATCACACCGATGGCATCACCACCGATGGTATCACCACCGACGGCACCACCACCGACGGCACCACCACCGATGGCATCACCACCTACCGATGTTGCGCTCCATCGCCATGATGGTGACGAGCACGGCGTTGTCGCGGTTCTTCTGCGGCAGCGAGATGGTAACGTCATGCGCGAACTCCATCTGCTTCAGCGTCTCCTGACGGCCACCAGGCGTCCTGCTTCGCCGCCAGCTCGAACGTCATCTTGATCGGCAACGAGCCCTGAACGCAGACGCCTCCGGTTCAGGCGGCTTGAAACGCGCACCACTCTCCAACGCGTGACGTGTCGTGCTAAACTATGCTAAGCGTACTGTGCAAAACGGCCTTAAAGATTAATAAAACCCCGACAAACACAAGAATGACACGTGATAATTATGATTCGGCTTGTATGAACCACGGCAGCCTCCACGTTAAGCGCCGAGACGGACCAGGTGAAGCGGACTTCAAGCCAAGTGTTAAGTATCATCGTGGCGCTGCTCGTGAAGCCAAAATTAACACAAACAAAAAAGACACAAACATACCCCAAGACACAAACAAAGCACGTTTACAACCAATCACTTTACTTAACACGACGGTCCGTGATTCACAGCGTCCAGGGAGGCCACTCTGACGGTCATGTACCCGCAGCGCCCCGCCTCGCCCCGCCCCGCCCCGCCCGGCTCGGCCCGGCGGCCGCAGCGCCGCGGACTGGGGCGGCCCACCACCCCGGCGACGTACGATCAGCAGCTGGCGCGCCCTGTAGACGGCGCGCACCGGGCCGCAGATCACCACGCTGCCCTTCTTCGTCTGCGGGATGTTACGGTCCTCGGCGTCCGGGAACAGGATCACGGCGCCTGGGTCGGACGGCGGGGTCAAGGGTCACGGGGCCGTGGCACCGCCGGGTCACGGCCCCGCCGGCGTCCTACGCTGCGTGGCGCGGGTGCCAGATGGAGTCAGACGAGGAGGCGATGATTAGGCACGGCGAACATGACAGATCACGACAGGTCATATCATGTAAGACAGGTCATGGCAGGTCATATGACATGACAGGTCATGGCAGGTCATATCATGACATGACAGGTCATGACAGGTCATATCATGACATAACAGGCCATGACAGGTCATGCGCCAGACCGTCAGTGTTAGTTGGACGGCGTTGGAGCACCGTCAACAAATTGGGGTGACATATCATGACATGACAGGTCATGCCAGGTCATTGCGCCAGACGGGTCAGTGTTTAAGTTGGACGGCGTTGGAGCGCGTCAACAAATTGGAGTGACATGACTCAGGTCACTTTTCCAGAGAAGGAAGGCAGACTAAGGGTTGACATAAGATATTCCCAGCAAGATGAGCGAGTCCACACATCACCACTTAAAAAGGGGCTGACGTTGGTAGGGACTGGATGCCCCTCCCCATTTAAGAAAAATGAACCAGAAAACTAGAACTACGCGACCATCTGGCCCGGAGACGCGCGTCATTTTTAGTCAGGTTGTTGCTGGACGATCAGTCCAGATCATGTCAGAGCGCAATTCAGCTCTGGTCGCCTAACACTAGTCGCCACCCTTCTCGGTACAGAGTGAGGCAGTTACGCCCGGAGTTTCGCCGCTGAGTTCTGATCGCCCAACACTAGTCAACACTCTTCACGGTGCAGAGTGAGCCAGTTACGCCCGGAATTTCACCACTGACGTTGCGAAGATGGCTACGACGACGAAGTTGTTCTGATTAACTAATGGTCAACCCGTCATCATTTGTCGGAAAAACCAGGAGAATGGAGATAAAGTTAGGTTGATATTTCGGCAATTGTAGCTCTCTCTTTAAAAAAACTGAAAAATTGAGTAGGATCATCGGCAGGAAATTCTGAATTCACTTCTACTTTGTTTCGAGAAAGGCATGATGCCGAAATATCAGCCTGGCAACATGCCTAACTATATCTCCATTCTCCTGTTTTTTTTCGAGTAATAAGGCTAATGTGACTGCCTATGTGACTATGTTCCTCGCTAATTCACTGAACAACTTCCGCCATCATATACTATATTGAGTCTTGAGAGACTGCATGGCGTTTGACTTTCAACCATGTTCTCCACAACCCGAATTTTCTCCTTGAAATGGCTAGGACTCCAGGAGTGAGTGTTTCCTGATTAAGAATCCAGCGTTCTACCATTGAGCTAACTGGGGAACGTCCTACAGGTTAGCCCAGTAGCACAGCACCAAATGCTCAGCACCAAACAGACAGGCCCAGCCAGGTGCCCCACACCGCACTGTATGGGGGCGCGCATAACGAGTGAAAAACCCCTCCCGACGGCAGTAAGGTCAACGAAACCCCCTCCGGACGGCAGTAGCAGTAACGTCAACGAAAACCCCTCCGGCGGCAGTAAGGCCTACGAAAACCCCTCCGGACAGCAGCAAGGTCAACGAAAACCCCTCCGGACGGCAGTAAGGTCAACGAAAACCCCTCCGGCGGCAGTAAGGCCAACGAAAACCCTCCGGACAGCAGCAGGTCAACGAAAACCCCTCCGGACGGCAGTAAGGTCAACGAAAACCACTCCGGCGGCAGTAAGGCCACGAAAACCCCTCCGGACAGCAGCAAGGTCAACGGCGCAACAGGATGCTTCAAGCAATATGGTTTCGCTCAACGAGTAAATAACAGAGGAGGCAATAAATAGATGGTCCTCTTTCTGCAGCCAACACTTCCGTAATGCAAGGACCTTAGTTGTCGCCACATTTGAAGGATCACCGAGTCGCACTCGATTCCAATGAGGGCTGACGTCACACCCACAACTCTACTTGAATGCTTCAGCGTGAATAAGAAAAACATGCCGTAAAGACAGATACCATGCCACCAGAAGATACCGCATTTTGCTGCGCATGCAACAAACAGTTATCCTGCGGTAGGCCCGATCCCCTAAAACAAAATGAACGGACTAAAAACTAATCGGAACACTGAACGAGACCCTGGACCGTTGATACGCTGCCGCAGCGCGACCACCGCCGCCCGCAACGCACCCGTTCTCTGCATGATCAGCTTCACGTTTCCCCTGGACGATCTTGTGGTGGTGGATGGAGATCTCCATAGTGTTGGTCACGTGGCCCGCCTCGTGCGGGTAGTGTCGGTGGATCAGCTCGGTGATCAGCATGTCGGTGGCCGCCTGGCGGGGTCACGCCGAGGTCGCAGAGGTCAACGACCCAGCGGCGCAGGCGGCACGCCGACGGTAAGGACAGGGGCCAGAACACCAGACAAATGCAACTTTCACTCACACCTACAACCGTAGCACTAACTTTTTTAAATCTGTAAAACCACAAAAGTATTACCAGAAAAATGCATTGTTTTTATTGCTACCAAATCTAGGCGTCGCACACACTGAGCAGCGGCGCCACGGAGCGCTTACACCCACATAGGCTGGAGAACGCCCAGTAACACCCTCCAGCCAGCCTACAAAACTCATCGGACTGGCTGATGTTACGTGACGCAATGCAGTGTCACAACACAAAACCGTTTCTTCAAACTGCATTTCTAATTTCATTTTTTCGCGGTGAGAAGCATCACCGACCGCGAACCGGCTGCGGACGCTCGGTTTGCAGCGTTATGGACTGGCTTGTCTCCATCCCGCATCACGATCCGAGTGCTCAATTGCCCAGTCATCCTACTCGCTGGTTAACTTGCGTCAGGCGGCCACGTCAACAACTTGCTCGCTGTCCAGATATTTTCCTTCAAAAGTATAGATAGTTCTCCCGGTTTTGCCATTCCCTTTTACACATCCACAGCAAGGTATCCGAAACTCTGAAATAGCTTCAGACAAAGGCGCCGTATTGCGGGAAAACGGGGGTTCGCATGCTAAGCACTCAAACCCTGCTTCAAAGCAGATCCCGAACGTAAAAATACCCCGACGGTCTCGAATCGCTTACACCACGCGCCCTGGATATATTACACCACATTACCTGGGATATATTACACCACGTACCGGATATATTACACCACGGTGCCTGGACATATTACACTACATACCTGGATATATTACACCACGTACCTGGATATTCTCAGAGTTCTCCTCCGAGCCCTTGATGAAGAGGGCCGTTATATTGGTTGGATGACTTCGCCTTCGGGTTGACCTGACCGTAACGATGAGGGCAAAATAGTAACGGACACGGTATGCGTCACATTCCTTTACTACGCCCGAGCTCCAGACCTGCTCACGAGCTCACGAGCTCACGAGCATGAGCACATGGGCACACGATTACAGCTCATGCGCGAGAGGCACCCGGAAAGTAGTACAAATCACGCCACGTTGCACAAAGACGTTTTTAGGAGACAAGGACAGAGCTTGCGAATTGTTCACACAACACAGAGCGCCCAATATATATCAGCTTAAACACCACACAGCTGTATCGTGATCTACGGGATATGAAGCGGAATGCGGCCACTAGTAAGTCGCGCAACATTACATTGAATCACACACGCGTCACGCCTGGTAGGGTAGCGCAGCACGCAGGGCGCTTACAGAACGACCGTGACCTTGAGGCGGGCGGGCGGGCGCCACACCGCCGCCGCCGGCCGCCCTCACCTTGACCCCGAAGCGGTTCTCAGCCCACTCGATGTGGGTCTTCCAGGGGTCGGGGATGTCGCGGGTCTCGCGCAGCGTGCCGTTCCGGTGCAGCGGGTGCGAGTGGGGCAGTGTGACGCTGAACACCAGCGGCTGCAACAGCTGACGGCCAGAGGTCACGGACGGGGTCACACGAGCGGTCGTGTCAGAATAAACTCAAGGTCACGGCCGGAGTCCCCCACAGACCGTCGGGACCGAGCTCTGGGTCGAAGTCAAGGTGGGGGTCGAGGTCAAGGGTCGAGGTCCAGGATTAAGATTCAGGGTCGGGGTCCAGGGTCGAGGTCCAGGGTCGAGGTCCTCGTTCGAAGTCCCCGTTCGAGGCCAGGTTTGAGTTCAGGTCTGAGGTCAGTTTGAGGGTCAGGTTTGAGGTCAGATATGAGGTAACATTTGAGGTGAGGTTTGAGATCAGGTTTGAGGTCAAGTTTGAGGTCAGGTCCGAAGTCAAGTTTGATGTCAGGTTTGGGGTCAGGTTTGGGGATCGGGAAGGAGGTCGAGGTAGAAGTATAGGTCAGGGTCGAGGCCATGAGAAGACGGTTTCAGAGCTACGATCAAGGTCGAGGACGCTGCGGGGTCCGCCAGGGCGCAGAATTGCGTTAGGGTACACAGGAAGGTGGGCTGGGGGTCGCGCTTCCAGCAGCAAGCGCGCCATTAGGACCTGGGTCACGGGCAGAGCCAAACAGGACCCGAGACAGACTCGGGGTCACCGGGGTCGCCAGCAGAGCCAAT
The DNA here is from genome assembly GCF_011947565.3 of Pollicipes pollicipes. Classification (NCBI taxonomy): domain Eukaryota; kingdom Metazoa; phylum Arthropoda; class Thecostraca; order Pollicipedomorpha; family Pollicipedidae; genus Pollicipes; species Pollicipes pollicipes. The sequence continues at coordinate 205,763 of NW_023595962.1, forward strand.
CAAGATCTAAGGCAGGATCGGTGCCACCAAGGTAGCCATCATGTGTGTGTGATTGGGGCTTTACGACGTACTCAGCTGCTGAGGCTGCATGGCGTCGCCTGCCTCTCAGGAAGAGCGGGCACCGCGGGGAATCGAACCCCGCACCTCTAGTTTCCCAGACGCGCGGCGGTTAACGCAGACGCGTTAACCACTACACTACCGGCACCCAGGTACCATCATGAAGGTCAGCAAAATCTGAGCCAGGGCTGACGAGTCAAACTCATAGCTTGAGCCAGCTGCAGCGTCAGCGTCGAACCAACGTCCAACTCACATTCGAGTCAGGCAGGGTTACTAATCAAACCAAACGCGACCCGAGTCAAGCACAAACAGATCCTCACAAACAGGGGCACAGTTTCATAAAAGAATTGTGGGTGAAGAGGCCTTTCTCTTTTCAACTCTCTCACCGTCTTTGAATGTTCAGCCCACTCAGCGTCGTGCAAAAAAAACAAAAAAAAACAGGGTACATGCCAGCGTGGGTATAGCTTCCGGAGGGATCTGGCCCTGCTGGCTCGCGCGGCACCGCACGAACAAGACACCCGCCCCCACCACGTCGATCCTGTGTCCATAGTGTCCACAGATCCCGTGTCCACACTGGTCGAGCCATGGTCAGGGTAGCCAATCGATGGTCGACACATGCAGCCAGATCCGCAACCTATCAAACACTCACCCGTATCCGGATCGCTGACAGACATGGCACTCGCCCGGATCCGGATTCGTGACATATCGGGCACTCATCCGTGTCCGGATCCGTGACGGAGCGGGCACCCATCCGTATCCGTGACAGATCGGGCACTCGCCCGCATCCGGATACGCAACAAACCGGGCACTCACCCGTATCCGAATCCGTGATAGATCGGGCACTCACCCGCATCCGGATCGGTGACAGATCGGGCACTCACCCGTATCCGTATCCGTGACAGATCGGGCACTCGCCCGCATCCGGATACGTAACAGACTGGGCACTCACCCGTATCCGAATCTGTGACAGATCGGGCACTCACCCGCATCCGGATCGGTGACAGATCGAGCGCTCACCCGTATTCCGATGCGGGCGTACTCGATGTTCGGTATCTCCCCGGAGAGGGAGACGCAGTTGGACTTGTCACACTCTGATTGCTTGTTGCAGTCCGGGAAGTGGATGTGACAGTCTGTCAAACATCGGAAGGTGGGTGTGACAGTCTGTCAAACATCGGAAGTGGATGTGACAGTCTGTCAAACATCGGAAGTGGATGTGACAGTCTGTCAAACATCGGAAGGTGGGTGTGACAGTCTGTCAAACATCGGAAGGTGGGTGACAGTCTGTCAAACATCGGAAGGTGGGTGACAGTCTGTCAAACATAGGAAGGTGGGTGTGACAGTCTGTCAAACATCGGAAGGTGGGTGACAGTGCTAAAAACATCGGAAGGTGGGTGACAGCCTGTCAAACGTCGAAAGGTGGGTGACAGTCTGCCAAACATCGGAAGGCGGGGTGTGTGACAGCCTGTCGAACATCGGATGGTGGGCGTGACAGTCTGCTAAGCATCGAAAGGTGGGCGTGACAGTCTGTCAAACATCGGAGGTCGGTGACAGCCTGTCAAACATAAAGGTGGGGTGACAGTCTGCCAAACATCGGAAGGCGGGTGTGACAGCCTGTCAAACACCGGAAGGTGGGTGTGACAGTCTGTCAAACATCGGAAGGTGGGCGTGACAGTCTGTCAAACATCGGAAGGTGGGGACGTGACAGTCTGTCAAACATCGGAAGGTGGATGTGACAGTCTGTCAAACATCGGAAGGTGGGTGTGACAGTCTGTCAAACATCGGAAGGTGGGTGACAGTCTGCTAAACATCGGAAGGTGGGTGACAGCCTGTCAACATCGAAAGGTGTGGCGTGACAGTCTGTCAAAGCATCGGAAGGTGGGTGTGACAGTCTGTCAAACATCGGAAGGTGGGTGACAGCCTGTCAAACATTGAAAGGGGGTGACAGCCTGTCAAACATCGAAAGGTGGGTGACAGTCTGTCAAACATCGGAAGGCGGGTCGTGACAGTCTGTCAAGCATCGGAAGGTGGTGACAGTCTGCTAGACATCGAAAGGCGAATGTGTCTGCCAAATATAGGAAAGCTACTGTGACAGTTTGCATAGCAAGCCAAGGTGACAGTTTGCTCCAACACCGCAAGCGTTCTCCCATATATGACCAGGAGGACCAGGAGATCCCGCCGAAGTGCAGTACATCGCTACCTCCCATCAACATACGCGCCGGGTCGCGGTGCTTCCTTGCGAGAACAACGCTCACACTGAGTTTAACCCATCGGCCAGCTGGTGCTTTGAAGAGACCATGCGGAATACTTCGTGTAATCCGCATGTTTGTCAGGTGCTACCGGTCGAAGTCTAGTTTCTGTATACCGTCCCTTAGTTTCTGAAAACCACAGCCTAAACCTGGGTGGGCATCACCAAATACACCGGTTTCGCCATCCGCCATAACGTACGGCTTCTGAAACGTCCACAGCGGGTGGCTTCCGCAACGTCCACAGCGCACGGCGCGAGGAGTGGAGCGGGTGGATGGGCTGCGCGTGTGATGGTGGGGTTCTCCAGTTTTACAAATTCTGATTTAAGAAAGATTGTGTTCGGATGTCAGCTTCAACTTGTGGGCGAGAGCGACAGCTTATCGATTATCGTCTCTTTTGTCCCCGTGTGGAGCGTTCGTCACCACAAGAAATCTGTTGACAGCATTGCGATCGAACAATTTAAACAAGTGTCAAAGGCTGCCCCACAAATCAGTTTTTTCAAGAAAAGCTCTGTTGCTTTGACCTCGACCCAACCTTCATACCTGATCCAAGGTCAGTGATATCGTTGTTTTTTGCCCGTGTGTGGCGTGTTCGTCACCATCCACGCCATTCATGAAGTCGAACAAGAAATCTGTTGACAGCATTACGATCGAGCAATTTCAAACGCGCGCCGAGAGTTGTCCGATAAAACAAGTTTTCTTACGAAAAACTATGCCGCTTTGACTTCGACCCGACATTCATACCTGATCCAAGGCCAATGAGATGAGCTGTCATCTTAATTTAATTATCGAAGAACCCTTGAAAGAAACCTTGAAAGAAAAAGTCGCAATTGTCTTTGGTGCCAGCCATGGCCTGAATGCGAGCCGCTATCCGTTAGCGACCTTCAGGGAGGCGGCGCATGATTTTACGTCACGAGGCAAGCTATTCCATTGACCGGGCTATGCCTCGTTTGGCGTCGCCACGCCCCACCACCCGGAAGTTACTCCGGGCATATCTTGGAGAGGTCAAACTGACCCGTCTCCACCAGAGCACTCGATGACGGCGGAAGGGTGACGGAGATGGCAGGGACTCTACTACGCCACATGTTAGCATGACAAGCGTGTTCGTCATCGTATGCACTGTGTTCAAAAACGTGGTTTTGGACTGTTTGGGTGTGTCTGGGGACCCTTTGGTGATATCTTTCGACGCCCCTCTGATCCCGTCTGCGAGAAAATATCCAGCTTTGGTATCAGTCAGGTGCCACATGTATATTTACCCTTTGCATTTGTTGTTGAGTGGAAGCTCTGTTCGTCAAAACTTCTCCGTAGAACTGCTGCCTGCAGGGTGCAGAGGCGGATCTAGCCTGGAGTTGGGGGGGGGGGGGGGAAACCGTTCGTCGCCAGCTGGCTGGTGTGGGATCTGAGGTCCAGTGCGTGGTGCCTCTCGCGAGTACCTAGTAGGGACACCATTCAAAACCGAAAAAAACACCGAAATGCTTTTGAATCTCAAACAGAAGTTGAAACAAAACAGTTAAAAGTTAAAGTCAAAACAGACAGTAAGTAGACGAAACTTTCATGAAGTTCTGGGAATGTTTTGGGAAGGGGCCAAAACATACTCTCAGAGGTCTTTTTGAGGGGGCCGGCCATGGCCCCGTGCCCCCCCCCCCCCCCCCAGGATCCGCCCATGGCTGCCTGCCGACGTTCGTCGCTCTTAAGTCCTGACGTGCAGACACAATCTCTGTGCGACTTGTGATGTTCATGTTTGCTGGCAGCGGATTGGTTCAGAGCAGCCTGGCCTGCGGCACATTTACCCCACCCGGCATGTTTCGCACATATTGCGCGTGCCCCGCAAGATTTCTGCTGGTACCTACTGGTACGTACTGGTTCTGTTGGAGAGATCTCTGCTGCACTTTCCTTCTACTCCGACTATGTGGTTATGGTCCGTATTACTGACGTTTACTGGCTCCTACTGGTACCTACCGGTACCTACTGGTACGTACTGGTTCTGTTGGAGAGATCCTTGCTGCACTTCCCTCCGACTCCGATCATGTGGCTGTGGTCCGTGTAACTGACGTCCACCTTCAGGGACGCCCGGTTCATGTTCTGGAATGGAACCGCGACCCCCAGTGACGTCACAGCGCATCATGGCGTGCTCTACCCTCGCACTGACACGCCCAAAACTCAACCTTGCCCGTGCGGCCGGAGCCAAACCGACCACCTGCGCCACTCAGCCCACAACGATGAAATGTAAAAAAAAACAAGCAAAAGGGTCACAACAGCAATCAAAATGATCAAAATGAGTGTGTGGGGGCGGAGCGGGTCGGGGCGCAGAACCGGGAGTCCACCCGAAGTCCATAGGCTCGCCTATAGCGGGCGAGCCGGTGACGCAGTCGGCTTCAGGAAGAGCTTATCCATACGGCTGATAAGGAAGTCACTGCTCCTCTCACCTGAACCAAGTGTCAGCTGTTACATGCAGCCGTTACAATGCGATGCGGCGTCAAAATGCGACACGGTGCGCGACTACGAACACCCGCGGCGTCAGCCAGCGTCCTTTCTACCCCCTTCCCCTTCCCCCCGTGCCGGTCCGCCAAACTCACCCGCACACCCAGTTCTCTGTTGATGATGGATCTGGCGGCGTCCACGTCCCCCGCCAGGCCGACCACGCGCACCTGAGGGTCTGACACGTGACCCCGGTCACCAGCGGTCACCAGAGGTCATCAAAGGTCACCAACGGTCACCCCCTCCGTCAAGGTGACCTGCCGCGAGATCTCAGTAGCTGGATACGGAGGGGGCAGGGTCGGTCGGTGGTCGGTGACACGTGGGGAGGCCCACCGGAGGTTGGGGGATGAGGAGTTTGTGTCAAGGTGAGGTCGCAGGTCACAGCGCAGTCCCGGACCGTCGCACACCACGTGCAATTTCGGCTTATGGCTCACGTCCGGTGCCGGCTGAGCCTGTGTACGGCTAGAGGAGCGAAGCAAACCATTTTTTAAAAGAGCGATTACAAAATGCGGCACCACGGAGTGCATGCTACAGCTGTCTGTAAATAAAAGGGAGGCCTCCTCTGCCTCCCGCTTCCACCACCCCTGCTGAGATCACAAGGGCAAGGGGTAAAAGGATGAGCAGGACCCCAACACTGGTAGCAGTGGAGACGGACATGTTCAGCGTCATGGGACGCCGGAGGAATGCCTTAACATGCAACTGCGCACAGGATCGACCAACTATTGATGCGAGCGTTCCACATTTGGAGGATATGGAGGCAAGTATCAGAAATGATGACATAAGATCGGTTATAACTATTGGTATTCTTTTAAGTGGAAAAGACGGCTCGAGACAATACAATCAGTACCATAAAATAGCAAATAGTAAAATAGTAAAAAAAAAGTAAATAGTAAACGTACTGCTCAAGGCGTCAATGATTCAAGGCGCTTGATTGCGTCGTCAAACCTTGCGCAACACTGATTGAGAGCCAATGGGCGACCGTCATATCTGGAGGTCGTGCTCATGAACGAGCCGCGTGACCAATGGAATGCCAGGATTTTAGTGGCGTCATGGATGCCAGAGTGACCTCGAAATAGTCTGCACGAAGTAGTCTACACATCTTCGCGGGCATGTAGCTCAAACTATATGGCTGTTTGTCTCGGAAACGGCGGGCTGTGAAATGCACCAAATGGTCTGCGAGATGGCCATATCAGTTCAACACCCCATACAAATGTGGAGCACTTCCTTTGACCAACACATGCCATGCTGGCACGCTTGGAGGACAAGCACCATACGCGGGCCGTATGATGGAACATACGAAAGCTGACCACTCTATGATCCGCAGTTGGTAATCGCCATATTTAGCAAACCTGTGTGGTCTCCGGTGTGCTCGATGGGGTCAGACATTGCCCACCTAAACCTGTCACAGATGCAATATTTGCTGAATAGCGATATATCTGCAATCCTCCAGGCCCAGATACTCACCCCGCTTGGACGAAGTGCCACAATCCCTTGGCCACTGGATCCTCGTGTTCGTGTCTGCCTCTATCTGAAATATAACGACGTGACCAGACACCAAACGTCAGCTGTCCAAACGTCACCTCTATCTGAAATATAACGACGTGACTAGACGCCAAACGTCAGCTGTCCAAACGTCAGCTCTATCTGAAATATAACGACGTGACTAGACACCAAACGTCAGCTGTCCAGACGTCAGCTCTATTTGAAATATAACGACGTGACTAGACACCAAACGTCAGCTGTCCAAACGTCAGCTCTATCTGAAATATAACGACGTGACTAGACACCAAACGTCAGCTGTCCAAACGTCAGCTCTATCTGAATATAACGACGTGACAGAACCAAACGTCAGCTGTCCAAACGTCAGCTCTATCGAAATATAACGACGTGACTAGACACCAACGTCAGCTGTCCAAACGTCAGCTCTATCTGAAATATAACGACGTGACCAGACACCAAACGTCAGCTGTCCAAACGTCAGCTCTATCTGAAATATAACGACGTGACTAGACCCAAACGTCAGCGTCAAAGTCAGTATCTGAAATATAACGACGTGACAGACACCAAACGTCAGCTGTCCAAACGTCACCTCTATCTGAAATATAACGACGTGAGTAGACACCAAACGTCAACTCTCCAGCGGACGTCACCGGGGAGAACAGCAAGCGCATGTCATGACGGTGGGAACGATGCGTTTGCTACGCCAAACACAGGTGTTTTATTGTCGTACACTGACCACATACATTCAAATTATGCAATCCTACAACTTTTTCCGAAACAAAACCCTGGTGTTCAGAGTCTGTCAAGTCTCTCCCCACCACGTCCTAATCACCTTGGCCTCCCTCTGCGTCCAACTACACACATAACCCCACGGCTGTCAGACGGGGCCAGCGCCACCACAGTGCGTGATACCCCACCCCATCCCACATACTGGATTCGAAAACCGAGCTGCGGGTGGCGCCAGCGTTCAAAGATATGGTTTTCGTACAGCGGCATATTCGAGATGACAATATGTGGTTCTTATAAACAAAAATCTGGAAATGCTGTATATGCACCGCACGATAAAATGCCGTGCTATGCAGCGCAGCGCAGAGCAAAGCAAACCATACCACCGACAATACTGCAAGGACCTGGGGCACAAGGGGACAAAGCACACAATGTCTAGGTAGTCAAAGGAAGCCCCGCGTGCACCCCACGAGCTCCCGGCGTTTTTGACTCCCTAGGCGCTCCCTCTCTCCAGACTCAAAGTACTCCAGGGACTCTGGACACAAGGGACCGGGGGTCAGAGACTCCAGGGCCTACAAGTGATCACGGCTTCTGTCGCAAGCGACGTCCCACTGGCGTCTCTCCAACTCACCTTCATGAAGAAGGCGTCCACACTGCCCGGCGCACCTGAAAGAGTCAAGAGCGACACCTCAGCCCACAGTAATACTCCGGTCCACAGCAACATTCGGCGACAATCGGCGACACTCCAGCCCACGGCGACACTCGGCGACACTCCAGCCCATGGCGACAGCGCGGTAAAACCGCCGGCTGCGACAGCGGTAACGTCAAGACATTGCAACAGTGCTGACAGCTCCGACAGCGGCGACACATCCACGTCACCAGCTACGACAGCGGTGACACAGCCACGTCACCAGCTACGACAGCGGCGACACATCCACGTCACCAGCTACAACAGCGTCGGCATTGGGCCACCGGTGCAGGCTGGCGGCGTCAGCCTGCGACAATGCCGCCCGTTCAGCGGTCAACAGCGTTTCTGGCGACGACAGTGGCTAAGCTGGCAACGACACATCCGACTTGGCAGCGGGAACACCGACAGTATCAACCACTACGACAACATCAATGCCACCGTAACACCAGCCTCTCCGACATCAGTGACACCGACAACACCGACCCCTCCGACGACACCAGTGCGACAGCAAACCGATCGCATATCAGGGAAATGGTCGCACGATCGTTCTCAGGATCGAGCTCTGTTTCGCGTCCTTGTCGTGAGGAGCCAGTGAGGCGCCTCGTGTGACGTGTGACAAGCGGGGGGACAGCATGCCCGAAAGTTGCCACCTGCTATCGTGCAGATGTCGCACATAACAAGCCTGATGGAGTCCGACACCTTGGCAACTGACACCAATGATGCGTTTATCCATTCATGAACTAAATACAACAATTTCCAATAACGTAGCAATCCAAAAATTACCAACTTTTGTACCAATTACAAAAATTACCCATTCACGTTTTGTTATGTTTATTTACTGTCATTCGTCAAATTTTAAAAATCGGAGGTCAACTGATGTGGCACTCGCTAGCTTATTCAGTAACAGCATCGCTTGGAAACTGCCGGCCAGAAGTCCGGTGAAGCCAGACAACTCGATCGGTATACCCAACGGATGGTTATGACTTACAGCTTCGAAAATTGTGACAGCAGTATTACAACAGCCGCATACCTTATGGAACAACGGCATACGGCATATACGTATATATATATATATATATATATATATATATATATATATATATATATAATAACTTATGTACTGCTGCGTCCGGAATGGGCGGCAAGATATACCACCTTGCCAGCTTTTACTTGAAGACTTGGTACTTGACGTTCACTTTTGTGAAGTTATTAGGTGTCGTCAAGCTCTTTTGTTGAGCTGTTTTATTAAGTTCAGTTCAGTAGCAATATTCCAATTCAGCACACGGCCGAAAAGCCTCTGGGCTTATGTATCCTACATCGTGGTGCATGTCCACATACCTGTGTATATCTCAAACCAAACGGGGAACAGTTCTGGATAATTCCCGCTGGCAACACGGCAGTCGAATACGCGACAGGTCAGTGTGCACGCGAGGCTTCAAGCCTCCACGCCGATCGAACTGAGACAAAAACACACCTTCACACCCAACTCCTCCTTTGATTCAGGGTGCCACATCTCAGCTCTTTTGATTTCATTTGATCAGCTTTTTTGGGGGCCGCGGTGGCAGCGCGCCAGCTGCAGGACTCGGGACTACCTGTCGGGAAACTGAGCTGCTTCCCTGCCGCCACCCTGCTCTATCGCCGGATGCGTTGGACTGCCACGCATAGCTAGAGCATAACGCAGCGGCTACTGGGATGGCGCGCAGGTAATCCCAGCCTGCAGGCTACATGTCAGAGGGGGCCCACTGCACGTGGGAACGTACCACACCACAGCGAGGTTGTACAGCGGATCTTCATGCCGGTGAGCACGGCATGCAGTTTCGTGACTGGTGCGGGGCTGGTTTCGGGTCAGGTGTGCGGGTGCTCCTGACTGGGATGTCAGATGACCTATGCCCATGATACGCAGCGAACGATCACGTGTCACTGGATTTTTTTACGAAATAGGGAGCATCCAAAAAAACATGGTAAGATCTTAATCGAGTAATCTAAAAACAAGTCCGTCTTTACGTGTCACCGAACACCCCTCCTCAGTATGCCGAGGGAAGCCGAAAGATCGCATTGTCTGCCTGCCAAGCAGTTCAAGAAAATATCAGTGAAACAAAGTGGTCCCATGTCATCTACATGGATTCCACAAATGCCTAAGAGCTGTTTTCATTCAACACCGAGTTAAAGATTTTCCCATACCTTAATCTAAAGAGGTTCATGCCCTCAGTCTCCCGGCGACGGGCCACATTTCGCGTTTGGAGACGAACCTTCGTGCCGTTTCGCGCTCGCTCGCGCAGGACATCCCGCCACCAAGGCCGGTCTTTGGCTCCCTGACCCGCCGCCGACCAATCCGCTGGCAACTAGCCAGCCGTGGGGAGGGGCCTGTTACAAATAAATGTCCAAGGATCCAAACAGTGGATTTGAGTTGTGTGCTTTGATGACATTCACCATGCGGCGATAATTACATATTCCTACATGCACTGCCTTGATTCCGTAACCTTTCATTAAAAAAACATGCGAGGATTTCGTGATTTGGCTTTATCGTGCTTTCCAAGATACATTATCCGAACTGAACAGCCGAGCAATATTACACAGCACCCATTCGATCCGTTCATTGTACATTCAAGATCTCCATCTGAGATTGCGCTCGGCCAAGGGAGAAGTATTAGACGAATAATTATCTCCCCGATAATCATCCACAGAGATTCTCCATTTTTACTGGGCCGGTCCGCAAATTATTCCCCAGATTAACCTCCCATGCGCCATCCACAGCCAACGGCCATAGCTGTGCATAGCGAAAACAGATTCTCCGTCTTGTCCATGCCCTGAAAATTATCCGCGACTCTCCCTCGCCACGGAAATTTTTCTGGGATAATTTTCCATGCCGGCAGTGCCGAACGCCATTCCGGGTAAATTTTCCAACATTCCGGATAATTTTCAGAGATTTTCTGCCGGCCGAACGCGCCCTTAATTTGAATGTTTCACAGTTGAGTATATTGAGGCAAGCATCAGATATGATGAAACACGCTCGTTTAGAACTATTTGTATGCCTTTTAAGCGGAAAAGACCGCCCTAGACAGCACAATTCTCTGTTTAGTACATGTGCTCCCCAATGTGTCAGGGTTTAATTTCGTCATTGTACCTTGCACGTAATTGATTGAGAGCCAATCGACGGCCGTTGTATCTGGAAATTACGCTCATCAACGCCAGGTATGAACGCCTCGGCAATTATGTTTTCCTTGGCGTCGATCGCCGCATGGCTTGTGGAATGACAGGACTTGAATGACACTATAACGTCATGAATCCTAATGTGACTGAAATGCTCTCCCGACATTCCTTCCATCCTTTTCGCGGGCGTGATGCTCAAACTGGAGGAGTTCAGGTCTTCAGAAATGCAGGATTGAGGACAGCACCGAAAGGTCTTCAAGATGGCTATTTCAGCCCAAAACTCCACGTAAATGTGTAAGACTCCCTTCAATTAAAGCATAATTATAGGAATGTTTCACCAAGCTGGGAGCACCATAATAAACAAAAAGCCCTCTAAAATGCACATTCCTACGCGTGCTTTGTCCGTCAAGACCTGCAACAGCTTCAAATTCTGCAAGTCCGTAAAAAACGGGTGCCGTTGCTGGGATCTTGTGATCCATTTAAGTTGGTTTTAGGACATTCAAGAACATGGGGATACACGTTCCACTACACCTAAAAGTAGAACGGCAGCTCTGGGAACCAGCACTCGCCGTTGGGGCCCAGATCCATCCCACGGAAGTTCGAAAGTTCGAAAAGTTCGGAAGTTTGAAAAGTTCCAAATTAAGCGCCCTTTAGCTGCTTTGTGTGAACATACGAATTGGAGACCAACATATTCGTCTGTCCTTCGATTCTTAAAGCATTGCTAAGTATGACGTGCTAGTTGAACCAACCTTTTTTACGTAAGTTGTTCAGTATTCCTCGGAAAGAAACCAGGGGAATGGAGATATAGATGGGTTGATATTTCGGCAACACGCCGTTATCGGAACAACAGCAGAGGTGAGATCAAAATTAACTCAATTTTGCAATTTTGAATTCACCTCTGCTATTGTTTCCATAAAGGCATGTTGCCGAAATATCAACACATCTATATTTCCATTCCCCTGGTTTTTATCCAAGGACTAAGGCTATTAGTACTGTCTTATCTCCCTATTTTTTTTTAGATTTCCTACCACGCAAAATAAATCGCCCGAGTTTGTACTATCACAGCATGAAAGCAAGGTCAATGCCACAAAATCGGTCTACCTGTTAGCCGCCGGTGCCGGGCCGTACAGCAGCCGACCCAAAACCTGGCAAGGATCCTGGCCACGCCATCCACCACATTCACTGGTCTCGACGGATGCACACGGCTAGTGTGCGGGCACTGTCTTTAAATACGCTGTCGCCCGCGCGCGTCAGCACCGGTGAACCACTTCGCGATTAGCCGCGCTAGAGGTGTACATCATGTCGGCCGGGTCGCGCTCTAGGTCACCGTGGGAATTTTTAAAAATCACCGAACAGAAACAGACGGGTCACCTCTCAAGCTTGTGCGCCTGGTTAGCCCTGGCGACCCTCCCCTATCGAGGGTCCAGGGAAGCCCCAGACAAGCTCATTCCTGCCGATGGGTGGTGCGGCACACGCTGCCAGGACGGGGCCTTGCAACGGTCAAGTGCCACACACGGCTGTGACGATTTCAACGCACGTCAGTGCGGCGGCTGCCACAACGGCCCTTCTTCATCCCATTGTCATGACACCGGCTTCAGCGCGCGCGGATCAGATCACGGCGGCCGTCAGAGCCACGCAATGGACGGGCGGCGGCGGACTGTGCTGCGCTGTGCTGTGCTGTGCTGTGCTGTGCTGGCGGTGCCTATCGGTGCCAGGCCCGGTGATTCGGCGGCGCCGAGCCGGTAATTTGGCAAGCAATGGCCGCGCCTTTGACGCTCGCTCGATCCGTTGCAAGCTGGCAGTCATGCGAGCGCCGACAAACCCTTAGCGGTAGTGCGGCGGCACCCACTTCTGGGTTGGCACTGACACGGCAACAGCAAATGTTTCGAGATGAAACGTAGCGTTCCTTCTCACAGGTTCGCAAACGCACGTAGAGGCGCGAGACTGCGTTCCCACGCGCGAAGACAATACCAGGGCACGACACGCCAGGGATTGCTTTCGAACCTCTCTCAGCGACATCTTAACGCCACTTGACAACTGTACACCTCAACACGCACGAACCGGCGCTTCCTCTGAGCACACCACTTACCGCGGGACCAGCACACAGATCACGCCCACCCCTCCACTGTCGCCCGCGGCAAATGCCCCACAGGCATCGCGCGTGATGCGTGTGCATGTGACGTCACAGAGGCAACAGTGGCGTCGCCAGCCGCGATCAACCGTCCGCAGGGCGAACTCCGTGCTTCGCCCGCTGCGCGCGGTTGATTGGCGACGCGCGTGTCGCCGCTCAGAGACCGAAACAACAGGGGACTAATCACAACGGAGGGTTGCTCCCTCGTGGCCAATCACAAGGGAGCTCGGTTCAGGGGCTAAGCGTCCGTCGCAACGCTCCAGCAGCAATGCAACGCCACGCCGAAGGAGAGTACAAAAAAGCGAAAACTTTTTTTTAACGAAAAGGCCACACATGACCTGAAAATAGCTTGTAAGCTAAGCGCGTTTTTATATAAAACACAAACACAAGCTGGACCGCTAATACTACTCCACTGTCACGCAGGTCCGAGTGATTACGACAACGAGCCGATCTCATAGTATAGCTCTGACTATAGTCTACATATATACAAACACGTATATATATATATATATATATATATATATATATAATATATATATATATATATATATATATATATATATATATTATGGTGCATAGTATATAGTATGTCTCATAGTATAGCGTGACCGCTCGCTCCTCCCTGACACTGCCACTTTTCGCTTAACCCCCACCCCACCCCAGCCCCCCACCCTTCCGCCAACTTCACGGGCGGCGGTGTCGCCTCTCCAGGCGCCATTCTCAGCACAGCACGGCCGTGGGAGCCGCCGCCGGGCCGCGCCGCCGGCGGCGGCTCCCACGGCTCGCCGGCGTCCGGCTCGGCCCAGCTCAGCCACGCCCGAGTCGTATTTCCCAGAGAGTGTACGCGATTTTCCCAGCGAGCCTCCGCGAGAGGAGGTGCGACCAGGCGTTTATCCCCCTGGAGTTTCAGCTCTCAATGCGAGAGAGCCATGTGTTTGGAAATGATATTGAGCTGGAGCATAGTAAATGGAAAATGAAAGTTAACCAGAGCGCAGAAAGTCGTCCAGTCATTATCCAACCAGTGCTGAAGACGGGATAGTCGTTATTCCGGACGCTCCCGTTCAACGCGAACAAGCTGGCTGAAACTGACTTTATTCATTCATATACTGGAATATTCAAAGCGTTCTAGCGTGCATTGCTAGTTACATCCCACAGCAAATTCTACGTCTTTGGTAGTCTGCTCAAGGCTTCACATGGGAAACTTGACGTTTTTTTGGTTTTGGTTGTTTTTTATTTTGGTGGTGAAAATGACGTGTTTATATAAGCGATATATATATATATATATATATATATATATATATATATATATATATATATATATATGCGTATATATGCGCACTTGTTTGCTTCTGTGTTTTCAGGTCCTCACCGGAGGAAAAGAGGGCCTCTCCCCCCAAAAGAAGAGAAGGTCGCAACCAGCGCGGCCAGAAACGCGACAAAAACGACGACAGACCTGTAAAATCATGAGCCGAGGGCTGAACTTCTCATCGCGTTCAGCATTAAGAATTTCAGAATTACAATGCCCTATCAATGCTGAACTTCCGAACCCCACGTCCTGCCTGCGTGTGCTCGTTTAATTACCATGCGATCGTCGAATGAAACACGACTTCAGAATAGCTCAGAGCCCAACAACAAACACGACATGCCGTATGCAAGTGCAGAAGTCGCTCGAGAACGGCCAGCAGTACTTTCGAATTAAGGTCAGAATTCAGTCACCAAGTATGATCACTTAAACGGTGCGGATTATTTTTATCCTCGCGTTGAAGCACGCCTGGTTCGCACCATGAAAAGGCCTTCTGTGGAAGGCATTCAAATAATTGCCGGAGTGATGACAACCCCGCCCATCGCCTGACACCGGCTGCCAGCGATCAATCATCAGCGGACAGCAGCGGCGAACAAGGCGCGCTCGCACGCTCGCCCCTCCCCCCCCCCCCCCCCCCAGGGTATCCACGGCGCGCTCCCAGCAGACGCCGTTCCGCGCCGGGTCAGGGGCGACAACGCGCACACCGCGCGGTGTATGCGCCATGCACTGTGCAGTGTGCCGTGGTCAGCGCGCGGCTGCGTTACGGGGCAGTGCAAGAACGTTTAGTCATGGGGCAGAGCGAAAGCGTTACGCTATGGGGGGCAGAGGGAGAACGTTACGTCACGGCAGCAGAGCGGGAACGATACGTCCCGGGGCAGAGCAAGAACGTTACGTTTTGGAGGCAGAGCGAAAACGTTGCGTCACGGAGACGGGGCAACGACGTAACTTCACGGAGCAGAGCTAGAACGTTACATCATTGGCCAGAGCAAATGAGTCATGCCATGGGGGCAAAGCGAAAACGTTACGTCATGGGGACATAGCAGGAACGTTACGTTCCGTCATGAGGACAACTTGAGAACATCAACGCATCGGAGACCAGCCGCTTCAGTCCAGACCAGCTGGAGCTCCAGTCAAGCAGGAAAATGTTGCTTTACCAGGTTGTGGTGGCTAAGGTATATAATATACTTAGTATATTATAAGGTATGTGTTATATATTATACTATAAGGTATATTATACTATAAGGTACACATAATGCTGTTATAATTAATACATAAAGCTGAGGGTCAGCTAGCTACCAGGAACTTTCTTTCACTCCTACCGATGCTTACAGATCCCACAGAAGGGCTCGCAGGCAACGCATCATTTCCCATCCTATCCTTCACAGGTTGCAACGGGTCGGAGAGCATGCAACCATGGCACATTTTTTTCAAAAATGAGCACATTTTGGTCCCGCAACCGTCACGCAGCCCCCCACGAGGAACTTGCCAATCCCGGCCCCCTCCATCTCTCACCGCACCAGGAGCCGGGCGATGAGCCGAGTGTTCCACCTGCATTCGTGGCTCGATATGACCCGATCGTGATGCTCACGGGCGGAATCGTGTTCCATTCGATTCCGAAAAGAGTCGACTCACAGTTCCATAATAAGGAATGTTTCGCTTTTGAGGATATTGCAGCAAGCAGCAGATGTGATCATATAAACTTACTTAAAACTATGTGTGTACCTTTAAGCGGGAAAGACTGCTCGAGACAGCAAAATTTAGTAAATATGCTCCTCAATACGTCATTGCTTGATTGCGTCATAGAACATTCGCATGACGTTGAGGTGCTGCCAAACTGGCCGCGCGAAGTTGTCGCTCAGCACTTACTTGTGGTACTTCAAACCCTCGAGAGGTGGCGATGCCGGTGCTAGAAGTGTTCGCTGAGCCAAATGTCGTTACGTGTTCGTGTGTTGGCCCGTTCTCGTGGTATTCTTACATATTTATTCGCGAGTTTAAAGTATTAACTTATAGTTACATGCTCAGTTAAGGCGTCATTCCTAGCTGTTCGATTGCAAGCATAATTTCCGTAATATTTAGCAAGCGACGTAACCATGTCAGACTTCTTCCATTGTGTAGCACAAAACGTGATACGTAAACGAAGCCTCCACAGCTTGCTCAACATAAATTGAGAGCCGATCGACGCCCACCCTGTTTGGAAATCGTGTTTACCGACGTCAGATCTGAACGGATGAACGATAATATTCTCCCTGGCCTTGAGCGCAGCCTGACCTTTAGGGTGGCAAGATTTGAATTACGCTGTTATGGCCATGCCTGAATGGCCTTGAAATAGTCTACATTTCCGTGGGTGTGTAGCTCAGAAACTATGGGGTTTATATGCTAAGAGTGTCCCACCTTTCGGGCATAACTGAAAAGAATGTCCTAGTAAAACATTAGGACTGGTTACGCACAATAATAGCACTGGTTAGTGCCATTGCAGCACCGTCAAGGCATAAAAGCGATATCAATTAAATTACTTTTGGGTCCAAAGCACGTTGTTAACGCCTATAGCAGAACTACGCTTCTTCTCTGCAGTTATGACCACCGTCGTCATGACAACCACCGTGCGCTCCCACTGGTGCGAATAAAAAAACGGTCGTGATTGGCTCAGCGATTAAGGGCTTGTTACCAAGAGGTTGGTTGGTTGAAGTTTGAGCCAGTGCGTCACATGGATCATGGGAAGCTTCCATTCTTAAAGCCAAAGTGCGCCTTGCAAAGCACCACTGTGGTACACACCATAAAGAAGAAATCAAAGCCATCATACCATGTTTCGTTACCAAGAATTCGTTGAACTCGTGGGATAATGCCTTGATGTTCACAATCTTTTTGTTTTAACGTAGTGCTTCAAGCCTTCGTAGCAGTTGTTACAAATATTTGGGCACATTAGTATGCTGTAAACGTAACAGAACACGCACGTTAAATAAATAAAGTCAAATGAGCTGTAATGCTTTCATAGTGGTGAGCATGGAGTCAAATTAGGCTCCTAAACCATGATCGGTTTCTTCAAATCGAAATTCTGCGCTATTCAGAAGGGTTTCAATAAAATGGTATTGCTGATCAAATGCTACGCGTCTGACATAGAAATGAGTAAAAAGTACACAGGTGGCGGGATGCTCCCTTAAAGAAGGGCAGAGATGTGAACCGCGCTGGTGTACCGACACATGCACTGATGTACTGACATCTGATGTACAAGTATTGGTTTACTGACGTTAGCTCTGGTGCACTGATAAGTACTGATGTCCGCCTGGCGTTACAAGACCGGAGTCATCTGGAAGAAAAGGCCAGGTACCAACTGTCAACGGAAGGAGCTGAAAAACACGAGCGTTGAAATAGCTCGCGCGATAAGTTAAGGAAATCCGGTATTGCTATGATGCACACTTTTGGTATGCATATAGAAGGAGTCAATGACCTTTGGGCAAAAAACTTGGGAAATTGTGGGAAGCCCGACACCTTTCGCCGAAACCGCTATTTGTTCTCGTAGTAACGCGTGTGGCACAAGCTGATAATCGCCAATAAGAACTGAAAATGCCAGCAACCCTATACTTACCTGCACGTGTACATAATACCGTACGTGCGCGACGAAGCAGCAAATATGGCATTGAAATAACAGGCATAACATGCATGTTTGGATCAGCTGTGCTTGTTTCACTCTGGCGCTATGATAGCACTGGATCATGTCCCACAGGAATAAGTTTCGCTGTTTTGCGGCCGCCAACATGTTTTGGTCTTCTTGGACATCAAATGAACGGTAACGAAAAGTCAGGTTCATGCTAGAAACACACTCGTGGCACACGAAAAGTATACGGTCCTATTTCTGCACTTAAAGAGTGAGTGACCAGAGAGTGACGAAGGCTGAGAACACCATAAAAATCTGCCTATCGCCATATAACTTACACTTTGCGGCTTTCAGTACTATTGCGTAGGCAAGCCTTCCAGCAAGGACTAGGAAAAAATACGAAACATCAGTTGGTCATTTTCAGGGTTTTCAGTAATTCTGCGTGTCAATGTTTTCTTCATCACCCGTATGACCCCTGTAATGCTTCCTCAGCTTCTGATAATTATTTAAAAGATGGCCAGTCCCAGGTAAACTTCATTCAAACGTGGCGTGTGCAAATTGCGATCAGGGTATGACGTCACATTACTTGGGGGGGGGGGGGGGCAGGAGTATGACTCCACCTTACTTGGCAGGGCACGCCACGGCACACTGTCGTACACAAGGTTAAATTCGTCCTTTCAACGTAGCCTTTTCCGGCACCTATTAGCAACCCTTAAAAGCATCGCCATTGCCAGCGTACATCATAGATACTCCCTGATTTGGAAAGTCCCCTAAACCCGGGCATACAAAAGCACCCGCCTAATTTAAGCTTAAATTCACGTTGTCTGCCCCCCGTTCATGGCCTCGCCTCTTGATGGACGCCACTCATCTGAAAGTGATCAATACCAATTAAGCCGGCACCGCATACACACGTGGACGCCACACGCGCCAGCTCCACCCGTCCGCAGATGCCCCGGGAGGCCCGTCGGATCCCGTCGGACGACGCCCCCCCCCCCCCCCCCTCTGCCTTCAGCCGCACGACGAGGTCCCACGACACCCCGCCCAGCTCTGGCAATCGATCCGGGGACAATGTCCTTGCACAGAGAGCTCATAAAAGTTGGCCCCCGCCGCCGGTTACCCCTAGAGCCGAGGTCAACAGAGACGCCCGAGGCGTCGGCGGGAGGTCAAACGCCTCGGGGCCCGGCGACAGGGTGGCTCCCTGCTCCCCCTCCCCTCCAAACGCATCACGTGCAGAGTATTCCGGGGAAAAGCGACAACGCGTTCATAGCGCATAAGCATGATGGGTTGTCAGAGAAGTTGTCTGGAAAGCAGTGTTTTTATATAGCACCTTGAAAACGTTAACAATTCGTCCAACTCTAGCTACACGCGATAACCAGATGGACAAATCCCATTCTGGTAATTCAACGTTCATGGCTGTGGTAATCAGAAGTCACGCGATTTTCACCCACTGCGACATGAACATCACGTGCAAGCTCCTAAGCGCGGCGGAATGTAATCAGCGAGCGGACGGTAGTACAATGTCACACGCGCTGTCACACGTTATCACGCATGTCACGCGTTTCACGCCGACGCGGACTTGAGCAGGATAATGTGCCCGAGAAACCATGCACGTGGTCGGGAGGGAGGAATTGACATCCGTCCCCCAAACGTTCACCTTCGTTTTGAACGTACGCCGCCGGGCATGCATTTGGGAACGAATAGTGCCGTCGAAAAGCGGAAAAGGCAGCGTTTCAGAGGATGCATGCGTCACATAACGGGTAAGTACAGAGAAACCGTCATCAAAGCACCCGATCCACTGAGAGCAGATCTGGCCAGACGCTACAGCAGGGCGCTTGTTCTGCCGAGAGATGAGCTGGCGGAGACACTGCACCAGGGCGCCCGTCCTGCCTGTACAGCGTCTCCTGTACAGTGTCGCGACACCTGAGCTGGCGGAGACACTGCACCGGGGCGCATGTCGCGACACCTGAGCTGGCGGAGACACTGCACCGGGGCGCCTGTCGCGACACCTGAGCTGGCGGAGACACTGCACCGGGCGCCTGTCGCGACACCTGAGCTGGCGGAGACACTGCACCGGGGCGCCTGTCTGCCGACACCTGAGCTGGCGGAGACACTGCACCGGACGCCTGCGCGACACCTGAGGGGGACACTGGGGAGCGCCTGTCGCGACACCTGAGCTGGCGGAGACACTGCACCGGGGCGCCTGTCCTGCGACACCTGAGCTGGCGGAGACACTGCACCGGAACGCCTGTCGCGACACTGAGCTGGCGGAGACACTGCACCGGAGCGCCTGTCGCGACACCTGAGCTGGCGGAGACACTGCACCGGGGCGCCTGTCCTGCCGACACCTGAGCTGGCGGAGACACTGCACCGGGCGCCTGTCCTGCCGACACCTGAGCTGGCGGAGACACTGCAGGAACGTGTCGCGACACCTGACCTGGTGGAGACACTGCACCGGCGGCCTGTCGCGACACCTGAGCTGGCGGAGACACTGCACGGGGCGCATGTCCCACGAGAGCAGTTCAGCGCCCGGCAGCTGCACCCCTGCCCTAGTCCCTGCCACTCACAAGCACCGTCTCGCGCGGACGTACGCAGCAGACACGTCATCACATGCCGGTCAGAAACTGCTGACCCGCGTGACCGTCGCAAGAATCGTCAACCTTACGGCGGAGGTGCGGAGCCGGCTCTGCGCGTCTGCGCGTGACGACAGGCACGCGGTCAGACCGCGTCCGCTGTAAACTGACCACAGACGCCGACGGAAGACGCTGTGGTTCGTCACACCGTCGCTAATGAGCGGTATGTGATCGGCGTCCAATACGCGGTCGGTGTTGCCGCTGTCGTGTCTATGCGTGTGCCCAAAAAGATCCATCCGACGCTCATAACCGCCTCTCTTGTTGCCGCTCGGCCGGGCCGGCTCAGCCGGCTGCCGTTGGGGTGCAAAGGTACCCTACGCAGAGGCGGACGCAGTCTCCACGTCGACGCAGCCGCAAGGGTGGGCTGACGAGCGATGCGAGATGGACAGACATATTTTGGTGTCAGAGCCGGTAAGGTGTCAAGCCAGAGCATGTCTGACGAGAAAATATACAGCGCAGTGGAAGGAACAATCTGAGTCTTGCCACTCTAACCGCTGCTTTCCAGGGTAACACAACCTAGTCACGAACAGTTCCTTATTGCGCGCAAACGCAATGCAAATGTTCAAAGCTACCATGCGCTTTTTCAATCGCCAACTGGGCACCCCATGACGAGGAGCGTCCTTTTGCCAGCACATGCGGTTACCCTCATGAACATGAACATGGATCTCCGTAGGACGGAATGGCGGCGACTTCTGAACCTCGTCTCAACGTTGCGCTTGGAGAAATGTCCGACACAATTTATGTGACTTTTGAAATTAATTCACTATCAACAGCAGCAGCTTGACGCTTCACATCACGCGTGTCACGCTCGTCACGCATGTCACGTGACTAGCGTGACGGCAGATCGATCCTCCTTTTTTTATCGGCGACGAGATCCAGCAGCGAAGCAACGTCACCGGAGAACTCGGGCAGCTCGAGAACAGAATTTTGAGAACGCGCCCTCTCAAGACGCACACGTCGCCCGCGTCTAGCTCACGTCTTGAGAACGGCGTGAAGCCGGCGCCTCTGCCGTGAACGGATCGTGCATTACGTTGTGCACACTTCCGCCTGCGGCCTGCGCCGAACCCGGCTCTTGGAAGGGGAGGAACCGGGGGCCAGTTCTGAAGGACGATCACCCGGCGGTCCGACGGAAGATCGAGGCAAAACAAGGGGTTAACTTCACGGCTAAAGAGACTGATCTCTCAGAAACAGACTGACATCACGCAGGCCTCCCAGCGTGACTTGTGCTGCCCGCGTGAGGTAGTAACACGCTTCTCAACAAAGCAACAAGCCTAATGACATGAAGCGGTGCACATAGATTAACATAGCAAGCAGAATTCTTCACATTGTGAAAAAAAGCAGAAGATCGCATGCCAAGAAGAGGTCCAGGTCTCGCAGAGATGGAACCTAACTGATACTGTCTGAGGAGCAACAGGCCATCGTTCCGGCAAAAGTGCGGTTCAATGTGTACAGACTGATACGTCTATTTCGCGTTGTTTGTGCAAACCAGAAGTGTCCGGATTTTTGCACGTTTTAAGGAGTTGTGTCAAAGCGGCAGCGAGGGTGGGAAGGGACGTGGAATCAGTCCTGTGATGTAAGCGAGCGTACCGACTGCAGACCAAAAAGTGATCTCAGAAATGTCTGGGCCATGGCCACATTTGAATCACCCCGGGCAGCCACCCAATCTCACCTTTCTGAGGCCGACGTCAGGCATAGCACGCTGTGACTCAGATCGAAACGACTCTGTTCAGGTGTTGACCGTGTGTCGACACGGTGTGTCGACGGCAATGGTCATTGGTCATAATGGTCAAAAAGTCATAATGGTCATAGTGGTCATGATGGTCATAAAGGTGTGTCGACGGCAATGGTCATTGGTCATAATGGTCATAAAGTCATAATGGTCATAATGGTCACAATGGTCATAATGGTCATAAGGGTGTGTCGACGGCAATAGTCATTTGCGGCTCGAAAGCAACTCGGGCAAACGCACGCCAGAGCGGCGCCTTGAAACTGCTAGAGGCCATGACAAGTTCACAGGTTCGTATCTTAGATATTACGATCAACATCCACCCAACATACCTCCGTTGTCAATACTTCACCAGTCACACAAATGGCTTCATTCACTCGTCGATCAAAATTGACAAGATCTCGCAGGCCCGAAGTCGGCCAAGATTTCAGCCATACGTGTCCAGCATGCGAACTATAAACATTGCAAGCTCTGTGCGTCAAGTTCAGAGCATGCTGCAGTGAGTGCGCTCACTCGGTTCCAGTGCACCGATAATGCATACCAATAGGAGTTCCCAAACATGGCAAGCCACGTTCATCAATGTTTAAACATAATCTAGGTGATGATAATGGCCTTAGTGGTCTCCTCGCTTCTCCTATGTCGCAAAAGATGAGTTGCTGGTGTCGTCATTGTACTGACACCATAAAGCACCACAACACGGCCAACGTACTCAAAACACCAAAAAGCGAGGCGATTTATCCTGATGGTGTTTACGTAGCACAGTTTATGAGCGGTGAACTATGACTGAGCACGTCTGGTTCGCCGCTTCACACTCGAAGCCTTCTGCTCTCTTCAGATGGCAGACGCGATCTTCTCGCGGCGTACAGATGGCAGACGCGATCTTCCCGCGGCGTGAAAATCACAGGCGCGATCCTCCCGCGGCGTACAAACCACGGGCGCGATCTTCCCGCGGCGTACAGATGGACAGACGCGATCTTCCCGCGGCGTACAAATCACAGCCGCGATCTTTCCGCGGCGCGCGGGGGGCAGACGCGATCTTCTCGCGGCGCAGTGTACATACCTCAGCTTTTTGAACCATGACAAGAAAGTAAACATTGGTAACCCCGTGAAGTCCGTGTGGGTCGGACGGACTGTGCCTAAGAGGAGTGGAATTTTATTGTTACACGGAGTGCGGCCCGACTGATAACAGCACCTATCTCCGATTCGTTTCTGTGCCAACTGCAACGTAGCCGAGCTCGAGCGAGTTGGAAGCCGGACGAGTTACACTTTATTCCACAAACCGGCGAAAACTCTAGTGTCGGCTGAGCTTCGCATGTTGAAAAAATGGTGGAGCCGGAGGTGGACGACTGTGCGGCGATTCCAAAGATCAAGTTTTTCGACTCAGTTCTGCTGCTCACGAGTGATCGACTCGTCAAACCGACGCATCCAACGACACCGTAACTAAAGCAATCATTCACAAGGAGCTGGCACCGCTATTTCTTGGCTTTAGTCCGCATGGTCATTTTCTTAAGGACAAAGGAATATGTCCACCACTCAATCGGAGTTTACAAGAATTATGGTGTTTAAAACGACGTCATTTAAAACGGAGCGGGACTGTGGTAATAAAATGCATCGATCGATTCAACAACTTCCTGCTTATGTAACACCTGCTAATTTTCCACAAAGGTCAAAGTTCAGTCGTGAGTTCCGTTTCAGCAGAGCTTTGCAGGTGTTTATACTATTTTCCCTCCTCGCTGCGTCGGTGGCTTAGTTACACATATTCGTTAAATAAAGTAAGGAACAGGACCAATAACAGAAGACGCTTTGTAGACTGAATGGACCAGGCTATGAAAAGAGCATCGCAATCGCATCGCAACGAACAGCATGACGAACGATATGAAGGAAGACATCGCAAAAGACTAACAGTGATGAGCCGAACCACCTGGAGAACAAGGAATGGCATATCGTATGAGATGACCATCAACGTAGGGACGACACAGGGAACACTATCACGAAAGACATGACGACCAAGAAGACCTCACAGACTCAGACCGAGACTAGCGGGACTCGGATGACTCGGGTACTCACCGAACAGCAGGTCCTCGAGCTTCTTCTTGTCGACCTTGACTCGCTCCACCTTTTCCAGCTCTCCAAGGTCAAGGTCACCGGAATACTGAGAGTCCACCGAAGGCGCATCCTGAAAGATGCATTCAATGCAACAATTTAATTTCCAATGGTTCTCGCAGCAGACAGCGAAGCAAAACTGGTAGGTACCGGAATTGCCCGTAAAGCACCGCAAAATAGCGATGTCAGAGAGCTACTCGCTTGAGCCTCTCGCATTTTGTTGTTTTTTCACCTTAAAGTTAAGACCGACGAACCACTTCATCACCATACGATACCAATACGACAAGCCTGAGTGACACACTGCCCATCGAAAAAGCTTTTCGAGTGGGCGGCTGCTGTAAAAACAACAGTCATATTCATAATCAGTAAAATGGGAATTCTAACCCCTTGTGTTGGAATGCGACGTCCGCAGTGACGTCACTTGAGGCCTCGTTAGACTACAACTCTACGCTCTCATTTGGAGTGACTTTGTTATGCAGACTTCAGTGGCGTTTTCTGCGGGGCGAGGGAGCTGCAGCGATCTCAAACCGTCCGACCGAATCTTTTGCGCCAGTGATGTCACGTAGTCTTGGAACAACGCTTACGAAATACATCATTGCCATCGGAGGACAACGGGTCGGCGGCAAGAAGCAAAGCCGCGAAACAAGACACCGACACGCAACTTCAGGAAGAGCGCGATGCGCCGAGCTATTCTTCCTGAGCCAGAAGTCCCGAATGGACCACCTAATACCTAGTCGAGGACAAGTAAACACTTGAACTGCCTCGGCTTGCGTAACACAGTTACATCGTCGTTCAGGAGAGCAATTTTACGCTAACCGCCTTCCTACAGCGGCTGTTCGAGAGAAGACGTCGTCACTGCTTGGCATCAAATACCTATGATTCTCCCACGCGTGTTTATGGGGATCTTGCACGCCACTATTGCAACATATGGCAGATTAGCACAGAAAAAGTTAAAGTTCGTACAACAAATGCCAACGTTAAAGGGAGTGCGCCACCTTTGAGACACGCTTCAAAAACATACTCTGGTGAAACTGGAGGACCAGTTATATCTATTGATAGCATTGTGTAATGTCACTGCAGCACCAACAAGACGTGATCAGCAAATGAATTTTGATTACTTTTGAGTCGAAATCACGCAGACGACGTTTCGTCATAAGACTACGGCTCTTCCTTTCTTTGTAGCCCCAAAGTTTATTTCCGGCTCATGTAAGACACTTCAGCGCAATAATCATTGTCACCTCCGCGTCTGAACACGAGAATTTCAAACTGATCTCATCCAAATTAGCAGGGATGCAGTCTCCACGGGTCTGCAATACGCGGACAAAAAGAGTCTAAAAGTGGTACCTCTAGCTCATGACAGCCAACAACGGTGTAATTTTCTGCGAACCATAGTCAGCTGCTACAGATAAGGTGTACCTGCTTCGAGCTCTTTTAACTCACACATTGGGGGCCTGCGGGCTAAAAAATGGCACCTCCACTGGCGTGAATGATGCCAGAAGACACGACAGTTGGCACAATTGGCACAGTTGGCAGTGTAAGCCATTTACCAAGAAGTACATGGGTAGAGATTTCAACGAATCTGTCACCAGACCATGCATTATGTTTGCTCCCCATCGTCAAGGTGCGCTTAGAAAAGAGTCCACGTGCAAAGCGCCATTTGGGAGAAATGAGGTCCACAGTGTAACGCTTCACTGAATTCGCCCGATGATGGCAGCTTAGTGACTTTAGAAAACACCGCCAAGCAGGCTGGTGACCGGAGCTACCACATTCGTCCCTGAAACAATGTGGGGAAAACTTTTTCTGAACGCTAATTAGTCGTGGTCTCTCTTTAAATGGACTGCTTGACATTTCAAGACACTTAAACAATCATCAGATATGATGGAACTAGCTCATGTATAACTATTGGTAGACTTTTTAAGAGGAGAAGACTACTCCAGAAAGCGGAATTATCTGTTTAGTAAATATGCTCCCCAACGCGTCATGGTTTGATCAAGTCATCGTGCCTTGCACAGCATTGATTGAGAGCCAATTGACGCCTGTTATGTCTGGAAATTGTGCCCACAAACGTCAGAGAAGAACGAACAGAGCATTATGTATTTCTCGGCTTTGATCGCCGCATAGCTTATGTAATGGCAGAATTTGGATGACGCTATGACGCCATGAATGCCGAGGTGGCCTTGAAATACTCTCCCTGAAAAGTATTTACATTTTCGCGAGCATATGGCTCAGAAACTAGAAGGGTTTAGCTTTAAAGAAGGTCAGGGCTGTGAGCTGCACCGAAAGGTCTTTGAATGATCACTTCAGTCCCAAATCTCACAAATGTGGAACCCACCCTTTTAGCGACGCGTATGCCGATGTGGAACATCAACCCCTAAGCATGGCGAGTCCAAATTCTTACAAAAAGCTGGGGTGGGAGACTTGTGAGTGTTGTGGGACCCTGCGTGGTATCATTGCTTCAGAAAAGTGAAGGTTGAGCTCCTATGTGGTACGGAACCCTGTGCAGAGGCGCTGACAGCGGGCACAGGTGTCAAGTGCCCCTCGCCCCTTAGGTCCAAACAGACCCGAAGAGACCGACGGGCTTGTCGAATGTCGTATTAAGGGGCTATGGAACGCAGGACCGGGCCCTCAAATGCCATTCAGAGGGCCTCATGCGCCGATAGGAGGCCCCTGGCGCACCCCTATGCAGGGACCACTAACACCGAACAGGTGGCTCCGTAAGGGTCTGAGCTCTGGGCACCATTTCCTAAGCAGGAAACAGGGCCGAGGCCCGCAGTTTGCATTGGTCGGGTCACCTGAAACAATGTGCCGGTCATGCGCCGACAGTACCTAACAGGGCGTTCTGTGTTGGCAAGGGACCCGCAGTCGGTCAGGGGGAGCTTTCTGAATAGGGACAGGGACGGAACCCCGAATGTCGGCAACGCTTCCATTAATACGCGCCTGGGTGGGCGGTTGAACACCATTCGCTCGGGTGAGGATGGTGATGGGGGAGCAAGTTGATTTCCTGAGATCTCGGAAATTAAGATATCCAACCACCAAATTCACAGCGTTGGTTGACCTACATTTGAACTCACTCGTGCTAAACGAGCAAACAAGGTCAAAATGCGGATTAGCGTCCCAGGTGCCCAAGACCAAATACAACCACCTAGTTACCTGTTCTAAGCAAAAGTTGAATGGTGTTTATTTAAGACCAGTGATCTTTTAGACCTTTATAAAGTCAAGGTGGGAAAAACCTAATTGCTGCTATTTTGCCATCCAACTCAGCGTCAGAAATTACGCTAGGCGGTATGTTCCTCAAAACAGTCATCTTAGGTCAGTGACCTCTGATATTTAACAAATCTATGGAAGAGTCTGCTGCAGTCTCTATAATTAATTGATTCGAAGTGAGCGCCAGATATTTTACATTCAAACAAGCTCTCGAGTAAAACAAACCGGTTAGTTTTGACCGCAACCTATCAGATTGAACGAATCCCTAGAAGTGACCTTCGCCGAGAGCCACGGCCTGCCTTTGATAACCTTTGGTAGATCAATCTTATTTTTGCACCAAAAGATTCGTTATTCAATTGCGTACGACTATGAAAAGTTTGGCGCGACTACGCCGTGCCGTCCGAAAATCTGTGGAAGGACCTTCGGAGGGGCGAGGTCAAATTGCCCCGAGCGCGTGTTGGGGCACTTCAGACACATTGGGCACTGCCTAACCAAAATCTTAGAGTCTAGCTCAGCACCTTTTTAAAAGCATGCGATGACGCACGGTGGCATCAAAACCTAGGTTGTTCAGTCACATTTCAACGCATTTTAAAGCGTCAACTTATTTTGATCTAGGCTGCCTGCTAATCCGGCGAAATTTGTCATTAACTCTTCGATGATATGATGATAAATCTTCGATGATCTTCGATGATAGCCCGTATCTCTGGTAGTGTTAGTTGAAACCACTTTACTTTGATTTACCCCATTAGAAACAGGACCGGCCTAAGCGGCGAAAGATTAGGCATCAAGGCATGCCTGACCCAGCCTAAGCCATAGTTAAAGCTAAACGTCTTGGTCTGGACCAATGCTTCGCAAAATTGTGGCCAGATATAGACGTTTTAAATCTAGCTATTTGGTATCACACATGCACTTGAAACTGACGCATGCCAGTGTTTATAGCGTTGACACCGAGCGGGCACTGCAAGTAATTGATAGATATGAACGTCACTGGGGAGCTCAATTAGCTTGAGAGCACGTGGAGAGAACAGCATGCTTCGGACATAGCTATACATGAATCTTTAGACCATGTTTCAGTGCCAGGCCCTGGAGGCCCTGAGGCCCTGGAGCACTCAGTGCCAGGCCCTGGAGGGCTCCATGGTCTGGCACGTGTCGCCACTGCCTCCGACAGTGGAATGAGATCTGAGAACTTAGGATTAGAGTTTACAATGGTGCCATGCGTGGGTCCCATGTCCGTCAGGGCCCTGCATGGAGTGGGACCCACGGGAGTGGGACCCACGGGAGTGGGACTGCACGGACCCGCCCCACTTCGGCGATGGGCGAGGGGCTCGATAAACCGAACTGGGGTCCCCGTGCCAGTTGGCAAGCCCCTGCAGCGCAATGGATACTTTTGAGTCAGAGAGGGCCCCACATCGAAACGTGTCCAACTGCCCCGGCCAGAGGGCCTCTCGCGTCAGGCAGCGGACGGATGCATATTGTGCCCCAGTGAAGGCCTCCCTGTCGACCAGAGGGTCCCAGCCTCCGTACCGCCGTCAGTGTGGCAGACGGTAGGTCCCCTGGGCTGGGGTGGGGGAGCCCTTCAAACCCTGACCGGCAAACAAAGTTCCCTCCCCCCGTGCTGTATCCACAGAGCCCCCTGCCCTGGAAAGGTAACGGATAAAGGTAAAGGTCAGTGTTTCAAGAATGGGTCGCCACGGGGTCAACATGATGTGTTGACAGGGCCAGCACATGCCAACCTGGAGACGGCCATTCCGACTCGACAGGCAAAAAACCTGTATAGAATAGTTTGCTGCATGCGCGCTCGCAATCCTGAGGTGCAAGAACACCTACACCCAGCGTTGCAGTTTTCGTCGAACTAGACGGCGCTGGTCGCCAGGCAGTGTGCCCCGGGAGTGCGAGGGTGCGCGAGAGCGACCGTGTGTGTGTGAAATGTGAGGCCGTGGGACCGCGTGTTCAAGGTCGTGAGACCTTGTGTGCGGGACCGTGAGACCGTGTGTGCGAGACCGCGGGACCGTGTGTGCGAGACCGCGAGACCGTGTGTGTGAGACCGCGAGAACGTGTGTGTGAGACCGTGAGACCGTGTGTGTGTGACCGCGAGACCGTGTGTGTGAGACCGCAAGACCGTGTGTGTGTGACCGCGAGACCGTGTGTGTGAGACCGCAAGACCGTGTGTGCGAGACCGCGAGACCGTGTGTGTGAGACCGCGAGACCGTGTGTGTGAGACCGCGAGACCGTGTGTGTGAGACCGTGAGACCGTGTGTGTGTGACCGCGAGACCGTGTGTGTGAGACCGCGAGACCGTGTGTGTGAGACCGCGAGACCGCGTGTGTGAAATGATGCTTCCGAAAGTAATTGTTTCCGTTGTAAGGTTTGTCATCATGTCGGGAGTTCGCGGTGCGTGCCATGTAAACGCTAGTTTGCTGAGGACCAGCATACCTCCAGGCATGGATTAATCTCACAAAGCGTGTAAATGTACTACTTTCCATTTGCGGTCGTTTCTGTCCGTCCGTTGGCCGCCACTCGATGTCAGCCATTGAACCGAAGCCGCACTGCCCGTGGAGACTAAAACGCTGGGCATCGATGTTTTAGCTTCTAGAGTTGCAAACGCTTGAGCCCAAAATAATGTTAACGTAAGCCATTTTTCTCTGAAGCTCTGAAGAAAGGTTCAGTATCCTAAAGCAAACATGGCATGACCATATCAAAATAAATATTTGACCAGATTTTGATGTGCGGCCTACATACAATCAGGCCATGAGCCCCAATGCCTCCAGAAGCCCGAAAAAAAATTATAAAGCTGCAACGGAGGTGTAAAGCATGGAAGTAGTGCTGCAAGCTTTATATTTGACACGGTCTTTAATACCTGATTTTTGAGTGTTGTTGACCCCACGATACAGGCAAACTTGCATTTTTTGCTAGCGTCTGCATCGTATTTCAACTAAAAAAGTAAACAAGGAAAGGAAATTAATTAAACTTCATTGAAATGAACTGAGCCATATCTTTTTTTCTTTTTTTCTTTTCGACTTTTCGTCACCCTTGTGCCCCCCCCCCTAGCCCAACAAGGGTCTGTCTGCGCCCCTGGTTCTTGTTGGTTTTTTTGTTGTTACAAAATTTGGAGGTGTGAGACCCTGAGTTCGCTGACGTCATTTGACCTTCAGTTTGTTCACTAATCACAATACTTCTTCCAATCCTTGGCTTCAACGCGGGCTGATACGTGACCAAGACACAAACTGCAACTTTTCTTCACACTCTCCAGCTTTCCAACTAAGTGCATTCCCAACTTCTGTACATTACCATCTATGATTCACAACCCCTTTATGATTGGCGGCTAATACCGGCTGCACAACAATTAAGCGATTATTGCCGCTTGCTCATCAATCAGGCAGTTCATGTAGCCAGCTGCGTATTCCCACCAATCACTGCACGCTAAACAGCGACACGGGGTGGTGACCAATGCCAAGGTAACGACACAGGGCGGTGACCAATGTCAAGGTAGTGACACGTGGTGGTGACCAATGTCAGGGTAGTGACACGGGGTGGTGAGCAGTGTCAAGGTGGGGCGGCACAACTTAAATCACATGCGCATCCATGCATTAGTTTTATTGTTTGCAAGTTTAAAGGATATGGACATTGTTACTCAATAAACATCTACGGGCAGACTCAGCATTATAAACAGGTGCTTTTTTCGCAGTCACGCAAACATAGATAGACACTCAACGGCAGCACCAACAAATATTAGATATCTGAATAACTTACCACCATGAGCCACGCCTCAACATCGCAACATATTTGATATTCATGATGAATTTCACGTGCCAAAACATCGTGCGGTGATATTTTGTAACTTAGTCGGCGTTCAAAAATGCGTGCCATCAACGTGGCTGTCGAGCGCGCTAATCCCGTGGAAATGTCACGGGCCAAATTTAGTTGGCCACTCCTCGCCCGCGACATTCCAGACAGCCGCTGACGTCCTTTATGACGGCATTGGACGTTCATAATGCACCCGCCGTCCGTGCCGGCATGGCGAGACGCTTGGCGGCGCCTGTAAGCGATCCACAGCCAGGTCAGACGGCCGATGCCGCGGGCTGGCCTTCGCGAAAGGCTCGGGTTAGCGCGAATGCTGCCATACAGCATGCTCGGTTAGCGCAGATGCTGCCCTACACCATGCTCGGTTAGCGCGAATGCTGCCCTAAACCATGCTCGGTTAGCGCAGATGCTGCCCTACACCATGCTCGGTTAGTGCATATGCTGCCCTTCAATATGCGTCACGACCAGAAGTACTTGCACTTTTACTTGTTCGAGTGCAATATTATGACGCGACATTTTTAGAGATCTGAGGGATCTAGAGATTTTTAGAGATTTAGGGGAGCTGACAACTGCGGGGGGAAGAAACTACTATTCAGGATTACCATATATTTTTACGAATATATAAATTAGGCATTGCTAAAGAATACCTTTGAACTGCATACTTTTTAAAGGACACGTCAGTAGCAGATTTTATAGGCAATAGCTTATTCGTGCAGGAGCAATTATCCAAAACTACGCTAAACGTCATAAGTATTCAGTTAGTTGAAAAGGCGCCCACCAGGCGAAGGGCCTGTCTAGACGGATGGAAGACGCCAGCTTGCACGGACGCGGTCTTTCTCATGCTATTACTCTCCATTTCTTCTATTGTTATCTATGTCCCCTGTTTATTAATCATGCCCCCTGTCATTCTTGATCAAGACGAAGTTTCCAAGCGCTCATATCGTGCTCCTGATTCTTCAGTGATTGGAACGCTGGCGCTGTCATGTAGGTGCTAAATACCCAGCCTGAGTACAAACATCAATAAAGACTAGCCGGCGGGGAACCAGATCACCGCGCAGGAAACATTCATGAGCGCTGCTGACTGGGCAATGAACAATGAACTACATGAATGAACAAATAAACAACTAGTTAAAAATGGACAAAATGGCAGCCACCCGCTGTGCAACAATCATGAAGTACATCGCCGTTGCCGTTTACTATGATCGGCAAGAATTGCGGTAATTAATATTATTTCTGATATCCTATGCCGTGGCCATCTCTTTCACGAAGTAAAAGGATCGACTATGGAAAGAGCCAAAACAACAGCGATGTTTCCATTCACAACAGCGAGAGAGGTTTCCTATTTTGCACTCGCAAACTGAAAGCAGTGCACATTAATAATGCCCGGGGCTGTTTTAATGCACGCACACTCGCGAGGTGGTTGCTTCGCGACAGCAACGCGACACGTACGCTGAACATGCCGAGCCCCCCCCCCCCCCCCACTCCCGTCACGTCACTCTAGTGCACTTGAACACCCCAGCCATGTTACAACGATGTCTAAAGACTAGCGCAGAAGCATGGAAAAGGATCCAAATCGTTTGGATCTGATTTCGCCCGCGCGCTCTGCACTACATTCAGGTCAGAAAAGGCACCTAACCGGGCTCATCATTCAGCACGAACTGGCTCAGCAGCCATCGATTGTCCACAGCCAGCAGTTCGATGGTTTCTTCTCTGGTTTATATTCAGCGTCGCACTTTGTCCTCGCTTGCAACGATGATTCCGTCTAGAAATTGCGTAAATTATTGAGTGCATTTGCGAGGAGCACTATTCACATAGATAACACAGCAGTAATAGCCTCATTTTTTGGCGAAAAAAACAGGAGAATGGAGACATAGCCACAGGCTGCTCCATCTCCATCTATGTCTCCATTCTCCTGGTTTGGTTCCAGAGAACGACGCTATTACTCTTACTCTTGTCTTAAAACTGTTAAGATGCAAAGCACGGTGCGCTGGCTCACGTGGTGTTCTATGCAGAGAGCAGTGCAGCCCAGCTGTCCGTCACTGACCTGGCTCATGGCGCCGTCGGTGCTGATCTCGGATAGGCGGTCCTCCTGACCTGGGTCGACCCCGCTTTGACCCGACCCGGGCCGGGGCCCCTCCTCCAGCCTCATCTCCGCGCGCTGGGACAGCGATTCAAACACCACCAGCCGGACGACGCAAAAACACAAGCATACACCACTGCACACACCACGTCAGGTGAGCAGAGGTCACATACTGCTGCTGCGCCGCGGCCGCGGGGCAAGGTCAGCTCGGTGACGTCACAGGTTGCTCCGCGACCGGCGGCCAATAGACGGCAGCGTTCGATACCGCTCGGCACGCCGGCTGGAAGCGTGCGCTCCGAGACGATTGCGTTTGTGGCGTGCCGACGACCGGCAGAGCGCACTGCGCGAAGGGGCGCGCGGCTCGAAGAAGCGGAGAGCCCCGGGTGCTGCTGGTGCTGTTGGCGCTGCGGCTGGCGGCGTCGGGCTCTCCTTCGCATGGTGTGACAACCGAACTCTAGCTATGATCTGCAGTCCTTCTTACCTCAGATGCATTGCTTACATTGCTCTGACGTCACACAGTTGTCAGCGTCTGTCAACCGCGCCCTTGTGCTGCTGACAGGCGCTCACTCTGCTCATCGTACGCTGTCTCCGAGACACTGGTGAAGCGGCAGGACCTGGCCAGTCTACCTCGACAGACGGGCAGGTGTGCTAATCGGTCAATGTAGAAGCTAAACGGAAGATTGGGTTCGAATTTGAAGGGTGATGACGGCCGTGTGCTCTGAACAAAGTAGTTCACTCGGATATCAATGCCTGGAGGTGTTGTTTAAGAGGCCAGCGTATTTAGCAGGGCCACTGGCAGTGTGCGCGGTGTCGGCATGCTGTATTTCGAGGGTTAGTCGGCGCAGAGGGTGTTTCCAGACGAAGCAAGAGAACATCCAACCGGAGGCGAGACTCCGCAGCGTTCGTGGTGTTGGCGAACACTGCTTAAAAAAACAAGCGTTCGCTGCTCCTGACACTTCTTGGGAACGTTTTCATTGATTGCGGTGAAGCGTGGGCTTGGGGAGCAATGCAAACATGGAGAGGGAGGAATGCCACCCCAAAAGGCGCAAAGCTCCGCTTGTTTTTCCAGCACAGGCTCTGCGCGAATATCAGACAAGCATACCACCGTGCCGGACTTGAACACTCGCATCAGCAGGGTGTCGAGAGAGCGAACTAAAATACGCATTCTGTGAACCAGATGTACGATCAAGAACTTTTAAGAAGTAACATAAAAGCCACGCCAGTTTATTGCATCGCTTATCCGCTCAGCTGTTACGGTTTGTATGTTGTGGTGAGAGCACCCATGACTTTTTGTTATGAGAGTGGTACGAGACGCCACGACGCAGAAATATCAAGGAAGATAGTCTTTGTGAAATGTTCATCTTTTATCCGCGTTTTTTGTAGCATTCCAGCCAAAAACATTGGGGGCAACAACATTGGGGGGGGGGGCAACTCAACGTTGGGGGGGGGGGCAGGGCCCTCACAAAAAAATGCAAATCGACACCCATGAACCACGCCACCTTTCGTTGTCAAATACGAAGACAAATACACAAATACTTCGCACACATTTGAGAAATCGAGCATGGTTTTATAATGACACCCCATGTCACAGCCTTAGCCTTTTCTATATAAAAGCGAACGCAGCGCACTTCGTCACGCCCCTTTCATGGAGCACCAACGACCACATTCGCCATATCAGTGTTCTGTGGAATCGATGCAGGTTAATGGTGTAAATAAAGTGGCAGCAGTAAAAATTAGCCAGGAAGATGCTTACAAACATATTTCAAGCCCAGTTTCAACGCAATGACGTCGCTCTCACAAGCTCGAGCGAATTCATGTGACCGCTTGAGGAGGACTGAAATTTTAAGTCATCTATAGTTTCGCCGGTACGAAGCCAAACTTGTTGCAAAATACAGCAGTACGCCACAAGCATGCTATCAATGTTTTGACGCCGTTGACTCAAATTCGGTCGTGAATTTCAGTTGATTTTGGAAATTTTGATTCTGAGTCCATGTGGGCCTGTAGGTATTATGAAGGTATATGTAGGTTGCAGTTGGATCCCCCACAGTTGTACTGGGGGTATACCATTGTTCTAGAATTGCTAGCTTTGAGTGTGGAACAAAAACCTATGATGAATAATGTTTCACTCCCTTCACGCATTTGTTGTGAATTTTTTCACTCCCACATGGAATTGTCCAACCACACATGCCAAACCAACATTTTCCTTTCAGCTGCTCGTATGACGTCATCCAAGTCAGAGCTGACTCAAAGCCGCCAGGCATACACAGGACTCCCCAGAACCTGGACACTTTTGAATACATCCTGCCTCACCTATGTCTGAGTCATGTGCGGGCCATTATTGTTGAGACGCCAATTCGTCATCCAAATTTGAACTTCTGTAAACTACATGTCTTTGGCTCCAAGCTAGATCTGAACATTAAAAGTGAATCATAGTGACATGTTCTGTGATATTTGTTGATGACAGATGTGAGCAGTTTAGAGGTGCCCAGCTAGGCAAGAGATCCAGAGTTGGCTCATGCTACGCCGCAGTACGCACGCAGCCCATCAACAATGCCGTACCATGATGGCGGGATAGCCATGACAGTACAAAAAAGAACGACATTTTACCTAAATATATGTCAAGCAAAAGTGCCTAACAAGCTGCATACCAACTGCGTGCCACACGACCTGGACCTGCACGTCTGCCTGTGTGTGCACAGAACAAGGCACTCGGTGCTTTTAAGACCGAGAGCACCAGCGACTCCAGCCGCTCACATTCATCAAGTTTGGTTTGTTTGCAAAATGCATCACGTACAATTTACGGCCGTTTGCTACATGTTAGGTTTTCTTGCATATCCAAAGCTTTTTTTGTTGGTCGCACGACGCAACCACCACGCACAGCCTGATATGGAATTTTACTCCGCGTCAATGAGCTTTGTTTTTATGAATATCACCATTCCCGAAATGTAGGAGTAAATTTTAAAAAAAAGCTTTGTCGTTGAACTTTAAAAGCCAGACAATACCGTTTGGACCCTTATTTTCACAGATTTTTTAGTCAAATTTGGTAAGATATCTTGACAGAATAACTCTAAGCCTTTGTATTTATGTGTCTACTTTTGATTTTTTTGGTCTCACACGAAAGTGAAACAAATGCAGTTTTCATTATTTTGTGTAATCTTTAATCATAGCATCTACTGCCC
The DNA here is from genome assembly GCF_011947565.3 of Pollicipes pollicipes. Taxonomy (NCBI): domain Eukaryota; kingdom Metazoa; phylum Arthropoda; class Thecostraca; order Pollicipedomorpha; family Pollicipedidae; genus Pollicipes; species Pollicipes pollicipes. The sequence continues at coordinate 242,353 of NW_023595962.1, forward strand.
AAAATATTAATCAATATTATGCAAAATTTACCGACCGCAAACTTGTTAACAGATCATAGATATATTAATTAATTCGCCAGCCGCTCGAATACGCTTGAAAAACAATCATTGCTCAACAATTCATGCCAACTAAACCAGGCAAGGTGAAACCAAAAAATCATTTTATCGACAATTTTACCTTATTTAGCCTTCATTTGTCGTTTTTGGCTGATAGCGTGGTTCAATAATGCTTAATTTACGCCATTCCAATTTTGACACCTCAGCAACTTAAAGTGTCCTGCCGTACATAGCTTTGGGAGAGAAGTAGCGCAGCTGGTGCAGACATGCCCTTCAAAATAAACTGTTTGGTATATCTTTAGCGTGGAGTTTCTCTTAATTACTTCACGTCATCATCTTGAAGGCTGGTGGGTTGTTTGATAATATTTCGTGAGCGGGCTGGATGACCTTGTCTGCCAGCACACCATGCAAGAGGTGCATACTTTTTGTTTGGGGAAGCAACGGGAAGCCTCCCCTAAAAAATGCGGTATTTTTCCCTTGGGAAACCTAATTGCTAACGCTACCTACTTGCAAAACATGATATAACCATATTTGGCCATTTCCTGCTATCTATCCTACCAACTTTGTTTAATTCAGACAAATTATGTTCCCCTAGATTTTCAAGTAAAAGCGTCTTGTCCTATATTCTCAATCCTTTGCCAGAAATTTATTGAAGTGATCATTCATGTCTGCCCAAACAAGCTTTAGCCCATAGTTGCCATGGCTTGCTGACTAGGAAATAACTGCACTGTGGATATGCACAATCTATATCAACATTCATGAAATGTCTGTCCGTCCGGCACGCCCAAATGCCCTCGTAGCGCTGACGCAATCAGAGGTTTTTGCGTGAAATATGGCGTGCGGCAAGGCCATGTGGCTCACGTTGTCGTATCAAATTTTGGACGCAGTCTGACCGGTATGGCGCCGTCGGTGTATGTGTGCACGTGCGCCACGGGCTTAAACACGTGAAACGTGACATTCTCAAGTTTCTCAAAATCGCCGAAACGCTCGACAAAACCCAGCTCGCCGCTCGGCAACGGGTGGTCGCAGCAAAACGGGACCAGCACATTGAAACGCGGAAGAAACGGACAATCGTGCAGGCAAAAGCGCGAATCAACGCGCGCTGATGTGCGAGTGCGCTCGTGCGCAAACCACAGACGCGACGGTTTTCGGACGTTTTCAACAATTTTTGTCAGATCTCGGCAGTCCGAGCAAATAGTGACGGGAAAGCGACCGCACCGCGCAGGCACGCGTACCGTCCACAAATCACCCAGTCAGTCCAACACCATCCGACCCATAGCGACGCCGGCAGTCAACCGGGAAACGACCCACGTCGCGTTCTTCGAACGCAATATCAAATACAACACGCTGTCGCGATCGCCCCAAACGTCCGAGAGTACACGGGCCGCCGTTGTTGCCGGCGCAAATTGCCGCCCTCATTCGCCGCCGTGTCATCAACCACGGATTGGCCTAGAAATCACGAGATACTGGCGGTGGTCCTCCGCGCGGAAGATATTCAGGCGCGTCAGTGGGCATGCGGCAAACGCTGGACTGGCAAAACAGGCCAAAAGCAATGCCGCAGAGGCAACAGCAAGCACTTTCGCCAGGGCTTACATACGCTTCTGTGTGCAACTGGCTTCACGCCTTCGAGTGGGATAGTTGAATTGGCTTATCCGTGTATCGCGTATGTCACATAAGAATAGTCCATCACAAGTCTAGAAAGTCGCTAGCAGCGGTAATTTAGACGTGTGAGGGACTGTTCTGCATCCCGCATCATAGGGATGCCGAACAAAACAAAAAGAGAAAAACTACTGAAACACCAGAGCGTATGTGCACACCTTGCTGTGGTGCAGCAGTGGTCAGCGCGTTCAGCTGACTACGTGCTGTCGATAACACTGCATAAACCGGCCTATTTAGATAACGTAAGAAGCAGCCATATTTGTTTTCGAGTACGGGGGTGATTGCTCTAAGTGACGTCACGAAAGACGCCGAGGGGATTTATATTTTTGGCCGACAATGCTCTTTGATACATCCAACCAAACCTAGACAGCTTCAGTGTAAGGTCATAAATAACCTCAAAAGCAAACGGCACCTAAAAAACAAATTGCACATCTTGCAATGATGCTGTCATAGCATCTCTAAAAACAGGAATATCTTAAGCTACTTGGTAATCATCACATTACAGCGACATTACTTTTCTTTAATGTCTTATGTTGCATTGTAATGACCTAGGATGACCCAGAAAACAAACACATTTGTTGTCATGTTTGTGAAATTACTTCAGACGTCAAATTGAAGTATACCTCTTTGTAAGCCGGGGCATCTCTCTCTGGGTCACGAGCTCCAGCTTTTTTAACTGAATTTGTTACTCCTGTGTGGTCTTTTTGCTGCGACATTTTTCACTCCCAACGCAAGCTAAAGGACGAATCTAGCTCACTGGTGCATATTCAGCAACCACACAAACGCACCAAATGATGGAAAACCGTGAGAGGGTTTAGACATCGGTAGTATTATGACAATGGAAGGTGTCTCTGGCCGATCTTGTTAAAGGGTGTGCTTCTCACTTGTATGGGGTTTTGAATTGAGATAGCCATTTTGAAGATCATTAAGTTAAGTTCACAGCCCTGCCCTTTTTAAGGCTTAAAAACTTCTTGTTTCTGAGACTGACGTCTCCGGCCTTGTGCAAACTATTTCATGCACGCTATTTGAGGGCCACTCAGGCATGAACGATAGCATAGAAACGCCATGCAAATACCGCCACCTCATTGAAACTAGTGCTCAAGGCCAAGAAAAAGATGAACAGCAAGTTGTTTGTGCCTGGCGTAGGTCAGCACAATTTCTGGCATCAACGAAGCTCAGTCGTTCCTCGACCTATGTTATGTGTGTAGTGCAAGTTTCAAACACGAATCCCGTTTTGCTCCCCATTATACAGGAATTTTGGCATTGGTACCAGTTATGACAAAAACAAGATTGGGAATCGAATGATTAAGCCTGGCGTTGTAACCGCATGGGAATGGACGTAAACAATATAAATCACAAACAAATATAAGAGGACACCGTAGGAAAGGGACACACCAAGAGCGAAAGAAAATTACTGTTTCACAAACACGCTCTAGAAAACACCGCCACCTCTCGGCAAGTTGAAATATACAAGTGAGTCGGCCTGTCCTCTATAGTAGCAATGCTGACACGGCCAGTGTGTCAGCGGCTATGACATCATAGAGGCGTTCCATGACGTAATAAAATGACGACGCATTGAGAAACGTACTTACCAAATTGTAAAATCATGTTATCTGGAGCAGTCGTTAACGCTTAGAAACAAACCAAGAGTTACCAGTGAGCTTGTTTAATCACGTCTGATACTTGCCTCAACATTCTCAAATGTGGAACATTCCCTTTAGCGTCCACTATTGACCCTGAAACTGACGCAACTGGCCATAGATGAGGACATGCAGGGGCGTGCAGGAGCGAGCGTGCACGATGTGGAGCGGTCTCTGGTCGACTTTTCACCCCCTGTTCCCTCCCCCCCCCCCCCCGGGTCAGTGTCTGTCCGTCACCAGCGGACATCAGCCAAACGTGGCCAGCAGGTTTTCCCCACCGAAGCGCCCCAATCCAGTGACGGCGTGGCGTGCCGAGCCCGCCGAGCTGGCGGTCGCGTGCAGCCTCGACTCCCCCACCCCCGCCGCAGCTGGACCCCGGGCGGATCACGGCGAGAGAGCCGGTCGGGGGTCACGCCCGGAGCTCATATGCTGATGTACACGTGCGGCCTCTGTTCTTTCCGAAGGTTGTTTTAAGTTCAGCTGGAATGCTGATCAGGCAGCAGCATGCGAGAAGCCCAACACACGAGCCTATGTACTAAGTTCCTGTGAGGATGCGTGCAAAGACGCGAGGCGTTTTAAGTCCTTCGTAAGGCTATGTGATAGCAAGAAACAAGTTTTATTTGTTTCATCCGTCGGGTTTAAGCGATTAGGTGTCAAAACGTGTCCCATCTGGGGGGCAGTCCCACAACTTCACTCAGGGTTCGGTCCATGGGAGCGGTTTTGTAACTGGCAGCACGCGTTAAGAACCTGGGCATGGTCATGTCCTGCTGCCTGAGGTTTGCGTCAGCAACGTGGTGAACAAGCGCAACGGCACTCTGATGGGTCTTGCCGCGAGAAACGCCCTCCTCAACAGCGCATACACCGGCTCCGTCGCAGGCCCGTGACGGTGATGGTGACGTCACAGGTCCGGTAACGGTGGCGGTGACGTCACAGCTCCGGTGTTGCCGCGGAGCATTGTAGTGCGGTACTGCCGCTAGTGATGCAACATTGGTGACCTCAGAATGTACCGGACTTCGGCGCCCGCGTTGTTTCGGAACGGCGGAAGTTTTAGCCTGCATCTGCCATGCTGAACAACGGTGTTTGAATACAAAAGCTTCTAAAATTCTACATAAAAACACAAAAACTTGGCTGCCAAAAAACACCCACCAAAACCGCACAAAATCCTGCAAACCACTTGTAATATGGAGCACCTTGTACGTGGTTGCAAAGCACTAACATAAAACGAATGAATTTGCATTGGGCTCCACTTCCATGGAGATTTGATCTGAAAATTGATTGAAATGCGAGACATCGATTCCGCGCGTCTTCCGGAGAAGATATTTGTTTGCGGCGAACGCACGCTTGCTAACTGCGCTGGGAAGGTCTACCATGAACAGACGCCATGCAAACGACAAGAAGTTAATTCAGAACCGCGGATAAAGCAGCGATGCCTACTGTGTAACGACCTGTAAGTTTTTATTGCCCGTAACTTGCCGTTACTGTTTGCTATTTTAGATGAGGTTTGGGCCTGCTCGCTTGATTCGCATTTAAGTGTGAAATTTAGCATAGTCCCTTAATAGCCGCCATTTTGTGAAGAAACGGCCGAATCGATTTGTGGAATACATGCAATAGAATCTGCGGCATTTTTACAGCATACGCCTAGGTCCTCTGCAAAATACACGTTTGAAGCAAATGCACCGGGAATCACCTCAATACGCCTGTGGATGGAAAAATGCGAATGGTCACGAAGAACACGAGTGCCAACGAACTATCAGATCTTCGCACGCATGTCAGCGTGCACGTGAACGAGCTAGTCGCGCACCATCGTTACAACTGTCACGCACGATCGTTACCGAATCGCGCCCCGATGGTCGCATTTCGCAGGCGAAATGCGATTATTGTGGCGCGTGTACGAGCGAGCGCTACGTTGCAAATGCCTGATTTGAATACAGCCCATCCCGTCCAACCAACGTCTACGCCATAACCAACCAGAACCAACAGACGGCCATCTGACCATCTCATTTGATGAAAATAACTGGCGCTACTCCGTTGTATTGGGGCATTACGACGCACTCAGCTGCTGAGGCTTTTTGGCACCGCACGACCCCGGCCCTGGCAGGAAGGACGGCTCCGCGGAGCATCGAACCCCCGCCATCTGGCTTCCTAGGCGATGGCGTTACTTCGTGATGGGCTTTGCTCTCCACAAGACAGGTCACTCCATTGTTGTGGTGTCATGCTATGGAACTGCGCTGTGTCAGCATTCAACAGAGCAGCAATGCAAACAGGTGTATTTTTATTTGCAGCCAGGTAATATCAAGCAGCAATTACCCGTAGAAATTACAAAAGCCACAAAAGCAGCAACAAACAATTTGTGCAACTCGGTCAATGGAAATCGATTGAACAGAATAACATCAAACATGACATAAACCGCAAGACGAGCATATGACGCAATACATAAATGACATGCGTATATGGCGTAATGGCTCAAGAAGTAATGCCACTCCGTCTAAGACCTGATCACACCATTAAGACACCTCTATGCATCTTATATCACAAGCATTTGCGAAAATTCAAGTGCGCAGAAGTAATTACAGGAAAGGTTTGGTGAGGATACCGACCACGATGGAGCTGGCAGGAACATGAGCGCTGTAACAGCGCATGTTTAGAGGCTAGGAAACTCGAGATTATGGAGCACACTGAAATAGGCAAAGATCACACAGATGCTCCAGAAAGGAGGAAATATCAGAGTACAGCCCTCGCTGCTTGTGTCCAGTAAGACTGACACCTTTTGTATTATCTTGAGTATATGGTGCATCGTGATGTTGTAGATGTCGTGGTTTTGCTTCATATCTTTTGATGCAGCGCCGTTCGATGTTTGTAGTTACACTGTTAGGTTTTTACACAGTCAGATGCCGTCCCACACATTTTCGGCCATTCACCTTTGTCCGAGCCTGTGTCCCTATGTACAAGCTCCGCATGCTTTCGCCATTCAGGCACCGACAGCAGCCGCACAGTTGGCCTCAGGGCCTCCTCTGCGCGCATCGCCGCTCTGCGCCTAAACCGGCGCACCGGCGGCGTGACGGCGGCGTGCCGACGGGGCGCCATCGGCTGTCGCAGCTAGGGGGGCGGCATGAGCTGCGCGGCGAAACAGGGGTGCCCCCCTCCCCCTCCCCTCGTGCTGTCACGCGTCAGCCACAGGGCTACACTTGACCGCTGACCAAGACGCTGAGGCTGGTTGGGTTTGCGCGTCACGAGCTGCGCGGCGAAACAGGGGTGCCCCCCCCCCCCTTCCCCTTGTGCTGTCAAGCGTCAGCCACAGGGCCACACATGACCGCTGACCAAGACGCTGAGGCTGGTCGGGTTTGCGCGTCCTGGTGCGACTGTTTCAAGGCATGTGTTCGGGGGGGGGGGGGGAATCGCAGGGGATTGAATGGCCCTTCCTGTCTGTTTTGAGGTGGTGGAGACATAAGTGACTGGAGGTGATGCGGGCTGGCAGCCATTAGTAAACCAGACGTGATGAAGGGGCGGCTGGGAAAGATGAAGACAGCCATCAAGACAGACGGCAGACAGCAGACAGGACAGCAGACAGGCAAGACAGCAAGCAGGTGCGATCCTCAGCGATGGCTAGTAAGACAGAGTGGAACGGACAAGTGGCCTGAAGAAACACGACTCCTCTAGCCTTGCTACCGTCTCAACACCAACACGATACCACGCTTCGAACCTACACCGTACCAACATGGGGACATCCTTACCGGCGACACGCACATGAACAATACACTCGAGATCAGGAACAAGGTAATGATAAGGCCAGGTAAGAAGACCAACCAGGCCACGTGCATACAAGTATGCAACTCCCCATCGCGCGGAGTGACGTCTGGCTCTCGATTTTTCACAACTGAGTCGACACTTACGCAAAGGCTCTGTTTCGAACCTTTACCACCTTTGACTTGTCACTTAGCAGGCAGAGTTCTGACCTCTTAAGACTCAAGACCACAGCAATGGTCTCACCGCATTTCATCCTGCGCAACGCGCCGTCGGCGTCTGAAACCACAGGATCAAACCACAGGATCAAAAGATACATCAGGGTGCATAGTCCAGCTGTTGCATCAATGAAACCGTTGAGGATCAGCACACTCTCGGTTCTCGTCGAGCAGGTGCCCTGGCTGAGACGGTACTCGGTTGAGACGGTACTCTGGCTGAGACGGCACTCTGGCTGAGACGGTACTCGGTTGAGCTGCACTCTGAGAGACGGTGCTCTGGCTGAGACGGACCTGGCTGAGAGACGGTGTACGGTACTCTGGTGAGACGGTACCTGGCTGGACGGAACGGTTACGTATCTGGCTGCGACGGTACCCTGGCTGAGACGGTACTCGGTTGAGCTGAGCGGAGGCGACTTCAGAAGAGATGGGTCCAGTGACCAGGCAAGAACTGGACTCGTGCACTCCAGAATCAAGCCTCACGATTGCCACCCATACCTAAATGTTGTTCTCAAAGCTGACAGTCGGGAATTCACTGAAAAGCGATGTTTCATCACTGTTTCACCTTGCCCTCGACACCGCTTCATAACTGTCTCATCACTGCGACATCACTGTCTCGTCATTGCCGCATCTCAGTAAGAGGCAGCACGGAAATCTTGTCAGTAAGCAGACCGAGACGCAGGGCTTCCTCACCTGGGTTACCACGTGGAGGGTAACGGACTCCACCGTTGCTACCGTTGCAACCATCGCTCCGCTGCCCCGGCCAGTCCCTCCACTGTGCCGCTACCCCTTCCTCCCTCCCGCGGCCGGTGTGTGGACGCTTAGACCGGGTTCATTCGGTCTGGGTCACTGAGTCACTGACTTAGTGAGTCACTGAGGCATGGTTCTGTTCTGCAAGTCATTGACTCAGTGACTCAGTATCCCGGCTGCCGGCGTGGGTTCCGCGTTCAGCAGCATCATGTGAAGAACCGCCGAGGTCATGACTCGGTGACCGGAGAGGACGCTCTTCTCTCAACACAGCCGTCGCGGCCGTCGAAGAGCCGATAACCTGCTGAAGGCGGACCGCAAACCCGCTGACGTCGTCAGTTTGATGCGAGCTGGTGACGTGAAAGCTGCTGACGTCCTCAGTTTGATGTGAGCTGGTGACGTGAAAGCTGCTGACGTCGTCAGTTTGATGCGAGCTGGTGACGTGAAAGCTGCTGACGTCGCCAGTTTGATGCGAGCTGGTGACGTGAAAGCTGCTGACGTTGCCACTTCGACGTGAACAGTGAGCGGCCGCGGTCAGCGTGGATTCCGCTAAGCTGTTGGTGCCGTTAGTGAGAGCTTGCGCACAGCTGTCGTTCGAATATTAGCCCACATTGCCAAACAAGCAAGCCCTACCGTTGGTGAAAAGGCTCCTTTGAATATCAACCCTCCTGCTGAAGCTGACAAGCGTGTCTGCCTGCTATCGGCGCCTTAATCGCTTCAACGTCCAAGGCAAAGCTGTCGCCGAAGCGGACAACTTGCAAGCGCGACGTGCCAGGTCAACATCGGCTTCGGATACGGCTCTGACACGTTCACAGCCGTCTCGTGCGCCGGTCCTTCCACAGGTTCGGCCCGCTGAAGTGGACACTGCCGACGGGATCGCCTCCGGCCCCGCCTCGGATCCTCACGCCTTCACGCTGATGTAGACGATGAGGGCGATCATGACGGCAACAGGCACGGCGGCCGTCAGCAGGGCCTCGCAGTAGGCCGCAGTGCGCGTCTTCAGGTTCAGCGTGTTCTTGCAGTCCTTGCCGCAGATGAGGAAGTTGAGCAGCCCCACGACGTACGCCACCGCGTAGACCGCCAGCACCACGGCCGACGTCACCTGCAGCCAGTGGATGTCAGCCCGCAGGCCCACCGCCAGGCCGACGATCATAGGGACGACGATCACCAGCGCATACCACAGGTGCATCTTGCCAGAGCACCAGAGGATCTGGCAGTTCCGGCCCATCGCCGCCTCGACGGCCGCCTCGGCCTCGGGCAGCAGCTCGGCGGCCACGGACGGGCGTGGCGTCCAGGGGCGGGCCTCGCGCGGTCCCTTGGGGTCCCACGGGTGCCGGATGGAGCTGGTGCGCCGCTGGCTGCCCACCCGCTGGCTGATGACGCTCGGCCGCCGAGAGCCGGTCGGGGTCCGCAGAGGACTCGTCGGGCTCCGCGCGTCGCTGCTCGGGCGCCTCCGCGAGCTCCCGCGCCGGCTGTGCGCGACGGCTCCCGACGGACTCCGTGCGACGGATCCCGCGGAGGCTTCGGGGGGACTGCGCGCCACGGCTCCCGACGGACTCCGTGCGACGGATCCCGCGGAGGCTTCGGGAGGACTGCGCGCCACGGCTCCCGCCTGGCTCCCGCCTGCTCCAGGCGGGCTCCTGTGGACACCCGGCGGGCTTCGCACGGCTCCCGTCGGGCTCCGTGCGACTCCTGTCGGGCTCAGAGCCCCCGCCGAACTTCGGGGGTTGATCGACGGAAGCTGGCTGCGGTTCGTCGCGTCCGGCGGCGGCGAGAAGAGCTGCAGACGCGCCGGCGGCGCCGGCGTCTCCTCGGCCATGACCTCTGACCTCGGTCAGCCGGGGGCGGTCACGTGCGCTGCTGCCGCGGGCGGGCGGCCGTCGGCGGAGGCGGCGAGTGGGCGCCGCAGACTGCGGCAGCCGAAAATCGTTACCGGGAACGGCCCTTGCGCGCGTCGGCACAGGAGGGCCTGCGTTTGTACAGCGGCGGGGCATCGTCGGCCCAGAGGCGGCGGCAGCCCCGCGTGTCGAGAAAGGAGCAGCACTCCGCTTCTGAGGGGTGATGGATGATGAATGATGGATAATGGATGACGGAGGATGGATGACGTGGAAAATGACAGAGGTGTCTGCCTCAACCTGGCGACGCGGTCTTCGTGTAGACAATCATTTTGAGTTACAGTTTTTGGTGCTCTCTCCCTAAGGTGGTCGCTCCTGTGTCCGCCCCTGCCCATGCCGCGCCACTGCCGACGAACACGAACACCACTGGCGCTGTGGACCGTGCCTGAACCGTCTGGAATTTTCTGGTGAGTTGATCGGTGCTCGCCGCGTTCAAGCCAGCGGCGCGAAGCGCAGGGATTGGGGCATGCCAGACAAGGGGCGGCGGTATTGCCAGGGACCGTTATCCACAGGACTTCTGGCGACGAGACTTCCTGTGTCTCATGAAAGTACCAGCTTTTTACGAGGGCATTTTGGTCGATGAAGAGCAATGCGAAACTAGGCGTGGGTGACGGTTCATAAGGTTTGAGTGAACCTTGGTAGAGTTCGCGGCTCTGGCGATGAAGGACTCAGCCCTGGTGAGTCAACGGTGGACTTAAGGCCGAGAGCTACCTCTCAGCTCTGGCTTAAGGGCATGGGCCGTCTCACAAACAAACAGAATCCTCCGTGGTCCGTAATTCATAAAGTTGGATCAAACCTGGGGCTACCGAAAACGACTCCAAAAGCCGATAGAAGCGGGGATCAAACAAGCACAAGCTCCGGGGCCTCTGAGTCTGAAAGGCCTCTTCCAGGGCCTCTGAGTCGCTTCTATGCATGAACTTAACACGCTTTTGAGAGAAACTGATTCAACTTTCAACGTTCTTTAATTTTTGCGCCGAATCCGGGGACGTTGTGTAGAAAAGAGTAAACACTGAAAGCATGATCTCCTCCTCCATTGATTTTCGGAATCGTTTTTGGTAGTGCCAGGGTCGATCTAGCCGTAGGAATTTCATACCAAAATGCGTTTAAGATCATAATTCACAGGTGAAACCTCATAACTTAATCGTGAGAAGCCGAGATCTTCAAAAACCTTGGAGTATTGTACCTTTGTGTTGGTTTCGACGGGATTCTGGTATGCATGTATTCGAAAAATATATCCACGCCATAGTTCTTCTTATTCTCGAGTCAGCACATTTGCCAGACATTACAGTGAATCCGTCGATATGCTCAGTTATTTTTCACGTAAGAATGCGTCGTTTTTAATAGAGGAAGAGCCTAGGCTGCACGATTCACACAAACAGCCCGCAATTAGACCGGCACACCTGCTTGAAAATAACCCGCCGATGTTAAGGTCCCTAACATCTGACAACAGACGATTTCACGAGTAAGTGGCGCGGCACACAAGTGGCCGGCGCGCGAGTTCAAGTCAGGCGTGCGGGGTTTGTGACAGGAAGGCTTTCAGAGCCTCGCGTAGATCAGGCAGACACATCAAAGCGCAGGATCGCAAGGGTACGGGAACTCTCTCGGTCACGGCGGCGAAGAGCTAAAGGCTCGACTAGAAGGTCGTTAATTTTGAGCCACCCGAGCGTTTTCAGGGCGGGAGATTTCTTTTTGAGTAGTTTGGTTCGACCGGTAATTCTGGCGCCAAAATTTGACGTTGTATGTGTTTGCGTTTGAGAGCAATCACCAAAAACTGTGAGGCAGTATCTTATGTGGGGATGAATGAGCACTTCAAATCTTGTTAGTTTTAACTGACACCTGATGGCTCAGTATGGCAATGTCTAATTAAGTGCAATCGCAATGTTTCACGTTGGTTTATACCTGCTATCCCAATTTAGACTAGTGTCAACAACGATTCATGAACCTTTACTGAAAGCGAGGGGTTGGCTTTTGCCTGCCTAAAGTTCATCCCAAAACTTTCCTCTAACTTGAGTTGAGGAGCTTTTACGACCAGAAGATCAATTTTACGAGGATCACTTTCGAGACCATTTTGTGTGAGCCAATCTAGAGCGATGGCGCGGGCTGCCTCCCCGCCGCCACGAAGGTATCCAATATTGACCAGAGTATCAATAACGTGATCTCATACATACATCAATAACGTGATCATACATCAATAACATGATCGCCGTCGGCACATGTGGTTTGTTCCCCGCGCTGAAGACAGCACGGCAGGCCATTATTGAATAGCGCAAACACAGTCGGTCCTGAAATGCTTCCCTGATCTACGCCGTGCGTGGCCGGAAGGGAAGGTTGACCACCTAAAACACGCCGCGAGCGACCCTCAAGCCAGCCACGGAACCAGTGGTTTTCAATCTCGTACCAGCCAAGCTCCCTCAGCAGCCGGGGATGTCGAAAACGCTATCAAAAGCTTTTGACATGTCCGTTGTCGTCGGCGTTGTCATTAGGCTAAGATCCATGTTACTGGCTGGCAAGCTGACGGTGCTGAGCGTCGGCGGCTCACTGGCTGATGGCCGGCTATTCGCGCGTAAAGCTTGAAAAAATATCAGGTGCATTTACAAAAAATGCCAGTCTGATCAAAGGTACGGAAACTCCGCTCATGACACTGGTTCCCGCAGTCCCCAGCTTGCCTCAGAGCGCCAGACAAGTCAGGAAGAGCAGAAGGCTTCACGCGGAGAGAACCAGCACACACGCGTGGGGGACGTAGCGGTACGGTCTCCCCTTCACTGGCGGCTACACTCAACGCCTCAGCCGTAGAAGGCCTCACAGGGGTGAAAGAATACTTCTGGTGATCCACCTACGCCGAATCAATGGCGTTGGTGACGCTCGTTCTGCGCTCCGGCTGTTTATGAGATACGGTGTGCTTGCGTCTTTTGTCAGTCAACGTTCTTCGGATTGATGAAGGTTTGCTTAAAAACGAAGGAGGATTCGGCGGTGGCCAGCTAGTGATTTTGGTCATGCTGATTGAGGAGGCAAAGACATTGATAGATGGGCCGGGAGGGTGCTTCCGAAAGGGTCCTGCATGGAAAGCGTATGCAACGCACCACCTACATGTCTTACTCTGTCGAGAGGAAAGAGCAAAGGGATCTTGGGCGAGTGTATTCGGAAAAGATGAGTAAAGAGAACCAATGGCAGTCTTTTAAGGTTAGATCCCGACAGTTGATGGCAGTTCTTTTAACTAAGACGCGCCTCATACCAACATGGTCTAGTCTCACGACTTCTGAGAGCAGAACGCCAATGTCGCCCAGAAAGCTAGTGAAAATCGGCACGCACGCTTTTCAATGATTCACAAAGCCAAACGCCGCTTTGAGAAGCTCACTCCGCAATTCATGACGGGTATTGCAACGGAAGTTTTAAAAAGGAAGTGTTCCGGTGGCAGCAGCTACATGCACCTTAAACACCGACATAAGATTTTCAAGCCCGGCTCGTTGAGTCTGTGCACCTTTAAAACAAAAACAGCGGTCAGTCTGCCAAACATCAGTGCTTTATTTTGGTCTGAAATTTTATTTGGACTTTTATATCTTTGAAATATAGCCCTAATGTGGCCCCATGGCTTCATCATTTTATTGGGGCTAAATGCTGACAACACCAGATGCCTTCTCTCTGAAGCCGTCACCATGGCATGAAGCCATGCATGAAACTGACATCATGGCATGAAACCGTCATCTGTAAATGCCATGTTACAGCCAGGACTGAGGGCATGATTTGTGTGGACAATGCAGATCGCGCCTTTTTTCGGGGGGGGGGGAGGGGAGCGGGGTCATTAAAAACTTATGCCGAAACTAGCAGGCCTTCAGCGTACCAAAACCTAATGGTCAGCGACAATATCAGTCAATCACTAGGGCATATTTTGAAGATACTCTGTGTTAACGGGGCAGTGCTTAGGGTCGCAGGTGACAATGCAAGGTCATGACCTAAGGTGCTGCCGTGAGGCTAACGCCTCTACTGCGTACTGGTTTCTCATGGGACTTGCGCCCACGGCCACTGCCTTAAAGCGTGAATTATTAATTTTTGTTATGCATTCTAATGGTTGCTTCATATCGTCTATGTCCAGTTAAATGCAATTATACACTGTTGACGCATTTTGACCGCCGCAGGCAGTTCAGCCGTCTTTTTTTAAACGTATGCTCTTGGGGATACCAAAGCTCCGCAAACGTCGCCAGACGCAGAAACGCAGTCGCGCCGACTGTGCTACTGGGGCGCACACTGCCTCGATATCCATCTCGTGCGTGACAATCGGCCAGGAAGGACACGTGAGCAACACGCACGTCACGACACGTCACGTCACGTTACACGTCGTGACGCATCGTCAGCCACACGTTGTAGACGTCGGTAACCCACTGAGCATGACGCTTTGTCCCGAGAGGATCATACTGAAAATCAGACGCGTGCGCGAAATTCGGGTTATTTTTTTTAGCGCGCGTGTTGCAGGGCGGTTCTATCGATGGAATGGATGACGTGCAGCGCCATCTATAGCACATGCACTCGCCGATCGCGTCATCTGCAGGCTTCTTTTCGGGGTCTTGACCCCACCCACCGGATCGGACCGTGGAGGGGAAGATTCGGGCGGGGGCAGTGTGCAAAAAGCAGGCGGTTTTATGTGGTCCACCAATGGATTTTTTCCTCCCCGCGAGGGGAAGCAGCTATTTGCCGAAAAGTCGAAAAAAGCCAACCAAAAAAATTGTGTTGCTTCCCCCACCTGGTAACCACCCTGCTGTGAAACTGGGACCATCATGCTTCATGCAAAGATTAGTTTGTCGGTTGGGTTAATCCACTGGACGTACCCACATCATTTTCAGATGCCAATGATAAGCAGCAGTTCAGCATCATTTGTGCATCGTAAAATTTCCACTGGCTGGTCGCTCAGTTGTCACCGGCGGATATTTCAAGCGCGACGAAATGCGCATGCGCATTTCGTCGCGCATGCGCATTTTATGAGATATGTCACCGGGCCCGGCAGCCATCATTTATCCACGCAAGACTTCCATTGGCGCTGCCTACCATTCTGGGCGACACACATCCTGAGCTCTTAGCGCGCCTTTTCGAATACCTACACAAAACTAATTTAGATAATTACATATAACAACGTAAATGTTGCGAGGTTTTCACCTGCTCAATTGCCAGCTAACAAGTTTTCTTCATTGTTGTGAGGGTTTTCTCCAAGCATTCGGCATAAACCTGCTGGTTTTCCCCCATAGGTTTAGGAATCCTGGGTCTTGTAGTTGGGACTTTTCCCGGATTACACTACGCAACACGACAAGGTCGCACCGGGCCGCTCCCCCCATTCAGTGTGGGGGAGCGACCCGGTTCAGGTCACTGACGGACTTGACCGCCGAGCCGGGGGCCGCCGTTTGCCGTGTGGTGAAACCTTTGCTGCGATGAGGTACTTGTCCGTCATTTAAACGCATTGTGATTGTTGAATACAATGATATGTGTGTGTGTCTCGTGTTACTTTGCATTTGCTACCGGACGAAATTAGCCGGTTTAACGTAGTATCGAACGCGTTTTCTTGCATTAATACCGGACAGCATCAGCCGGTTTAACGTAACGTAGCCTACCCCTGTCCCTTACTTTGCTCCGCATAGCAAAAGCCGGCTTAACGTAGCTTTTTGTCTGGCCTTAAGCCAGAAGCAAGCTTCTCCAGCCCCGGCTATGACTTAAGATCGCCGGGGCAAAAAAAAAATCGCTGCGGCGAAAAGGGTGAGCCGCAGTAACGATCGAACGCTTAACTTGAATCCTTTGCGTTTTAAATGCTAGAGAAACTATGCGTCTTGAACGAAGAATGATTTTAAAATGATGTAATTATAGGACGCATGAAATGCGGCCACTGTAATGCGGTGTCCGCTGCTACAGGGAAATGGGGCTTCCACTCGATTCACGGACATGTTTTTGCGTTGCTATGGAGTTCGATAACACATTGACATGGCAGCAGCATTGAAAAATGACACCGGCGAAATTGGGCAGATCTGGAAATTGCGGTGGCAGCAAGGACAGGATCACTGAAGTTTTTGGAATCCGTAACAACAATCTAATCGTACTGGAAACTTGAACAGAGAGATTGGAAAGGTGGACAAAGCTGGTTTTGACCTGTGAAGGAGATCTCAGGCTAATTATCTCCGAATACCTCAAATAATGTTCCGATGTCACGTAGTTTACTGTTCTGGAGTACTTCATCAGCTTCGACGCATGACTGTATGGCACGGAATCGGTAAGCACTGTGACAACTTACATCTCAAGGTCGAATTAATGCTGTCCCCATTGGCTTACAATTGTTTTTGAAATCTGAAAATAGAGAGAGAGAGAGAGAGAGAGAGAGAGAGAGAGGAGAGAGAGAGAGAGAGAGAGAGAGAGAGAGAGAGATGAGAGAGAGAGAGAGAGAGAGGAGAGAGAGAGGAGAGAGAGAAGAGAGAGAGAGAGAGAGAAGAGATAGATAGATGAGAGAAGATAGAGAGAGAGTAGAGAAGAGACGAGAGAGAGAGAGAGAGAGAGAGAGAGAGAGAGAGAGAGAGAGAGAGAGAGAGAGCGAAGCACTGAACGGTCACAGACAGATTTTCCGCCTAGGTTGTAAGCGATTCACGCCATGGTGTTGCGCAAAAAGCTATCTTACAGATGGAGTTTATTTCCCATGACCCACCGATGTCCCTGGTAGCTAGCACATCACACCGATTCCCGTTAAGTATCCCGCCAGCCAGAGATCGGATCGCCAGGAAATCCTGTGGATGATATGGAAAGCATCCACAAATAACGCAAAGACAGATCGTTCATAGAGCGCCACAGTACTTTAGCGCGTTTTTAAATAGTCGTATCCGTCTCCGTGGAGGCACGTCCGCAAACGCTTGTGAATTGCTATTTAACATTTGCTTCACCGTCGGTGCTGTGCACCAACTCAAAACTGACGAAGGTTGTATAATATGTATATATATATATATATATTGTATATATAAGTTGCAAGACAAAACTGTTGCATAAGGACCGGGTTATAAAAATGATAGAAAATGAGTCATACATTCTACATATTTCCAAACAACTTTCAGCTAGATAATGTATCGAGGTAAGGTCGAAGTCCACGTCACGATAGGTTACCTGGTATTTAATATTAGCTACCAAAGTCTTAACAATCGACCCAGAAATCGTCGTTGTCTTTATAATCTATCAGCAGCTGAACGATTTGTAAGCCATAATGCTGTGTTGAACCAGTAATTAAACCAAAGCCCACGACCTTTGATGACATAAGAGTACAATTGGGAAAACAGCCATTGACAACGTTGTGAAGAAAAGTTCAGCAGATGCAAAATCAACCAGGCTGGAATACATGACCGACGAATGTCACACGCAACAACATTTTTGTTTCTGCTCGTAGCATTTTGTTTCATACGACGTTTCGGCACGACATTAACTCTCTTAAACATAGCTAGGTCCGTTAGTCAGTCCGCAACCTGAGCCAAAGCATAGGGCCACAGTACCTTGGACGTTGGTCTGGAATGAGGCACGAAAAAAGTTTAAAAAAAAGTATGAAGATGACAGCGCCAACCACTCTGGGGCTATCGTAAAAAATGCGAGGAATAGCTGCCCTGTCCCAAGGTCAGTGGGAGACATCATACCACACGCCAACATATCGTCCGTCCAATTCCCACCGCACGATATTTCATCGCCATAGGTCAGTTCATTCGGGAGAGTTTGTGTTTTGAGTCAGCCGTGCGTCGCGGAGCACGTTCGAGGCGCTTTTTAACTGTAAGCGCCCTGTATTTGCTCCCTGCTCGCTCGGCCCGCGGCCGGCGGCGGCGGGCGCGCTGAATGTCAGGTGACGTCAGAGGGCAGGACGGACCGCGCCGAGGATGGGGACACGCTGAGATTTCGCCGCCAAATGCTGCTGTTGGACGGGCATTTCGCGGTGAGACGGTGGGGTCGGGGTTCATGCAACGAGCTTTTTTTGTGTGGGCTTCGTTCCGAGACTTCAACCCAACCAAAAGGTTTGCACAGCTCATCGCGAAACTACACGACGCCTCTACTGCATGTGGCTGTTCTGGCGTAAATGTTTATCCTGGACTGTTTGGGACGGTGCCGCTCTCCCGTCTCCGGACGCTCAGCGCGTGGTGACACCTTCACGGTACTTGATCAACCGCACTTGGCGCCCCGCGCGGGCTGCGGACCTCACCGAGCCTCGGTGGTGAGCGCGGGAGTCTCTTCCCCTCTTACTCCTGTGTCCCCCCTGTCCGCGGCTGTGGGAGCACCGGCTGCAGTATCATGCCACGCCGGCGAGCACAAAAGGTCTGAGAGGCTCCGGTTGTACGTCTACAGAATATGACATACCCGATTCTCCATTCTTTGACCGCCTTCACGTCAAATTTCAAGCGCTGGTCTTATCAATGCCCTGACATAGATGGCTCAAAGAGAGACGTGGGAAGAAAACGTCGGACAGACGCATCTTCTCGACAAAGCTGCGCATTCACATGCATCTTGGCAAATGGATGCATCCAAAATAAACAGCCAAATCAGCCACCGCAGCATTCTGGACAAAGGCAGGTAGGGCAGACCTGACGAAGCGTTTTGCTTCGAATTCATTTGTTTCCCGGCACGGCACAAGCAAGTAGGTTAGCAGGCAAACTGAATGCTGAGTTCCCAGGCCCCTAAATCTACGTGAAAGCCACCCACATAACAGGCATTTTGGAGTTTGAGGACACTTCGTTTGTACCTAATGTATTACGCTGATACGCAATGCAGAGTCCCACCTGTTCGGTCTTGAGGAAACGCGTGCAGCCACCATGCTGGAGAAATC
The DNA here is from genome assembly GCF_011947565.3 of Pollicipes pollicipes. Lineage (NCBI taxonomy): Eukaryota > Metazoa > Arthropoda > Thecostraca > Pollicipedomorpha > Pollicipedidae > Pollicipes > Pollicipes pollicipes. The sequence continues at coordinate 261,119 of NW_023595962.1, forward strand.
ATTCGGCTGTCATATTTTCGGATTCGGCTGTCATATTTTCGGCGCGCACATGACCTCATTCATATTTTCGGCGCGCACATGACCTCATTCATATTTTCGGCGCGCACATGACCTCTCTCAAACGCTCAAATATATAAATGACCTATTTGTTCGTTAGATAAATTCAATTCCATTCACCGCCTCATTTGGTCTCCCAGCTGACCTTTTTTTTACTCTCCCAGTCTCCCAGCTGACCTTTTTTTTTTACTCTCCCAGTCTCCCAGCTGACCTTTTTTTCCTCTCCCAGTCTCCCAGCTGACCTTTTTTTCCTCTCCCAGTCTCCCAGCTGACCTTTTTTTACTCTCCCAGTCTCCCAGCTGACCTTTTTTTCCTCTCCCAGTCTCCCAGCTGACCTTTTTTTACTCTCCCAGTCTCCCAGCTGACCTTTTTATGTGCTCGCTTCTTGCACCGTCATTACATCATTTAAGGCCGTGTTTGCACGAAGCACAATCACGTGTATTTTACAGCGGGGTCTCAGACCTGGCTCGGCCTGTAAGACCCGACTTGGCATGTACACCCAGTGATGGGTAACTACCGGCGTGTAAAACAGTGTGTCAAGGCCGCACGGAACACCGCTTTACTCTCTGTCATGACACATGCATTCGTACCAGACATAATGTCTCCGTTCATGAAATTTACCTCATCATGCTGGTTAAGCCCTTTAAAGTCATTTCCACGGATGCGCAGTGCGGATGAGCTGGCGCGGTTTTAGGTGTCTATCCGAGATCGCTTTCCGCCCGTCTCAAACACGTATAGTTTCCCAGATGTCACGGGGGGAGAAGCTATGACGATGCATATGTATGTACATGTGTATATATGACACGTTTAGGGTAGTGTATGCATATATATATATATATATATATATATATATATATATATATATATATATATATATACATATATATATATATATATATATATTTATACATATATACACACACATATATATATATATATATATATATATATATATATATATATATATATGTGTGTGTGTGTGTATATATATATATATATATCTTTAATACATGTATGCATACATATAAACACAATATTTACCTATATGTTACTATGGTAGCTGACTAGCTTAGCTTCAGCATCGCGTGTAATACGCTTATGCAATATGAATATCCTACGTTGCACAAGTTCCCAAGATGCTCTACGTTGTTTACATTCAGGTTATGTCAGATCAATGTGTTCCAGACTGCTTTTGACTAGGAGATGCCCTAGCGGACGTAGTCCATTTCCATGTCATCATGGACAAAGTCCACAAATTAGAAGCTCTGCGGTCGGAGTCGCGTCAGATACACAGAAAACACATTTCTTGACATTTGAATCATGGTCCGTGATTATCTGAAGCAGGTGATCACAAGTGACCTTGCATCAATTACCTGCATAAAAAATCACGGAGGCCTCCATATTGCACAAAAGCGAGATTTTATAAGCCCAACAATAATTTGCCGAATGAAGTCACGTACAGTTGACTCAAGATGATCTGGCTTATTTGATCACCAGATCACGCGTAAGCGTTCGTTTCGTTTCGTTTTCGTTTTCGTTTCGTTTCCTGAGGAAAGCAAACACAAAATTCATCATGATGACCTAGTATGACATCAGGGTGACCTGGCTGGACCAGCTGCCCCCAAGCAACGTCTTTGAATCCGTTTATGTGGGCTCATCGCGTATAAAGACAATACCAATGCGACGAATACAACCTCCGAATCATTACCTAACATGGTACTGATTAAGATATAATCTCCGAATAATAATAAGTAAATACTGATAATTGAATAGAAATAAATAATAATAATACATACTAATAATAGAAAACACTAATGAAATAAAGGCTCCGAATCAGTACCTAAGTACCTAGTGACGTCATTTCGTCACAACCTAGCATGACGTTGACCTATATTTATGAAACGAAGCCTGCGAGCCAGCGCATATGAACATTTCGCCCGCATATACGTGGGGTGGAAGCTTGCGCGTCTGAAATACACGCCGTCGCCAGCCGCGTTTTAACGCGACAAATGACGCCATCTGGTGATTACCTTCATCATTTTGACCGCTGTCGTATTTTGCGTGTACTTTCCTGGCAGTTAAAGTTTTTCGCACGCTGCATCAACTTTGAGTGATAATCTCACGCCGAATGATAAGAACACCCCCGCTTTGAGCGAGTGTGACCATTGATCGTTCGGCGCCTCGAAGCCGGCGCTGAGACGCGTACCCGGCCGTCACTTGTTCGCACCCGGGCCGCGTGCTGCGGCGCCGCGGGACGTGTATACAAACCACTCCAACCCCGGCCCGTGCAGGCGCCGGCCGGCCCGGTACGCGGCGGGGTCGGTGCCGTCTCATGGTCAGATCTCGTCCCGTGCTGAGATACGGCGCTCCTCCGTCAGCCAGAGGACAGAGGCGCACCCAGCCGCCGAATCGGGTGGAGCGCACTGGTGGCGTCAATCCTGAATCCTCCGCTGATGGTCGGGCGCTTGAGGGACCGTAGATAACGATGGCAGGTGATCTCCAGTGGGAGGAGGGAAAGCTGGGGCTGTATTGATGCGTTGGGATGGTCGATCGCTTCCACAGATCGCTTCGCTTCGCTGCCTTCGTTGCCCGTTTCCGAGTCCGGCCAGACTCCCGTCGCGCCCTGCCGCGGGACGCGTGCCTGGCTCCGCCCCTGGCGCCCCGCGGGCTCCGCCGTCCCTGCCGCTGGGAAGCGGGATAGTACGCAGTGGGCGACGACGGGATCCGGTGCCCAAAACCGGTAGCCATCCCTGCAGGCTGGGATCCAGCTGCACGTACCGGGATCCGTCTCCACCGACCAGGATCCTGCTACTCAAGACTGGGGTCCGCCCGGATATAGACCGCGCGAGCCTGGCGCCACCTCCAGACTAGGGTAAGCCGCACAGGCTGATCCGAGCTGAAACAAACGGCTGAGGGAGACTGTGATCCAAGGCGCAAAGCGTCACCGACGGTGCCTTTTCAGACTCATCACTATCTTGACAAGTGTTAGTGCTAATGTGCTAATAAGTAGCATTTAACAACTTGCTCCCGCGATGAGTTATTCCCTCGAGTTGTGTCCGCGATTGAGATATGAGAAAGTCTGAGCACGCTTCGCATTCATGTCGCACGGTTTGTAAGACATGGCCGGCTGTATTTGTGTAATAAAACGTTAATGAACACTTGCGAGGCAGCTCTAAGTGATAGACCAGTTGCCGACAATTTCCGGTGACAGCTCTGATAGCCACCAAACAAGACGTCACTTTAATCGAACTCGCCTTTGTGCCAGACCAAAGCCAGAACTTTCTTACCAAGCGCGTCAGAGAGCGCCAAAGATATTTGGGCTTTGTTTGGTTATTTTGATTGATTTGATTTTTTCGACCAGTTATGACCATTTCAGGGCTATGAGATAAAGGAGAGTGGATAACGGTGGGGCATGACCACATGCGTCTGGGGGCCAACCGCCTAGCCTACGGAGCCTAGCCCGCGTAGGGACCCCTCTGCGGGATACGCGCCGGGCGCCCGGTCGTGGTGCCCTCCAGGACGCCTCTCGGCCCACTCGTGGCTGGCGTATTTTGATCTTGGATGTTCTACGTGGGTGTAAGTGCCCTGTAACAGGAGCTAATGTGTAGACCGCCAGGCATTCATCGAGCTTTGCGCGCTGGGTCACCCAAGATCAAGATTTAGAAGGCGTTGGGCTGTTGGATGAAATACGCTCCTATAGATAGCTGTAAATGCCTCTGAGTTTCATGCAATGTTAGCGCCATTGCATGTTTCAAGTGCATCTACCGGTACCGGTACCAGTCTACCGGTACATTCGTGTTTTTTTTTCTCACAGGTCGAATAGCACCTGCTTCTCTTAATTCGAAACATGAGTTGGTGTTTTCTTGTTGTTTTCTCTCTTGGTGTTTTCTCTCTTGAAAACACTCTTGGTGTTTTCCATTGCGAATAACGATGCTACTTATGATTTTATCAATGGTGAAAATAATCGAATTACTCCTTGTAATGTCAATACATTTATTTTTAATTTTCATGCCTGTTCAGAAAGCAGGATCTTTGTGGCCTGACCAGACCTGTGACCTGACCTGTCCGATGGCACACAGCGACAGAGGGAGGACGATGGGAGCGTTGTCTGCGGCTCTGGACTGTAGCTGCTTCGCTAGCTTTCCGATGACACCGGACGGCGATCAGTCGGAGCCCTACCTAAACCGCGGATTCGCATGAATTGTAGTTTTGTTACTTGGAACAAATGCTTGAACAACAACCACTGCTCCACAACTCCTGCTTTCCTTTCTTATCCCGGCGCATTTGTGCTACGCGGTTTCTGTTTCCCGAGATTCTAATTGGTTCTTTCCGGGGAATGAATGGAAATGATTGGACGAACCGTCTGTGACGTGTGCAACCTTCACGGAGTCGCCATCGACTCCTGCCCAGTGGAATGCCAAGTCAAAACAATGCCGAGTCAGCTGATATTGGTAAACAAACCATGAGCTTTCAAGGTCTGGTGGCAAAGCTACACACACACAAATCCCATTGGCTTTTCAGAAGTCGTCTTGTGACTTTTTACAGTCAAACTCACTCATGTTTTTCTTTTCCAATCAGAGCTTTTCAACAACTTCCGGAGCAATGACTCGTTGATATCGTGCGCGAGACTAGGTGAGTGGCGAGATAATATATATATATATATATATATATATGTAATCTATATTTATATATACATATATATATATATACTATCTACATGCATATATATATATATATATATATATACATATGTCGACACATTTGCTTACCGTTTTCGTACGTTCTCATGGGGCAAACCACACACTGATTACTGGATTGTTTGTGCACGAACCCAAACGCTGTTCAGTCACTACAACTAGATAGATCTCCCGTCTTTCATGCAAGGTTATCAATTATATGGTGTTGTGTGGGGCTTGCTCGTCTACCGATCTTGCCCATTAATGAAATATATTTTTGGAAACTGACGCACGCCATGAATCTTGAACTGCTTAACAAGATTTTTGCAGCGCACAGACGTTTTTTAAAATCATACATGGTAATCATGTAGACAGTGGTCAGTGGTGAGCCGTCTGCAATGCATTAAAGCAATTGGGTAGGCTGCTTAAGTGCACATAAGTTACGAACAACAAGATCATGGATCTCTGCGCAATAACTGGGAGTTCAACGACGCAGAGACAGCTGTCTGCTTCGAGACTTGGTGATTCGGTGGTTTCGATAAACTTCCAGTTTCGAAAAACAGTTTATTCGGCTGTTTTTCTATCCGCAAAATATGCATTGTGATCGCCGATATGCGGTTATGGTATTGACAAAGACGGAAACTAAGCTCTTTTTCTGCCGCACACATATTTACCCTGCCATCAGTTCAGGCTTGGCACATCACTTGTAAACAAGTGGTGGGCAAAGCGACATTCACAAGCGTTTAGCGAGCACATCTGCCGAACGCTGATAGCGTGTTCCTATCATGCCCTCAGAGCCCAACTGGCGTTTGATGCGGCTGTCAAGATATCACGCCTGGTAACACCGTGAAGGGCGACGCTGCCACTTGTGTGTGCTATGCTGCCACACTTATAAGAATAGATTCGTTTTTTTCTGTCTGGAGGGTCCTGCGCTCTGTAAACGGTTTGAGCTCTTAAGGTGGTATGGGGCCCGTACCTCCCTGGACTTCAGACTGAGTGTGTTTATTGAAGAACGGTCGCCGAAAGAGATACTTTCTGCTTTGTTTTTAGCTTCTCGCAGGCGTTGACAATATCTCAAACGAATATGGCACATGGTCTCCCCGACATAGGCTATGCTCCTCCTTTGTTTTGTACACAGTTAACACTTAATTTCGTGAACCACGTCTTTTTTTCGTGTGCAAAGCCTTGAAGTACTGAACTACATAAATAGCACGTGTTGTTCCTGAGGCACTCATGATTCGAGATAGAAGATGTCACCAGGCGCTCTGTCAGCTTCTTGTCGTTCCTCCAAGCTGTACGTTCGCACAGCTTTGATTTCCAAACGATGTGTCCGATTTAATTTGTGTACGGTGAACCTAAGAATCTGTTGTCCAACAGGTCATGTCCCTGTTTCGCACCACCCATCCCCCACGTGTTCCAGTTTTGTTTTACCTCTTCCAACATTCTACCTAAAGGCCACGGAGATTATCCATTGGCAAACAGCAAAGTTTATGTTTCGCTTACGCTCTTACTTTCTTTTCATTACTTGATGGGTTGCTTAGAGCCCTATGAAACATGTTACAAAATGTGCTGTGCTTAGTGGAAGTTGGGTGCGCCTGTTGGATCCGTCCTGCTTCGTGACGTCACCTGACACGCAGCACAGCCGCTGCCACCGGTCGGAGGCCGTCCCAGAAAACTTCAGTCATTTTTTGTTGAGGTGGCAAGAACTCACCTATGACCTCATTATAAAAAGTCTGCACGGTGGAAATCTAAACATTCGGTGTTTTCATGGCGCATTCTTGGCTCTGTGTACCGGACCTTGGTGTCTAGCAGCTGCGAAGTTATGAAATAGATGCATGATGAACATCATCAGTGGCTCTGACCTTTGAAAAAAGTCGTTCTTATTCAAGGCAGCATGAAGCCATGTTTTAAAAGTTGTTGCCAATTTGCTGCACGACGTCGTTAAATCAGAGACGAAAATGTTGGCTTTGATAACGTAAACCGTTTCAAAATGATATCGAAATAAGTCGTGAAAGTGTTTCAAACTAATGCCAATGAACATTTGCGTGTATCAATATCATCACCGTTTATGAAGACGCCGAATGCAAGGTCACTCAACTTCAATATCACTAGGTTACCTCACGTCACCTGTGAGAGGTGATTGTTATATGCTTTGCTAAATGTTATAGCTATAAGCTTCAGCTAAATCTACCTTCTCCGCGGATTTACAAAACAAGCTGCGATGAGCTGGAAATCGCATGATTTGGTCTTGCTCCACCCGACGTGACAAAGCGGCCTCAAGAGACGGTGTTTAATGACATTTGCAAAAGTGACAGGTCTAGCATATACGTACCGTCATCACTGCTTTGATTTGATTCTTGTCTATCCCGCATGGTATGGGTCTGGCAGAGGGCCTCGCGCCCATGCCGGGAAGGCGGCCAAACACTTACGGAGGGCCTCACGCCCGTACCGGGTAATGTGGCCAAGCACATACGAGAGGCCTCACGCCCGTACCGGGGAAGGTGGCCAAGCACGTGCAAAAGGCCTCACGCCCGTACTGGGTGAGGTGGCCAGGCACGTGCGAAGCTAGCGTCGGACATTTGAATCTGGCATTGTAGGACGGCGTTTTAACTCGTGGCATGTTGCTCCAGCCGCCGTCATGCCGGGGATAACAGAATCGCTGCTGGACGGCGTCCTGTCGGTGCTGCCGGACGTGCGCGCCCTGCCGCTGCCGCACGTGCTGCTGCTGCTGCTACTGCTGCTGCTGTTGCCGCTGCTGCTGCTGCTGTACAGGGCGTCGTCCGGTGGCGGAGCGGGGATCGGCGGATTGCCGCGGCCCAAGCCTATGTACCCGCTCATCGGCTCGGCCCTCCTGATGCCCAGCGACATGACAGGTGAGGAATAGGACCGGTGAGAAGGACGGGCGATGAGGACTGGTGGAGAGGACCGGTGGGGGGGACCCATGGGAAGCACTGGTGGGGAGGACCAGTGAGAAGCACTGGTGTGAAGACCGGTAAGGAGGAGCACCGGTGAGGAGGACTGGCGAGGAGGACTAGTGGGGAGGACTGGTGGGGAGACCGATGGGGAGAAATGGTGGGGAGGACCGATGAGAAGGACTGGTAAGAAGCACTGGTTGGAAGGCTGGTAAAGAGGAGCACCGATGAGGAGGACTGGTGAGGAACTCCGGCGGGAGGACTGATGGGGTGGATCGATGGGAAGGACCGATAGGGAGGACTGGTGAGAAGCACTGATGGGAAGACTGGTACAGAGGAGCACCGATGAGGAGGACTGGTGAGGAACTCCGGCGGGAGGACTGGTGAGGAGGACTGCTGACGTGACAGGTTCCGGCTGACACGGCTTTGGCCCGGACAGGCTCGGTTTCGGACACAGAAGGTGTTAGACCGGTGACGCTGCGGAGTAAGATGCCGATTCGAACTGCATCTACGCGTTAGATGTTCTGAACGTCCCAGTGCTTGTTCTGGATTCCACTCCGCGGCTCGTCATATTTAGAAGGGTTCGTTTTTTAAATAGTTTGTGTGGATGGATGTGGATCAGAAATACGTGTTATAGAGCATTACCGGCATCTGCTTAGGCACCGTAGCCGTGATACTGACATACAAAACAAATTAAAATCTACTAGCGATGTGAGTTGTTCGGTGCAATAGCGGGGAACATTATTTACATACATAGGACACTAGTATTAGCCTCATTCCCCGGAACAAAACCAGGAGAATGGAGATGTAGTTGGGTTGATATTTCGGCAACATGCCTTTATCGGAACAATAGCAGAAGTGACTTCTGCTATTCAGATGAACTTCTGCTATTGTTTCAATAAAGGCATGTTGCCGAAACATCAACCCAACTATATCTCCATTCTCCTGTTTTTTTTCCGATGAATATGGCCATTACTATTGTCTCATTTATTAATGATGTAATGACAACAGTAATGTTATAGTAATACTAAATGATGTGTCTAAAAATAACGCAGGCGGCGATTACTATGATCTGCAGGAGAAAGTGGCTGAAATGGATGGAATAACATTGGAAAACATTTTCAGGGGAAGTTCCATTCGAAGACCGAACTATGACGATTCTTAATCCAAATCCTGATTTTTTTTTTAGAAATTCTCAACGTTTTGATGGGGTGGAGCAAGGAGTTCCAAGGATGTTTTCACTTGAAGCTGGGCTCCGACTACGTCATCATCAACACACCAGAAGCAGCCGAGGTAAATAACGTCACTGAGAGGATGTTTTCGTGAGATGTGGGGCGTAATCAGCCATTATTGTGCCTGATCACTACGTGATCATCACTACATCACTACATCCTTGTGCCTTCTGCTACGAAATATATTTCGAAGTTCTCAACCAATTGCGCGGAATCCTGCACTTGCTCGAAACCACGTGGTGCAACCTTAAGGGACTGTTCCAGTTTGCATGTGGTTTTGAACTGATACGACCGTCTTGAAGATCATTCGGTTGTCATGCTAAATGCTTGTTGCGTTAGTTCCGGGTCCGTTCTTTTGAGCTGTTGGTTTTCTGTCGGCCCCTAACCGTCAGTCCAACTCTCCGAGTGCCTGGCGTTGTTACAGGTGGTGTTGAGCAGCAACCAGCACATTCAGAAGGGCGAAGAGTACGACGGCTTGAAACCGTGGTTGGGTGACGGACTACTGATCAGCGCAGGTGGGCTCGAATCCCAGTCGTTCCCAAAATATTTGGTCATGAAACATACTTATTTAATCAAGTCGGGGGATGAAAAGGATTTCGTCAGAAATTGACTGCACCTATTGATAGTTCCCAGATAGACTATCAGCTTCAGAGGAGTCATGCGACTGTCCAGTCGTCTGAGCATCGAGAATCGCGGATGTGCGCGCCAGTACGGTCGCGCTACACAACGGCTACATACATACCTGGTTATGTAAAAGTGGTTGAATATTTAACCGTAAGACTATTGTGAAGGGCGTTGCTGGCCAGCGGTTGGATGCTGGCTTTTTGTTCTGGCTGCCATTCGTGGGTATGATTAACCATCTCGAGGAAAGATATTCTCAGATATTAGATATATAAGATATTCTCGATATATTCACACATAAAAACCCATGCTCTCAGACAGAGAAAGGGCTCAGGCGTCACATCGAGAGAAATGTTGATGGCTCGCAGAAGAGTGGTCGAAATAATGATCCTTCCCACCAGGCTCCAAGTGGCACAAGAGGAGGAAGATGCTGACGCCTGCCTTCCACTTCTCCATCCTGGACCAGTTCATGACGGCCTTCAACGAGCAGTCGAAAGTGCTTGTATCTAAACTGCGAGAAACGAACGGCCAAAGGACCGACGTCTTTCCCTACATCACCAAGGCAACGCTGGACATTATCTGTGGTGGGTTCCAAACGCTGGACATTATCTGTGGTGGGTTCCAAACGTGACCGTGCAAGCGCACGCGAGGTGATCTACCATGGGGTTCCTCGTTCGAGGTGATCTACCATGGGGTTCCTCGTTCGAGGTGATCTACTATGGGGTTCCTCGTTATTTTGCGTGATGACGTGCCATGAACCAAAGACGTATTACAGCAATTCCATGTCTTGTACCTTGGTTACGATTAATGACGTCTGAAGAGTCTGGGTGAGTTGAGTTCTCAGAACAAGAGATCCGAGATATTTGGCTGTAAGACGTCGAGTATACTCTGTGATCTCATGTCAAAGAAAGTGTCGCATTTTTGCGTGGCCCTATAGGTTAGAGAGTATCTGGCTGCGTGGTTATGAGATAGGAGAACAAAATAGTTGCTGGTTGTCGCCCAGGATGCTGTTCGTTCCGGTTGCATATCATGTGTGATATCGTAAGTGGTGCCGACACAGAAGCGGCTCCGACACCAGCGGGCTCCGCCCCTAGCGGGCTCCGACAGGTCGTCGGATGTCCTGCTGCGCCCTCTGCGCTGGGCGTGCTTTGCGGTCGGGGCCAGTAGCGGCATTGGAATGGAGGGTGGTCTTTTCCACTGTGCCAGAGGCCCCACGCTGATCTAGAGGCCCTCATTGACCCAGAGACCCTCAATGACTCGGGGGCCCTCAATGATCCAGAGACTCTCAATAACCCAAGGGCCCTCACTGACCCAGAGGTCCTCAATGACCCAGAGGCCCTCAATGACCCTGTGGTCCTCATTGTCTCAAAGATATCACTGGTCCAGAGGCATGTTCCAGAGGCTCTCTGTCTCAGGGGCCTCTCCCTCCTGCCCCAGAGGTCAATCCCTCACCGTCAGTCAGTCCAAGAGGCCACTCACTGACCCAGAGACTCTTACTGGTCCGCTGGCCGTCATTGTCCGAAAGACGGTCACTTTCTGACAGACCTCCGCTGTCACTAGGGTCCCTCGTATGCCAACGATTGATGCCTGCGCTGTCCCTGGGGTCCCTCGTATGCCAACGATTGATGATGAATAATGACGTGGGCAGAGTTCAAGCTTTCTGTGTTATCGAATTGTTCAACAATAAAATGCAAAAAGGTGGTGCAGGATGACTCCACTGTCAGTGCCCATAACATTAAATTAGTGATGGGAGAAACGAACTAAGTGTTGTTTATCGACGAGACAGCCTGGCTGGCTTATGTGAAAGTTGTCTTTCATGGTCTTTGCTGTCCACTGACGCGCTAATACCCGACCGACTTTCGGTGGATCGAAGTCCGTTCGCCTTGATGCGGTCTTCGCTATCTTCGCACCGGGCAGGGTTTCGGTGTAGTTTTTAAAGCGATCGATACAGTCCGACATAAAACTGCCTCCAGTATTCCGCATTGCATGGCAATTTCTCGCGGAATTAAAAAAAACCGGAAAGGTTCCAGAAACCTTCCCGTACTGTTCATGTTTTCTGAGAGAGGCCAGAGCGTGTATGGGGTCTGGGTTACCGCCGTCACTCTGCCCCGTATCCGCAGAGGCCACCATGGGGGTGCAGATTAAGGCGCAGCAGGGCGCCCGCTCCGACTATGTTCGGGCTGTGTACAGGTGAGGTACGCTCCAACTATATCCGGGCTGTGTACAGGTGAGGAACGCTCCGACTACGTCCGGGCTGTGTACAGGTGAGGTACGCTCCGACTATGCCCGGGCTGTGTACAGGTGAGGTACGCTCCGACTATGTTCGGACTGTGTACAGGTGAGGTACACTCCGACTATGTCCGGGCCGTGTACAGGTGAGGTACGCTCCAACTATGTCCGGGCCGTGTACAGGTGAGGTACGCTCCAACTATGTCCGGGCCGTGTACAGGTGAGGTACGCTCCAACTATGTCCGGGCCGTGTACAGGTGAGGTACGCTCCAACTATGTCCGGGCTGTGTACAGGTGAGGTACGCTTCAACTATGTCCGGGCCGTGTACAGGTGAGGTACGCTCCAACTATGTCCGGGCTGTGTACAGGTGAGGTACGCTCCGACTATGTCCGGGCTGTGTACAGGTGAGGTACGCTTCGACTATGTCCGGGCTGTGTACAGGTGAGGTACGCTCCAAGTATGTCCGGGCCATGTACAGGTGAGGTGCGCTCCAACTATGTCCGGGCTGTGTACAGGTGAGGTACGCTCCGACTATGTCCGGGCCGTGTACAGGTGAGGTGACGGGTCTTCTGATAGCTGATACTGACAACCGTCCGCATGATGTGACGCCTTATCACATCATGGGTGATAAGCTATCGGTCACGGGCCGCCGATTACAGATTCCGGATGCCGGCTCCCGGATCATGGATCCCAGATTCGGATCCCGATTCCAGGATCCGGATCCAGTACCCCAAGTGTCACAACCCAGATCCCAGATCCCGGATCCTCGAGGATCCCGGATCCAGAGGGATCCTAGATCCCGGGTCCTTGAGGATCCCAGATACAGAGGGATCCCAGATCCCGGAGGATCCCGGAGCCCGGATCGCGGATTATACCCGGGGAGGAAGGAGGAGGGACATAGCTCAGTCTGTGGCATTTCGGACCTCCGCGTGATATGCTCGGGTTAGTTTCCCGGCTGAAGACTGGGACGCGACCAGTCTTTCTTGGAGCTCGATCATAAATCAGTCTTGTAACAATTCCCATTAGGTTGAGGGTGCATGCCACGGGTCACAGGTACCGGGGTCACAGAAATGGGTCACATGTCACAGAGGCCACATAAGTAATGGGTCTGGCGGTTGACCCTGGTCCAGGTCACAGATGCAGGCGGCAGATCACAGATAACCGTTTAAGGTCACGGTCACGGGGCACAGAGAATGGCTCACAGATCGATTGATCACACAGATCACATATTGATTGACGCAGATCACAGATCGACGACGCGTCACCGACTCGCAGACATTCGATCATTACTGACCACGGCTTTAAGTGCGCATGTCGCAGATTACCAGTCGGAGGTCATGGTTCACAGCTCCCAGGCTAATGACCACTGGCCGGAGGTCATGATCCACGGGCTCAGGATCAATGCGGTGGCGTGGTGCTGCTGCGCCCGCTGTTTTCTGATCCATTCGCAGCCTCAGCAGCCGTGCAATGGCGCTCCCGGTGACAGCTGTGAGTCCAACCATTGTTCGGATTGTGTGGTCGCCCAGAGACAGCGGAACGTTCACATTTCAAAAGATAAGAGTCACCGAAGCAACGCTGGCATATCTCGAAGGCTGACACATTCCTGCATCTGGGCATGGAAGGAGGTGTTTCACATTTGCGTGAGGTGTCGAGAGACAACGTTTTTGAGATATTTTTAGAGAGAGATAATCATTCTCAGGATCATTGGTTACAGTCCACAGTCATGCCATTTTGAAGGCTTCAAACCCTCTTGTTTTTTGAGGCAGGCGCATCCCAACTTGTCCAGCCTATTTCGTGCCACCTATCTGAATGACACCCAGACAGGTATGACACGATAGAAACGTCATGCAAACGCCCCCCCCCCCCCCCCACCTCATTGGCATTATTGAACTAATGGTAGTGAAAGGCAAGGCCACTTTATATTCGTGTATATGTTTAAAAGCATAACTCATACAATTGAAAAACATGCAAAATAATGATGACAAAAATAATTATCAAAATTCATACAACAAAAAACAAATTATTATGACCTCGTTAATATAAGATGTACGTTAGTTTTCACGATCAGCCTCAATATGTTGTGTGTGAGTGTCGTTTTTGATACCGTTCTGCCGCCCGTAAATAGCTGTAGCGCTCTACTAATCAACGATGTTTTCAGAATGGGCGAGATCTCCTTTTTCCGCTTCTTGAAGCCATGGCTCAGAAGTGATTTCCTGTTTCGTCGGACTTCGTTGTACCAATCCCAACAAGAATGTCTAAAGCTTCTTCACGGGTTCACAGATTCGGTGAGCAATTTCCAAACTTTGGCTAAAAAACTCGACTGATGATCATAGGCAAAAACACGGGAGGCAACGCCCCGATTTCAAATGCCTTGCGTACGATACGCGCAGGAAGGTGTTGTGTTAAAATGACACATTCCGTCAGATCCTCCACAAAACACGTGGGCTGTTTAACATGCGTCTTAATTATTGTCGCAACACCCAGGATCTTTTCAACAACCAACTTGAAAACAACTTGTGTCAATCTCGAGTGACGTAGGGCGCATAATTTCAACCTGCTGAAACACCGTCACATTCAAACTGAACCTGACTACGAAACAGGAATCTGTCAGCTCTGAACAGCCTCGACACGAGTGCTGTGTCTGTGTGTGAAGATAAACAAGCCTTCATCACGCAACTTGACCCGCGCAGCTAATATGTTATGCTGAAGGGCTTACGATCGCGTTCGCAACTGGTTGCCTCACCGAGTAGTGCCAAAGCGTTCCCTGGCGCTGCCTGTCTGCGCAAGGATGTTTCTTGCTTAGCGAACAGCTCACATCATTGGTGTTGTTTTCTGCGTTATTGTCTTATTGTTTCTGACTTATTATCTCTGCCCGTGAGCTGCCGTGCGCACGGTGTTTTCACCCGCAACATGTGATAAGCCGCTGGGTTGTGGCTGACCGGAGCGGTCTTGATCAGGTGATTCAGTCCAGGAGAGAGGAGCTAAGCAAGTCAAAAGACGCGTCCGAAACTCCACAGACGTCACCACAAGGTACCTGCAGCGTTTTTATAACGTAACATATCGACACTGGCTTGCCGCTCTCACAAAAAAATATCGGCTCAAGTGCGGTGCCTCTTCCATCTCTCAGTGCTGCTGTGTTTTATCGGGTTCAACAAAACGCGTTTAAACAGAGATCGTGTTCCATGTGTCGTTTGACGACTCACTGTTGTGCTTAGATTCGTCGTTAAGCGTAGGTCACCGAGGCCACGGGAAACTCTTAGCCCTGTATTCATGTGACTGGAGATGGGAAGCGGTATTGCCCTGAAGTCTTAGCCCTGCAGCACCGGGAATTCAAACGTGCGACGCGCGTTTCGAATGCCGCCACCCATAGTACGGATTTCCCCGTCCCATCTAGGAAATGCGGTGCCTTTGACGGGGATCGAACCCACCCGAGGCCTTGAATCAACTCGACTTTCTTCGACCCTAGCTATAAGCCGCCATCGGCGCTTTGACCGCTACACCGCTACCGTAGCGGCCCGGCGGTGTAGCTAAGCAGCGCCTTGCTTTGCATTCGGGCCACTTGGTTTACTGTCAGTGCCACGTTCAGTACAATGTGAACCAACATAGGCTTACACCAATATGGACTCACATTCCAGTAAATACACACCTTGGACTTTGGCTCCGAGCCATTTCGAAGTACAATTCCCTTATTTCGCGGTCTCTTCGTACGCTGATCTTCGCCTACATGTGCATTGCGATAGAGTAAGTCAGCAATTTTAAGTACCCCCCTCTTTTGACGGGGCTGGATCACGATCCCAAGCTGTGATGATCCACCAAAACCGCCGTCTGTTGGCTTATAACGATGAGGCTATTCGGCATTGCGTTAAGGGCATCACGCGCGACAGTCATCATTCAGACCCTGTGGACAGGAAGCGGTTGGCACTCTGGGTCCGCTGCTTGCGGCTTCCGCCGACCAGCAGCCGTAGAATGAGCTACGTGGTAGCTGACGTTGGAGGTCCTCCACAGGCCGGAAGCGGCTGGCGCTGCTGGACCTGCTGCTGGCCTCCACCATTGACGGCCAGCCGCTGAGCGATGCCGACATCAGGGAGGAGGTCGACACGTTCATGTTCGAGGTGGGGGTGATCGTATCTACCGGCGGATTCATGCATGCTGTCGATCGTATGTGTGCTTGCCGCCCCTCCCCCTCCCGCCCCCGAAGATCGGGTATGTAGGAGGATGTGCAGGAAGGAAGCTGTCCTCCACGGACGTGGCGTTCTCGTCTTGAGGTTCTTCTGTGTGCATTCGCATTCTCAGCTCTACAAATGCATCGATAGCTTATCTACGTGAAAAGAGCACGTCTGGATCTCAACGCAATTTATTCAGTCTTACGTGCCGGACTGACGGCTTACCTGGACATGACGGCGCTGTTGCAACGTTACAACGTTACCCTTCACAACGTCTTGCACTTCGGAGGCCCTTACTCTTCGGCGCTGATCCGAGTCCCCGCGATCTCGGATACTGAGCAGCTCCGTTCTAAAGCAGCTCCGTTGAAGACGATTCCGTCTTGAGAAAGCGAGACAGCGTTGTCAAAAGACCGCCCCTGCCCGCCTCCAGGGTCACGACACAACTTCGGCCGGCGCCAACTGGACCCTCTACAACCTGGGCCGGCATCCCGCATACAGCAGAGAGGGCCTTCGAGGAGGTGGCGGGATGTCCTGGTGCCACGACCGACCGGTGAGAACTGTGAGAGCGTTCTCGGTCGGACGTCGCGCAGTGGCCTGTGAGAACATTAGAGAACCAGGTAATCAAATCGTTCTGTAACAGTCGGTGAGAACCGCGACCACCTTTGAGAGGATTGTGAAACAGCTGGAGAGAGCGTGTGCATTGTACTTGATGCTTAGTGAGAGCTTGAACGGGCCCATTATCTTTGGTGAGAGCACTCACAGATCGGGGGGGACCGGGATGGGCCGGGAGGAGCAGCAGGCAATCCGCTAGGTATCCGTTAAATTCTGAGGTGATATCGGGAGATGTTCTCGGGCTGTCATGTCAGTGAAAGGGTGTTCAGGCCCTGTAATTATCAGTGCATGGTGCAAGTTATCCGACAATCTAAGCAGAAATATAGAGCATATCATGATAAGGGGAAAATCAACACCCGGGTGATCTTGTATATCACAGCCCTTTTATTCCTGATTGCGACTTGGCGATATCGTTTGAATGCCTGGTACCAACCGACACGAGCGTACGATGACATTCAAATGAATGATAGGATTATCTTCTTTTTTCTCGGAAAAAAGTTGGCTAGATAATTCGTAGGAGCATCTGAATTTGTTGGAAGCATAGGCAAGTGCAGAAAAATTGCTCTGAAACAATTGCAATCACAGAAAATCCCTCGGTGACCTGTACGACCTCAGGTCGCGTGAGGCTGCCGCCGGCGAAGACACCGGAACACCACACACCACACACCAGAACACCACACATACCCGAACACCACAGTTTCACGCATCCTTGAGTGGCTGGTGCATCAGCAGCCTGTGTAAGCCACGGCTAGAGGGATTTAAAACGTTCTCCGATAATAATTAGAAGACCGCATGCGGCGTGAGGTGAGATCAATTGTCCTTGAGAACTGGGTCGATCCAGACACAGAACCCAAATGTAGGTCGTTTGTGTTTTGGTTGACTCGATGTAATCTGATGCATGCAGATCAATGTACAAAGTTTGGCGTGAGTCAACACAAATTTAATGTAATTAATAAAATTTGATTCGATTGATAAAATTTAATTTAATTAATGAAATTTAAGTTGATTAATAAAATTTAATTTTATTAACCAAATCTAATTTAATCAATAAAATTTAATTTAAATAATACAAGTTAATTTAATTAATAAAATGTAATATAATGCACACGTCCTTAATTCTGTCGGTGATCGGACATACCACTACCAAGCCTATCTGATCTTACATATACACGGTTTCCTTTCGGCGTGAAAGGAGGTGGCCATGAGTCAGGCCAAAGACCATGAAAACGGACAGGCAGGGTCATAGCAAAAGCAAACAGTTCTGTGCCCTGAAGCTATGTGACTGGTGACCACAAGGCTCCTTCATTCTAAAAGCCGTATTTGGTAGCCCAAAAAACTTCGATGTCCGCCGTGGGTCAGATCAACAATTAGTGGAGCACTTTGCTAACTAGGTTTGGTTATTTGTAAGTAGTCGCATGCTTTAAAGGTACGCTGCTACTGATTTTCACGAGGACTTCACCATTCAAATCTTCATAGTTGCCTTCGTTCATGCGATCCATTTTATCATATGTCAAGGGCA